>NC_092390.1:14312506-14647506 GCF_030028105.1 Mobula birostris
CACAGGAATGTGCAGGGGACAGAAGAAAGATAGATTTCAAAGTTGTATCAGAGGTAGACCGGTCCACAAAGAGAAACTTCTGGTACATTGGCCTACATAAATGAGTTGGCATGTTATGTTGGAGCTGAAAAAGCATTGGGTGTACCATGTGCTGTTCTGGTCACCTATCTACAGGAAAGATATCAATAAGATTGAAACAATGCAAAGAAAATTTGTAAAGACGTTGCCGGGATGAGGACCTGAGTTTTAGGGAAAGGTTGAATAGATTAGGACTTTAATCGCTGAAGCATAGGAGACTGAGGGGAGATTAGATAGAGGTATACATGATTCCACTCACCGATATGCTTACCGACTGAACTGCTCTACGACAGATGCCATAGCATCGGTCATGCACCTGGCCCTGACGCACCTAGAAAACGAGGACACTTATATCAGGACGCATTTTCTGGATTTCAGAATGCCAAATTGGAATCCAGAAACAGCGAGACTGCACAACTAAACACCCGAGTGATCACACTGTCAAGTTCACCGTTGACGTGGCAGTGGTGGGGCTCGTCACCAATGATGATGAGACAGCCTACAAAGAGGAGGTGGGAGAGATTGAGGCCTGGTGCCAGGTGGACAACCTCTTCCACAATGTTAACAGGACAAGGGAGACGGTTATCGACGTCAGAAGAACTCGCTCTACTCACGCCCCCACCCCCCATTACACCGACGACACAGCAATGGAAAATATGAATAGTTTCAAACTCCTGGGAGTGTACATCTTACACAACCTCTCATGGTCCTTGAACACATCCTACACAATGAGGAAAGCTCACCAACACCCCTGCTTTCTGAGGATGCTTAAGAGAGCTGCATTTTGCACATCCATACTCACATCATTCTACAGAAGCGCAGTAGAGAGCATCCTGACGAGCTGCGTCACTGGTACAGAAACTGCACTGCGGCGGACCGGAAAGCTCTACAACAGCTAGTCAAAACTGTGCAATACTTCACCAGCAACAGCCTACCCATTATTAGTACTTAAATACAGAAAGGTGCTAGAAAAGGACGAGTAGCATCATGAAGGATCGCACCCACCCTGCTCATGGTCTGTTTGTCCAGGAGGCTATGCAGCATTCAGAACTACCAGATTCAAAAACAGTTACTTTCCCCAAGCACTAGAAGGACATTCTAGATATTGAGGGAGTGCAGCGTAGGTTCACCAGGTTAATTCCCAGGATGACGGGACTGTCATATGTTGAAAGATTGGAGTGACTGGGCTTGTATACACTGGAATTTAGAAGGATGAGAGGGGATCTGATTGAAACATATGAGATTATTAAGGGATTGGACATGCTAGAGGCAGGAAACATGTTCCTGATGTTGGGGGAGTCCAGAACCAGAGGCCACAGTTTAAGGATAAGGGATAGGCTATTTAGAATGGAGTTGAGGAAAAACTTTTTCACACAGAGGGTTGTGGTTCTGTGGAATGCTCTGCCTCAGAAGACAGTGGAGGCCAATTCTCTGGATTCTTTCAAGAAAGAGTTAGATAGAGCTCTTAAAGATAGCGGAGTGAAGGGATATGGGGAGAAGGCAGGAAAAGGGTACTGATTGTGGATGATCAGCCAAGATCACAGTGAATGGTGGTCCTGGCTCGAAGGGCTGAATCGCCAACTCCTGCACCTATTGTCTATTGTCTATTGTCGCTAAGGCTGATCAGCACCTCCACCAACTAATCCACCCCTCTACACCCTCCCCAATGCTTTAGCATTTCCTGTCAGAGACACTTTATTCATGATTCTAGATTCAAGATTGTTTAATGTCATTTTCAGTACAGAAGAACAAAATAATTGTTGCTCCAGATCTAATGCAGAGCAAACAAAACCCCACAAAAGATAAAAACACAATACTAATATTAAAAAACCAGAATAAATATAAATACATAAGATATTTTATACACAGCAATTGATTGTATGTCCATAAAGTGACACTACTCATAGGAGTAACACACATCAAAGTTGCTGGTGAGCGCAGCAGGCCAGGCAGCATCTCTAGGAAGAGGTACAGTCGATGTTTTGGGCCGAGACCCTTCGTCGGGATTCCTCGTGCTACTCATAGGAGTGTCTGTACATAAGGTGAGTACAGGAAATAATAAAGTAGTTATGGAGTTAGTGAGTGGAGGTGATAATCAGCCTTACTGCTTGGGGAAAGTACATATCTTTGAGTCTGGTGGTCCTGGCTACGTAGCCTCCTCCCTGATGGGAGTGGGATAAGCAGTCCATGAGCAGGGTGGGTGGGATCCTTTATGATGTTACTGGCCCTTTTCTGGCATCTTTCTCTATGTATGTCTTTGATGGTCAGTAGGCTGGCGGTGCATTTGGCAGTTTTGACTACCTGTGTCGAGTCTTCCTGTCCTGTGCCTAGCATCACTTTATGGACATACAATCAATCTACGTATATAAGATATCGTACATATTTATATTTATTGTGTTTCTTTTATTATTGTGTTCTTTATCTAATTTAGTTTTTATTTGCACTGTATTGGATCCAGAGAATCAATGATTACATTCTACTCTGCACATGTGTACTGGAAATGACTCGAAACAATCTCGACTCTTCAATCGCATGAGGGGTATAGAGGGGGTAAATGCCAGCAGGCTTCTTCCACTGAGATTGGCTGAGACTGGAACCAGTGGTTGTAGGTTTAGGGTGAAAGGTGACAATTTTAAGGGGAGTCTGAGGTGAATCTTCTTTGCTCAGAGTGTGGTGAGTGTGTAGAACGAGCTGCCAGTGAAAGAGGTGGATGTGGGGCCAATTGTAACATTTCAGAGAATTTTGGATGGGGGCCTTATGGGGGTCTACGATCCAGATGCGGTTAGACAGGACAGGTCAAAAAAAATAGGTCAGGATGGACTAGATGGGTCAAAGAATGAAATTCTGTGCAGAACTGGCCTATGACTCTATGATAGGGATCATGTGCAGGCAGGAGGGCTTTAGCTTAATTCAGAATCACTTCTGCCTACACATGATGGATATCATAGAGTCACAGATTACTACTGCACAGACACTGACTTTTCGTTGTGGGAAGAAGAGTCTGTTCCTTTGAGTAGTGATGTCTGTGCTCTATCTCTCTCACTCTTATCCTGTGCTACCTGACTCCATGGGTACTCTAAGGGAAGACAGTTCTCAGAATCTCAGTCCCAGGTCTCCTTGCCCGTATCCTAAGACGGTGATCCTCTGGTTCAAGATGCTGTCCGGGGAAACTACCCTCTCTACATCCAGCCTGTTGAAGCCTGGCACAAAACACCCAGCAGGTCAGGCAGCCTCTGTGGGGAGAGAACCAGAGACAATGCTTCAGGTCAATGAGTGCATGGTTCAACCTGCGAGGTCTGGTGCGAGGTCATTGATTGAAACGTCGATTCTGTTTCTCTCTCCACGTTCGCCAACTGGTCTGCCGAGTGTTTCCAACATTTTATACTTTACCTCAGATTTACACTGTTTGGGAACAATTGCACAACAGGAGATGTACAGCACTGAACAGGCCATTCGGGCTAACTAGTCCACGCTGGCATTTACATACCACTGGAGCACCCCCCCCCCAACATCTTTCTCCATCTCCGTCTTTCAGTGTGACCCTCCGTCCAGCACGTTGAAGCTATCCCTCCCCACTGACCCCTCCTTGTGGGAGTGTGCTCCACATTCCCACCGCTGTCTGGGGAAAAGCCGTTTCTCAGGAATTCCCTGTGGGAACGCTCTGACCCTGACGACCTCAGGTCTCCTCTTCTCCTCCAGCAGAAATGTTCTTTCTGAATCGGCTTCAGTGCTTAAGCCCTATAACTCTCCTCTCTGCTTTCATCTTCCGGGAGGCAAGAGGTGCAAAGTTATTAGGCAAAGTTTGTCACTGAGACAAATAAGAGGCAAAACTAACACCCAAAGCCTTGTCCACCAAAGAAGGACAAGAAGATAGAACAAGAATAATACAACACAGTACAAAGCCTTCGGCCCACTATGTCATGCTAACCCTGTAACCTTCTCCAAGTTCAATCCAACCCAGCCTTCCCACATAACTCTCTATTTTCCTTTCATCTATCTGCCTATTGAAGAGTTTCTTAAACGTCCCTAATGTATCTAATTCTACCACCACCCCTGGCAATATGTTTCATGCACCTACCACTCTCAGAGTAAAAAACCTACCTCTGACATGCCCCCAACCATACATCCATACCTTAAAATTATACCCTCTTGAATTGGTCATTTCTGCCCTGGGAAAAAGTCTCCAGCTGTCCACTCTATTTATGCCTCTTATCATCTTGCACACCTCTGTCAAATCACCTCTCATCCTCCTTTGCTCCAAATAGAAAAGGTCTAGAGCCATACCTAAGGATCACACGGGTTAGAGAGGTAGGAATTGCCTCTCTTCAAGATCAGCAAAATTATTTTTGTTAAACCTTTGCTGGACAACTCAACCGGTGTAGATTCCAAAGTATGGTCTTTTGGAATGTCTAGGCCAAACAAAGAAAGGAGTTTCCTGTGGGTGACCGACCGGTTCCTTAGGCTTCGGGTTAGATATACTCCAGCTCAACTCCCGGTCCAGAGACCTCGCACACAAAACCCAGGCTCACTCCTACTGAATTTCTGCCCACCCCGCGGGTTGGTGGGGCATGCAGGATAGACTCAGGTTTATTTACAGAACAGTGTGGCCTTTCGACCGTCTATCAATTCAACACAGAGAGCATCCTGGCCAGAGGTATCACGGCTTGCTATGGCAACTGCCGTGCCCATGGCCACCATCCTGCCACTGCCCGTAAGGAGTTTGTACGTCCTTCCTGCGACCGCATGGGTTTCCTCTGGGTGCTCTGGTTTCCTCCCACAGTCCAAAGACATACCAATTGCTAGGTCAATTTGTTATTGTTAATTGTCCCGTGATTAGGTTAGGATTAAATTGGGAGATTGCTGGGTGGTGTGGCTAGAAAGGCCAGAAGGGCCTGCTTCGCACTGTTCCTCAATAAATAAATACTGTAAAAAGAAACTTCAGGATTGTGGACACAACTCAGCATGTCATGGAAACCAACTTCCACTCCATGGACTCTGTCTATACTTCTCACTGCCTCAGCAAAGCAGCCAGCATTATCAACGACTCCACTGATTCCAAACATTCTCTCTTCTCCGCTCTCCCATCGGGCAGGAGATACAAAGTCCGAAAGTCCAGCCTCCCCTCTGTGGACTCCATCTACACCTCACTTGGTAAAGAAGCCAACGTAATCATAGATCCCATTCACCCTCTGTTCTCCCCCACCTGCCTCCTCTCAGGTAGAAGGTACCAGGGCATGTACCACCAGCCTCAAGGACAGCTTCTACCCTGCTGTTGTAAGGCTATTAAATGGTTCCTTCATACAATAAGATGGTCTCTTGACCTCACCATCTAATTAGTTGTGATCTTGTGCCTTATTGTCTGCCTGCAGTGCACTTCCTCTGTAGCTGTTACACTTTATTCTGCATTCTGTTATTGCTTTACCTTGTTCTACCTCAATGCTCTGTGGTAATGAATTGAACTGTGTGAACAGTATGCAAGAAAAGATGTGTCAATTTTAAACCAATTCCGATTCCTACTCCAATACAGGCAAAGGGCAGGAAAATGAAGGAGAATATCAACTTGGATGGGCTGAATGGCCTACTTCTGCTCCAAATGCAAACTGTCCTTTCAGGCAGGTTCCTGATCATTATGTGTTTGCCTCATCAAGTTTAGTCAGTGAACACAAACAAAATGCTGGAGGAACTCAGCAGGTCAGGCAGCATCCACAGAGGGGAATAAACATTCATCATTTTGGACTCAGACTCTTAAGTTGTGATGAGGGTCTTGGTCATTCCTCTCAATAGAAGCTGCCTTGCTTGCTGAGTTTGTTGAGGATTTTGTGGGTGTTGTACAAGATGTCTGGCATCTGCCAAGTCTCTCGTGTCTATGACTTGCTGCCTTCTGTACATCATGTTAATGAAGCTAAGTTCCTTGTGGATTCGATTGGTATTTTGATTTATTGATGGCAATGTTGGTAAACATGTTTACCAAGTACTGGTATGGAGCAAACAGTAAACCTGGTAACAGTTAGCTTAAGTACAGTAGCCCTGGAAAGAGAGAAGCAGATGCTCAGTCCTGATAAAGAGGCAAGCTGAAATTTCAAAGAATGTGCAGATTGCCATTATACAGCTTGTAATTCTTATTTTTTAACAGACATTTGCAAGAAAATAAAGAAATACAATAGAACTATATAGTACATAAACAGACAAAGACCGACAAACAACCCCAATGTGCAAAAGACTGCAAGTAAGTAATTAATACTGTGAACATGATTTGTAAAGAGTCCTTGAAAGTGAGTTTGCAGGTTCAGAGTTGTGGTGGGTGAAGGAGCCTGACGGTTGTAGGGTAATAACTGCTCCTGAGCCTGGTGGTGTAGGACTTATGGCTCCCGTAGCTTCTTTCAGCCTATCAGATGGTAGTAACGAGAAGAGGGTGATGGGGATCTTTCATGATGGTTACTCTTTTCTTTGGGCTGAGCACTGTGTAAATGTGCTGAATGGTGGGAGGACTTTGTCTGTGACGGACTGGGTTATATCCACCACTTTCTGTAGTCTTTTCCATTCCTGGGCGTTGGTGTTTCCATACCAGGCCATAATGCAATCAGTCAAGATACTCTCCACCGTACACCTATAGCAGTTAGTCAAGGTTTTTAATGGCAGGCAGATTATGTGCATTTTGTCATGCCTTCGTTGTGAAGGGACTCACGTACTTGTTGCAGGACAAATCCTCTGATATGTTAATGCCAAGGAATTTAAAGCTACTGATCCTTTCTACTTCCGCTCCCCTAATGAGGACGACCTGATGGACCTCCAACTTCTTCCTCCTGTGGTTGATAATCAGCTCTATGGCTTTGCCAATGTGGACTCAGAGGTTGTTTGGCACCCTATTGCTCTCCTGATAGGCTGATTCATCACAAGCTTCAATTTGGCTGATGAGAGTGGTGTCACCAGCAAATTTAAGTATGGCATTGGAGCTGCACTTGGCCACACATTCATAGGTGTGAAGCGAGTAGAGCAGGCTTGTGGTGCAGATGTGCTGACGGTGATTGTGGAGATGTTGCTGTCAGTCTGATTTGTTTGGGGTCTGCAAGTCAAGAAATGAAGGATCCAGTTGCACAGGGAGTAACTGAGGCTCAGCTATTGGAGCTCAGTGATGAGTAGTTCATTAACAGGTTTCACTGTATGCTCCAATGTATATGTGACGAATAAAGCAAATCTTTATTCTTTAACCTCTTCTGCCAGGCACCACCTTTGCTGATCTCCTGCAGCTTAGAAGATCTGGAACGCTCCCACACCAGTTACTATCAGTATACTCTACTATCAGTAAAACCATTGCTTTACTAAGTATCCCCTATGATCCAGGACATGTCCTCATCAAGGAGCCTGAAGACACACATTCAGAGCCCTAGGAACAGCTTCCTCCTCTCTGCCATCAGAGTTCTGAATGGACAATGAACGCATGTACGCTACCTCAATATTTTTGCTCTCTTTTTGCACTATTTATTTAAAATATAATGTGTTGGCATGTGGCCAAGTGGTTAAGGGGTTCATCTAGTGATTTGAAGGTCGCTGGTTCGAGCCTTGGCTGAGGCAGCGTGTTGTGTCCTTGAGCAAGGCACTTAACCACACATTGCTCTGCGACGACACCAGTGCCAAGCTGTATCAGCCCTAGTGCCCTTCCCTTGGACAACATCAGTGGCATGGAGAGGGGAGACTTGCAGCATGGGCAACTGCCCGGTCTTCCATACAACCTTGCCCAGGCCTGCGCCCTGGAAACCTCCCAAGGTGCAAATCCATAGTCTCATGAGACTAACGGATGCCTAAAAGTAAATATTTAAAATATCTGATTGTAATTTATAGTGTTTTTTATTGTGTATTGCACTGTTCTGCTGCATAACAACACATTTAATGACATATGCTAGCGATATTAAACCTGATTCTGATTTTAGGACCGGTCTTGAAACTATACTCACATTAAGGAGCTCAAGGTTAACTTGTCAAACTTCTCCAGAGCAAGCTTACTCAAAATGCCTCTGACTTTCCTGAAGGTTCCATCTTGCCGGAGGTTGGGGGTGGGGAGATGGTACCTCATTCATGTGACGGTTCAAGGGGAAGCCCACTCCTGTGGGGAGTTCAAGATGGATCCACCTGGACTCGTGACTTCAGGATCACCAGCCAAGCAGACTCACCCCAGCAGACTCTCCGCTCCAATGGAGAAGGACCCGGGTTCAAGAGGTGTATAAAATCACAAGAAGCATCGAGAGAGTGAATGCACTGAACCACTTCCCAGGGCTCGGGATTCAAGAAGTAGAGGTCACGTGTTTAAGGTGAGAGGGGAGAGATTTAATAAGAATCTGAGGGGTCAATTCTTCACCTGGAGAGTGGTCAGTATATGGAACGAGCCACCAGAGGGAGAGGCCGAGGCAGGTACATTAGCACTGAACAGGTACCCAAACAGGAGAGGCTGAAACGTAGCGACTGGGTCCAGGCCCATGGTGTATCAAAGTGACAAGGCCGGAGTCCTAGACCGAGGAATGACGATGTTTGGACAATTTAAATCCCAGGCCAGATTGGAAAGGCAGTGTGTTGGGACCAGAGGTGAGGGTGGAGCCAGTTCTGCTTCCTGCTCCATGACGTTTACTCAGCTCTGCACTGAACTGAAGCTGCGGCATGCTCTGTCTGCTCCAGGCTTCGTGCCTGTGGACTCACTTTCATTCTGAATGCTACTTGCTTACTTTTATTGTTTGCATGATTTGTTTTTGTTTTCCTCTCTCTGAACATTGGGTGTTCCACGAGCTTCTGTTTTTATGGGTTCTTTTGGGTTTCTTGGTTTTGTGGCTGACTGTAAGGAGACAAATCTCAAGGTTGTATAATGTATAAACACTTTGATAACAAAAGTACTTTGAACTTTGAGGATTAGAGGTATATGAGCCAAACACATGCCTATTGTACTGGCTTTGATGGGAATCTGGTGGCAGGGATCAGTTGGGTAGAAAGGCCTGTTTCTGTTTTGAATGGCTTCATGACTCTAACTCCCTGAGAGCAGTGACTGGCTGGGCTTGTTCCCCTTTGATTGAAGGTGACCTGATAGAGCTACGTAAAACCACCAGGGGAATAGATAGTAAAAGTACTTCTTCTCCTGGTATCAAAGCAAAAGGACGTAGGTTTAAGGTAGGAGGAAGGGGTGTTAATGAGGATTTAAGAACAAAGTTCTTTTTCTACACAGAAGCTGGAAATATCTACCAAGGGAGGAGGTGAAATCAGACACAATCGCTACATTTAGAAAGATACGTAAGCAGGCAAGGCACAGAAGGAATGTGAACAGTATGGCCTATCATAGACAGGTAACAGATAAGCAAGATTTGGAGAGATATGAGGCAGACACTAGTTTGGATTGAAATCTTTGTCACCATGGATGAGTTGGGCTGAAGGTCCTGTTTCTGCGTTCCATTAATCTACAACTTTGCCTCCCCCCGTGCTTGATCACCTTGCGGCACTGAGGCCAAATCTTAGTCTGGTTACAGCACAGGCAGAGGCTGTTCAGCCCATTATGTCCACCTCGACTCTCGATGTCTCCCCCATGCACCCCACGCCCCCCATTACACGCCTTGTGCTTGTAACATTCCAAAACTCTGTCAGCCTTGGGGCCTTTGTAATGATATCACAGAATATTTATTCCCATTGACACACAGACGCACTCAGTGAATTTGGTGGGGTTGGAGGGAGTGGGGAACATACGGGTCTGATCCAGCTCGTATCAGCCTCCACTCCACGGACTCTGACTACACTTCCTGCTGCCTCAGTACAGCAGGCAACATGATCATAGATCCCTCCCATCCTGGGCTTTCTCTCTCCTCTCCTCTCCCATGGGGCAGAAGATATAAAAGCCTGAAAGCACGTACCAACAGGTTCAAGAACAGCTTCTATCCAGCTGTCATCAAACACTTTTATTGCGATAAGATGGACTCTTGACCTCACACTCTTACCTTGTTATGGCCTTGCACCTTATCGCTGCCTGCACTGCACCTTGTAACTGGAACACATATTCTGCATTACCTTGTACCACCTCAATACACTGTGTCATTAGTTTATCCATGCGGATGGGCTGGAAGACAAAGTTTTTCACTGCACCTCAGTACATGTGACAATAATAAACCAATTTACCAACATTCCTGACCCTGGGTGCTCTGGACCCTGGTTCCAGCTGTAACCCCACCCCTAGTCCAGTCTGCTGTCCGAGCTGCTCTCCAGACTAATGATCGTGTTGATTGGGATTTTACTACCTCTGTCCAATTCCCTCTTGAACCTGCCTTCAGCACTTCCGTAGGTAGTGCCTTCCAGATTCTGAACGTTTATTTATTTAGAGATACAGCGTGCGACAGGTCTGTTTGGCCCTTCGAGTTGCGCTGCCCAGAACGCCACGTATTTAACCCAGCCTAATCATGATGAAACTTACAATGGCCATTAACCTACTAACCAGTACAGCTTTGGGCTGTGGGAAGAAACCCCTGTGTGCACAGGAAGGAAAATACTGGCTTGCTTACAGAGAACGCCAGAATTGAACTCTGAACTTCAACACCCTGAGCTGTAATAGCATCTCTCTAAAACGTCCTCTCCAGTCCTGCAGGATGCTGTAGAAGATACCCATGTGACACTTCGAGAAGGGCAAGAGATCGTCGAGGTTTTCCCCACAGCCACTGACACTATTGCCTCAGTGAAGTTTCCTGGACAGACAATAGAACGGCGGAAGAACTCGATGGACTGAGCAGCATCTGTGGAAGGAAAAAGGGTGAGACACCGCTTCGGGTCCAGACACTGCATCTCTTCTGAGAGGGAAGAGGAAAGATTGCTGGTGTAGAGAAGATGGTGGTGTGGGATCAAAGGACAGAGCTGGAATTAGAATTGGAATTGGTTTATTATTGTCACGTGAAAAACTTCTGTTTGCGTTCCATTCACACAGATCAGTTACGTACATCGAGGTACATCTGCAGAAATATGCTAGAGTTCTTGGTGACATACCGAATCTCCTCAAACTCTTAATGTAATATCGGCGCTGGCGTGTCTTTGTCGTAGTTGTGTCAATATGTTGGGCCTAGGGTTGACCTTCAGAGATGCCGACTCCCAGGAACTTGAAAGTGCTCACCCTTTGCACTGCTGGCCCCTCGAAGAGGACTGGTGTGTGTTCCAAACACCAGGAAATCTGCAAACGCTGGAAATCCAAAGCAACACACACAGAGTGCTAGAGGAGTTCTGGCTGCTGAATTCCTCCATATTGGTGTGTGTTCCCTCGATTTCCCCTTCCTGAAGTCCACAATCAATTCCTTATAGGCCAGTGTTCGCAGACTTGCCTGTCAGAATCATCCCATTGGTATTGGTATTTGAATTGGAATTGGGTTATTATTGTCACATGTACCAAGATACAGTGAAAAGTTTGTCTTGTTCATACAGATCAAATCATTACTGTTATGTTTTGTAATTTCAAAACATCAAACTAATTCAAAGGAAACATATGGGAGTCCAAAATGCAGGTCTAGTTTCATCTTTAGTTTAAGCGAGGCATGCACGTATCGTGTGGTAGCGTCATGAAGTATATAACCCATAATTAATTATTTAAATTAACAAGAATGCTTAATCAACCAATCTATATATTTATTTATACACAAGATTACTCAACTCTAACTGAAATATTAAATACATAACAATTACACAGTGCATTGTGCTAGAATGTGTGGATGGAAATTACAATGGACATTTACAAAATGGAGATGATAACAGCATCTGTTAATCATAAGTTGGAACAATTTGATTCATGCTGGGAAAAATGGTTTAACAACATAACACCTCATAGGGCTGATTTTATTCTCACAAGTCAATGAATATGTTGAAAAAAAAAGATCACTCCCTACTCTGTATATAGTTTTCTTCTTTTGATTGTTCTTTCTTTCGTCTCCTTTCTATAAGGGTATACCTCAGATAAATATTATATGGAGATTTGTGACAGATATGACTATATGATGTATATGTACAGTATCTGAATACATCTTATGGAAAGTTTTGTTTGATGATGAACTTCAATAAAAAATAAATTACAAAAAAAAGGTAAAACAATAACATTGCAGAATAAAGTGTAAAAGAGTGCAGTGCAGATTAACAGTAAAGTGCAAGATCATAACGAGGTAGATTGTGAGGTCAAGAGCCTATCTTATCATTCAGCAGCGGGATGGAAACTGCCCGTGAGCCTAGGTGCTTTCAGGTTTTTGTATCTCCTGCCCCGATGGGAGAGGGGAGAAGAGAGAAGGGTGGGAATTGGTTTATTATTGTCTCGTACACTGAGATACAATGAGATGTTTGTCTTGGATATCGTCCCTACAGATCAAATCATTACACAGTGCACTGAGGTGGAACAAAGTACAATAATAGAACGCAGAATAAAATGCAACAGCTACAGAGAAACTGTGACGCAAGTAGACAATGAGGTGCAACACCACAACAACAGAGGCTGCTAGGTGATTGACATCTAGCACCCTGCATCAGCCATTGCACTTCAGAATATGTTTTAGGCTGTGGAACTTCTTGGGACAGTGTGAGGTCTGTGAAGGATTCAATGGGACTGCAGCTTCTGATCAACAAATCAGCACGAAATGTTGGTGATCTGCTGCCATCTGCCGGAGGTGAGCTTCATGGCACCTGGAATAATTCCTCACCTTATGGACTGGCTGTTTCCTTTCTGAGGAACATTGAATGAACGCAGGGATGGGGTCAGGAGAAAGGCAGCCCACCGTTTGTACAGTATCTTCCAACACCACAATATTGGCAAATTATGCATACGGGCCATGCTTCCTTCTCGCCAAACCGTCGGGCAGGAGGTACAGGAGAATTAGGTCCCACGTAACCAGGTTCAGGAACCGTTATTACCCTCCAACCATCAGGCTCCTGAACTAGCGTGGATAACATCACTCACCACAACACTGAACTGATTCCACAACCCACATGTTCACTTTCAAGGATTCTTAACAATATTCTAAGCATTATTTTGTTCATTTGCACATTGGTTGTTTGTTTAAACCTACCAATTCCCGTGGATATCTTGTCTTCCCTCCGTCTTCTACAAAATTTCAATTCCCTTTTCTCAGTTCCTTCATCTACACTGCATCTGTTCCCAGGATGAGGCTTTCCTTTCCAGAACATCAGAGATGTCCTCCTTCTTCAAAGAATGTGGTTTCCCTTCCTCCACTATTGATGTTACCTTCTCCTTCACCATTCCCCATTCCCATTTCCTTCTCTCATCTTATCTCCTTGCCTGCCCATCACCTCCCTCTAGTGCTCCTCCCCCATTTTCTTTCTTCCATGGCCTTCTGTCCTCTCCTCTCAGATTCCCCCTTCTCCAGCCCTGCATCTCTTTCACCAATCAACTTTCCAGCTCTTTTCTTCACCTCTCTCCCCTTCCCAGTTTCACCTATCACCTTGTGTTTCTTCCTCCCTCCCCCTACCTTCTTACTCTGACTCCTCACCTTTTTTTCTCCTGTCCTGCTGAAGGGTCTGGGTCTGAAATGTCAACGATACACTTTTCCATAGATGCTGCCTGGCCTGCTGAGTTCCTCCAGCATTTTGTGTCTGTTGCTTGGATTTCCAGCATCAGCAGATTTTTTTTCTTGTCTCCCACTCCCACTCTGACATGTCAGTCCATGGCCTCCTCTTTTGCCACGATGACGCCACTATCAGGGTGGGGGAGCAACGCTTCACGTCCCGTTTAGGTAGCCTCCAACCTGATGGCATGCATATTGATTTCTCCTTCTGATATTTTTTTCCCTCCCCTATCTGGATTGTTTCTCCTCACGTGCCTATCAGATCCCCCTTCTTCCCTTTTTCCCGTAGCCCACTCTCCTCTCCAGTCAGATCCCCCCTCTTCCCTTTTTCCTGTAGCCCTCTCTCCTCTCCTGTCAGATCCCCCCCTTCCCTTTTTCCCATTGCCCTCTCTCCTCTCCTGTCAGATCCCCCCTCTTCCCTTTTTCCCATTGCCCTCTCTCCTCTCCTGTCAGATCCCCTCTCTTCCCTTTTTCCCATAGCCCTCTCTCCTCTCCTGTCAGATCCCCCCTCTTCCCTTTTTCCCATAGCCCACTCTCCTCTCCTGTCAGATCCCCCCTCTTCCCTTTTTCCCGTAGCCCACTCTCCTCTCCTGTCAGATCCCCTCTCTTCCCTTTTTCCCGTAGCCCTATCTCCTCTCTGGTCAGATTCCTCCTTCTTCAACTCTTTACCTTTCCCATCAATCTGGCTTCACTGATCACCTTCTAGCTAATTTGCCTTTGTCTCCCCCACCTTTTTATTCTGGCATCTTCCTTTCCAGTCCTGAAGAAGGATTTTGGCTCGAAACCTTGACCGTTTATTTCCCTCCACAGATGCCGCCCGACCTGCTGAGTTCCTCCAGCATCTTGTGTGCACTGCTCTGAGTTTCCAGCACCTGCAGAATCTCTTGAACTTAGTCTTTGTTTGTGTAGTTTTCTAATCATTTTATGTTCCTGCAAATGCCAGCAAGAAAATAACTCTCAAGGTACATTAGGATTCCACGCATGTATTTTGATAATAAATTTACATTGACTTCTGACTCTGAAATAAAATCAAAGGCAGCATCATCATCCTTTTTGCCTGATATTCTGTCTTGTAGGTCCTTTGATCACATCCCTTATCCCACATAAATAGCTAGTGACGATTCCCTGCTCCTTGCTACCTAGCGTTGCTTCATTTAAAAAAATTACAATTGTCATTTCATGGCAAAACATGCTCCAAAGTAAAATTAGTACATACATTGACAAGTGTTTGAGGTAGAACACAGAACATAGAACAGTACAGCATGGTACAGGCCTTTCATCCCATGATGTTGTGCTAAAATTTTAACCAAATCTACGGTCAATGCAACCCTTCCCTCATACATAGCCCTCCATTTTTCTATCATCTATGTGCCTATGTAAGGGTTAATCAAATGTCCCTAATGTAGCTGGCTCTAGTATCATCCCTGGCAACGTGTTCCGCACACCCACCACTCTCTGTGTAAGTAGCCTACTCCTGACATCCCCGTCCCCCTATACTTTCCTCCAAACACCTTCAAATTATGCTCTCCGGTAAAATAATATTACATTTTATTGTGTGTTTGTGTGTGTGTGTGTGTGTGTGTGTGTGTGTGTGTGTGTGTGTGTGTGTGTGTGTGTGTGTGCTTGCGTGTGTGTGTGCGCGCACGTGCGTGTGTACGTGTGTGTGCGTGCGTGTGCATGCGTTGTGTATCTGTGTTTGAGTGTTGAGGGGAATAAGGCAATGTAACAGAAATGCCTTCCAAATGAACAAGATGTGAATTTTTTTTTTAATTTGTTTTTTTAATATTTTTAGAATTAATTTTAATCTGTCTGGAAATTAAAAGCAACCCAAAATAAAGTTATTGGTTTCATACCTGCCTGATGATGTTTTTTCCACCCAGGGAAAAAGTCTCTGGTGTCCACTCTGCCTAAGCCCCTGATTATTATTTTGTACACCTCTATCGTGACCCCTCTTCATTCACTCCAAAGAGAAAAGCCCCCTGCATTGAGAAAAGCCCAAATGTATTGAGACAAATAAAATACCCAGAGGCAAGAGTTTATTTGCAATTTGTAACACTTACAGTTTCCATGTTGAGTTGCTAAACTCACTCAACTGTCTATGAAACTGTTACACATGAACCTCAATGATCTATCTAGGGAAAATGGTAAACTGCTTTATTATTGTCAATTTTCTGAGCTTCAGTGAAAAATGATGCTTTGCATCCTATTTCTCATTTTCTTATGTTTGCAGCCATCCATACAGATCATTTCATCACGTCAGTACATTGAGTAGTACAGGGGGGAAAGCAATAACAGAATATAGAATAAAGTTTAACAGATACGGAGATATTGCAGTGCAGGCAGACAATTAGTGCGAGATCACGATGAGGTAGGTTATGGGGTCAAGGGTCCAACCTATCATATTAGGGGACTGTTCAATGATCTTTTAACAGCAGAGTAAATACTGTCCTGAGCTTGATCCTGCTTGTCTCAGACTTCTGTGTTTTCTGCCCAGTGTGTGGTGCGGGGTGGGGGTCAGGGAAAGAGAATGTCTGGAGTGAGTGGAGTCTTTGATTTTGCTGACTGCAGTGACAAGTACAGGCAAAGCCCACAGAGGGGAGGCTGGTTTCTCTGATGTGCTGAGCTGTGTCCACAGCCCTCTGCAGTCTCTTGCATAAATTACAGAGCAGTTGCCGTACCAAGCCGCGACGTATCTGGATAGGATGCTTTCCGTGAGTACGAGGGGATATGCTGAATTTCTTTAGCCTCTTTAGGATGTTTTGTCTTCCCCCCACCCCAGGTTCTCCCACATCCCAAAGCACGTGGGTTGGTAGATTAAATGGATGCTGTAAGCTCCTCTGTGTAGCTGGGTGGGGGGGGGGAGGTGAATTAGTGGGAACGTGAGGAAAATAACATGGGATCAGAGTAAGTGGGTGGTTTATATTTGGCACGGAGTTGATGGGCTGAAGGGATGGTTTTCTAATTGAATCACTCTCTGACTCTGAGAAAGCCTTGTCATGAAAGATGAATGTCCTGGAGCAGGAGGAGGCCACTCAAGCCTGCCCCAGCATTGACCAAGACCACGGCTAGCCTTCTGCCTCAGCAGCACTTTCCTGCCCTGTCCCATATCAATCCAACCCCTCAGTAATCAGAAATTGCTCAATCTTTTTTTCCAAATGAACATAATGACCAAGTCTCATAGGATCAAGGGCAAGAATTCCAAAGATCCAACACTCTCTGTGCAAGGGAATTTCTCCTCACCTCCGTCCTGTGACAAGACGTGATAAAATGGCACCAGCGACCAACATGACCAACAGTGACATCGTGCAGACAGCTCACAAAACTACTTTTTCTTCTCCTCCTGACCCGATCAATTGTAGCCTATAATTTCCATTTTGGTTATGCACTTTTGCCTGGTGGGGTGATCTGGCACTTTTGCTGTCCTCTGGGGAAATCAACGAGATTGAGAGCGAACTGTGCAGCCATCGTTTCTTAATGGCGGGAGGCGATCCTGTGGTCGGCTCCATTACTCCGCGCTGGTTAAAGCGTCGAGCAGGATTGAGTTTGACGAGGACGAGGGTGGAAGACGAGCGGGTGCCGTGCGTCAGTTTCCCTGTCGCTGCTTCTGGAGCAGCATGCGCGTTTGATCGCCTCGGCGCACCTTGCAGCTGAGGATCTCTTTTCCTGGGGGGGGGGAGGGGGCTCTGAAGTTTAATGTTCAATGTCTGCAGTGAGTTTGTGGACTCGTTGTGGGGGATTCTGCGGTTCATGTTTCACGTGTTTCTGCTACTTGCACGGTTTGACTTTGGCACAGAACTGGCTCTGCGGCTGAAGCCTACAGTCATTGTCACGGTGTTAAACTGAGCTGACTCGGTGGGCATGGCTCCCGGACCATTTTGGGGACCCTGCGGTTTTAAGTTTAACATTCCGTGTGTTATTTACTGGTTGCATGATTTGTCCTTTTTTTGTGTATTGGATATTCGATGTTTTCTTCAAAGTGTTTCTTTGTTTCACGGCTGCGTACGGGAAGAAGAATCTCAGGGATGTGTACTGTATACATACTTTGATACTTTGAATCTTGGAAACTAATGGCCAACCGCTAACAAACATCTACAGATGTAGTGACTGGTCGTATCATGGTCTGGTAAGGCAATTTGCACATACAGGTTTGTAAGAAGCTGTAGAGGAGTGGAGTATACCCATCAGGTCTCAGGCACATCCCTCCCCACCATCGGTAATATCTAATAGAAGCACTCCCTCAAGCGGGCAACATTTATCATCAATGATTCAATTGGTGAAGGTTCAGAGAAGATTCACAAGAATGATTCCAGGAATGAAAGGGTTACCGTATGAGGAATGTCTGGCAGCTCTTGGGCTGTATTCCTGGTGTTCCAGAGAATGAAGGGGGATCTCATGGAAACATTCTGAATGTTAAAAGGCCTGAACAGATTAGATATGGCAAAGTTATTTCCCATGGTAGGGGAGTCCAGGACAAGGGGGCACAACTTCAAGAATGAAGGACGTCCATTTAGAACAGAGATGTGGAGAAATTGTGGAATTTGTTGCCACGAACAGCTGTGGAGGCCAAGTCATTGGATGCATTTAAGGAAGAGATAGATATGTTCTTGATTAGCCAGGGCATCAAAGGGTATGGGGAGAAGGCAGGGGAGTGGGGATGACTGGAAGAATTGGATCAGCCCATGATTGAATGGCGGAGCAGATTCAATGGGCCGAATGGCCTACTTCTGCTCCTATATCTTATGGTCTTATGGTCTTAAGGTCCCCACCATCCAGACCATGCCACCTTCTCAGAATCAGGTTTATGACCACTGTCTTCGTGATGTGAAATTTGTTATTTTGAGACTGCTGTACAATGCAAGGACACAAAATTACCTGAAACATCGACTGTTTACTCTTTTCCACAGATGCTGCCTGGCCTGCTGAGATCCTGCAGCAATTTGTGTGTGTTGCTCGGAGTTCCAGCATCAGCAGATTTTCTTGTCTTTATAAATTACAGAAGTAATTTACAAAATTACTTCAGTATATTAAAGTAGCACAAGGGAAAATGATAAGAGAATGCAAAATAAAGTTTTATAGTTAAAGAGAAAATGCACTGCAGGTAGATAATAAGGTGTAAGGCCATTGTGTGGTAGATTGTGAGGGCAAGAGTCTATCTTATCGTGCTAGGTAACCATTCAGTCGTTTAATAATAGTGGGGTAAAGCCTGGTGGTACTTGCTTTCACGCTTTTGTATCTTCTGCCCAGTGGGAGAGGGGAGGAGAGAGAATCTCCAGGTTGTTTGGCTATAATGGTGCTTTAACACAAACCTTTGTGGGTTTTTTTTGTAATTGTACGTTATTTTAAATACATTATAATCGTGAGCTGTTCTAACTAAGTTGGTACATATGCAACTTGTTTTAAATCTAAATTATTGTAGTTGTAAATTGTTATGTTGCTGGAATAATTATGTTGCTGGAAGTGCAAATTGTTTTAAATGGAAATTGTTACAATCACAATCTGTTACAATTGAATTCAGTCCCAACTTTATCAATCACCTGCTGTCGGATTCTTTGCTGTTGTTTGCTGTCATTTTATTCGGAGATACGACATGGTTACAGGTCCTTTTGGACCAACAAGCCGGCAGTGTCCAGTTACTCCCATGTGACCCGTTAACTTACCAACCTGTAGGCCTTTGGAATATCCGACAAAGCTGGAGCACCCAGACGAAACCTATGCAATCACGGGGAGAATATACAAACTCTTTACAGACAGCAGCGAGAATTTAACCTGGGTCGCTGGTGATGTAATAGTTATGGACTAACCACCACATTCCTGTTAAGATGTTGGGTGGCCTTCATTTCCCATCTACCTTTTCAATAACTTATGCAATAATTTACATGTCTTATAACAACAGGTTGAGCGAGCTGGGGCTTTTCTCTTCACAGCAAAGGAGGATGAGAGGATAAGAGATATAGATCGAGTGGCCAGCCAGATAGACACATGGATGATAGAAAAATGTAGGGTTATGGGGGAAAGGGTCAGATTGATCTAGAGTGGGTTAAGATGTTGGCATAACACTGTGAGCCTACTATACTGTAGTGTTCTATGTTTATGTAATATTAATTTTAGTTTTATTCCAAGACAACGTACAAACAAGGGTTGTGATATTTCTTCAAGCATCTCTATATGGGCTGGAAATTGTAAAATGGTAAAACAATGGGTTTACATTGTAGAAAAAAATGGATTATAATTATATGGAATAAGTAATTTAGTTGCGAACATAAAGGAGGAGAAACAATGAAATTGTTGTGTGGGGCTCCTGTAGAAGTCTGGATTATAAGATCATAAAACATAGAAGCAGAGTTAGGTCATTTGGCCCATCAGATCTCCTCCTCCATTCCATCATGACTAATTGATTATCCCTCTCAACCCTATTCTCCTGACTGCTCCCTGTAACCTTTGACCACCCTTACTAATCAAGAACCTGGTACAAAAATATCCAATGTCTTGGCTTCCACAGCCATCTATGGCAATGAAAGCCACAGATTCCCCACCCTCTGGCTAAAGAAATTCCTTCTCCTCTCTGAGGAGGGTTAATACTTTGTGCAGTTAGTCAGGTTGATGCAACATTGAGGTTGTCCAATGGAGGACTGTGTTATTATAGCACAGGAGAAGGGCTGAGGTGGGATTCTCTGAATACGTTGGTTTAGTAATGTCAACCGAAGAGCGGATCCAGGGCAAAGGAGACTGGTGACCATGAACTAGGCTTTATCTCCTTGCACTGAGCGTCAGCAATCCTTCAAATTTCAAAGTGAATTTATTATCGAAGTATGTATATGTCTCCACATACTACCCTGAGAGTCATGTTCTTGAAGGCATTCACAGTAGAACAGGGAAACACAATAGAATCAATGGAAAATGACACACAAACAAAGACTGAAAAACAGTCAATGAGCAAAAGGAGACAAACTGAGTAAGTACAAGTAATAACAGCAATAAATAGGTAAATAAGTAATCCTGAGAACGTGAGCTGTAGAGCCCCTGAACGTGAGTCCACACATTGTGGAATAAGTTTAGAATTGAGGTGAGTGAAGTTATCTACACTGGTTCCAATCCTGTGTTATTTGTATGGAGAGATCTACTTTATTAATTTGAAGTGGAGAAGGGGTCGGGACTGTATGTTAATTTAACTTTGGTACACTGGGGAGATCTGCTGTTCAAGATCAAAATAAATTTATTATCAAAGTACATATATGTCATCATATACAACCCTGAGATTCATTTTCATCTATAATAGAATAACAACCATAATTGAATCAATGAAAGACCACACCAGCTTGGGCGTTCAATCAGTGTGCAAAAGATAACAAACTGTCCAAATACAAAAAGAAAGGAATAATAATAATAATAATAAATAAACAATAAAGTTCAAGAACATGAGATGAAGTGGCCTTGAAAGTGGGTCCATAGGTTGTGGGAACAGTTCAATGAAGGGGCAAGTGAAGTTGAGTGTCATTATTCCCTTTGGTTCAACAGCTTGATGGTTCAGGGGTAATAACTGTTCCTGAAACTGGTGGTGTGAGTCCTGAGGCTCCTGTCCTTTCTTCCTGTGTGGTGGCAATCCCTGCGACAACATTTCGTGTAGATGTCCTCAATAGTGTGGACAGCTTTACCCGTGATGGACTGGGCCATATCCACTATGTTTTGTAGGACTTTCTGTTTAAGAGCACTGGTGCTTCCATACCAGGCTGTGAAGCAGCCACTCAATACACTCTCCACCGCACATCTGTAGAAGTTTGTCAAAATTATAGACGTCATGCTGAATCTTCACAAACTCCTGAGGAAGTAGAGGCAGTGCTGTGCTTCCTGCTTTACGAGCTGGGTCCTGGACAAATCCTCCGAGTTAATAAAGCAGAGGAATTTAAAATTGCTGACTCTCTCCACCTCCGATCTTCCAATGAGAACTGGCTCATGGACCTGTGGTTTCCTCCTACTGAAGTCAATAATTGGCTCCACGGTCTTGCTGAGCTTGGTAAAAGGCTGTTGTTGTGACACCACTCAGCCAGATTTTCAATCTCCCTCCTATATGCAGATTCATCACCACTTTTGATTCAGCCTACAACAGTGGTGTTGTCAACAAACTTGAGCATCGCATTGGCGCTGTGCTTAGCCATACAGTCATAAGTGTAAATTAGGTAGAGTAGGGAGCTAAGCACACAGCCTTGTGGTCCACCTGTGTTGGTGTAGATTGTGGAGGAGATGTTGTTGTTAATCTGAACTGATGGGGATCTACAAGTGAGGAAATCAAGGATCCAATGCACAAGGGTTATTGAGGCCAAAGTCTTGAAGCTTATGGATTAGTTTTGAGGGGATGATGGTATTGAATGCTGAGCTGTAATTGATAAAGGGCACCCTGATGTATGCATCTTTACTGTCCAGATGTTCCAGTGTTGGGTGAAGACCCAATGAGATGGCATTTACTGTGGACCTGTTGTGCCAGGAAGTAAATTGGAGCAGATCCAAGTTGCTTCTCACGCAGGAGTTGACATGTTTCATCACCAACCTCTCAAACACTTCATCACCCTAGATGTAAGTGCCACTGGACCACCATCATTGAGGCTGGCCACCACATTCTGTGATAACTTCCCTACCTTCTTTTCCCATGTTTGGGCAGAAAACAGGCAGCTAATTTGATCAGAATACGCTATTGATAATTAACAATTATTTTCTCTGCACTGTCCCTGTTTTAAAGGCAAAAGGATTACACTCTTTCCCTTATTTTGCTCACTTATTCTGTCCCAGCACAAAGGAAATTATGTAAATTCCAAATCTGCAGATCTAATCCAAGAGAAAGCAAATCTCAGGGTTGTGTATGGTACTTAGATAACTAATTTGCTTTAAACTTTGAACTAATCAACTCACCAAAGAGGACATCTCCAAAAGGCAATGCTTCAAGAAAGCCCTCGCCATCTAGAACTTGCTCTCTTCTCAGTACTACCATCAGGTAGGATGTACAGGAGCCTGAAGATACACACTCAATGATTCAGGAACAGCTTCTTCCCCACTGCCGTCAGATTTCTAAATAGTTCATGAAGCCATGAACACACCTCACTATTTTCCTCATGTTGTGCACTTATTATTTTTATAATTTATAGTAATTTTTATATATTGCATTAAGCTTCTGTCAGAAAATAACAAATTTCACGACATATATCAGTGATAATAAACTTCTTTTGCCGAATACTGATCCCAGTAATGGCGGAATAATGTTCCCAGAATGCAAGGTGGCCAAGAAAATGTCTTATCAGTACGTGACATGGTTGGCATCGAGCCCAAGAGGAGTAGGTGGGGTCAATCGGAGATTGACAGTGGATGAGGGCTGGTGAATGGGACTTTAGTGCAAGTTACTTCCTTTGCCTTTATGTCTTGCTCCTCTGGGTCCTTGTGCCCTTGGACAAACATAGCAGAAGAGCACTTTGCCAACTAATACAGGTCATTTGGTTTGATCTAACTTTTCCGGAACGAATATTTATCTCTCGAGCAACACTTTGTTGCAATAGAAGTTAAAAGATTGAACTTCCTTAGAGGTTTTGTTGGAAAACAGAGTCAGTTTAAGCAGGCCATTATCACTTTGGTGATCAAGACGATGAGACAAGAGCAGAATTAGATCATTCCGTCCATCAAGTCTGCTCCACCATTCCATCATGGATGATTTATTATCCCATTTAATGCCATTCTGCTGCCTTCTCCCTGTAACCTTTGATGACCTGAGCAATCAAAAGGCAATAAACTTCTGCTTAAAATATACCCAATGACTTGGCCTCCCCAGCCATCTTTAATAATGAATTCCACAGATTCACCACCCTCTGGCTAGAAAAATTCCTCACCATCTCTGTTGTAAAGGGTTGCCCTTTTATTCTGAAGCTGTCCTCTGGTTCTATACTCTCCCACTAATGAAAATCCAGTCCACGTTCACTCTATATTTGGCAGATTTCAATGGGATCCCCCTCATTCTTTTAAACTCCAGCGGGTACAGGCCCAGAGCCATCAACCACGCCTCAGATGTTAACCCTTTCAGTCCCAGGATCATTCTCGTGAACCTCCTCTGGACCCTCTCCAATGTCAGCACAATATTCCAAATATAGAGTCCGAGACTGCTTACAATACTCCAGTTATGGTCTTCCAATCCTTGAGGTCTGATCAGTGCTGGACCTCAACTATTTGTAAATCTATATTGATGGCTTTGGGTATAGAAGTTGGACTGTTATGTTGCAGTTCTACAAGAAGTTAGTGAGGCCACTCTTGGAACATTGTGATCTGTTTTGGTTGTCCTGTTGTAGGAAAGGTGCCATTAAGTTGGAAAGAGTGCAGAGGGGATTTAAAGGATGTGGCTAGGACTCTGGGGACTGAGTTCTGGAGAGAGATTGAGCAGGTTGGGACTATTTTTATTGGAAGTTAGGAGATTGAGGGATGATGAGAGAGGGGTGTATAAAATCTCAAGGAACATGAATGCACACAGTCTTTTTCCCAGAGTTGGGGAATCAAAGCCAAGGTTTCAGATGAGAGGGGAGAGAGTTAATAGGAACCTGAGCAGCAAAGCTCTCAGCCGGAGAGTGGTCAGTATATGGAACGAGTCGCCAGAGGAAGCGATTCATGGCATTTAAAATATACTTGGATAGGTACACGGATAGGAAAGGTTTAGAAGGACATGGGCAGAATAGTAAGAAAGGTTCAGCAACAGCTTCTTCACTCTATTCCCCTGTATAAATTTCACAATATAAGTTAGCGATAATGAATAGGAAATGGAACTCCTGGAGGAACGCGCACGGTCACAGGATCAGATGAGGACCGAACCTGGGCTGCTGGGGCTGTGAGGCAGCGACATCTGTTAGAACTACAAGGTACCACAGCCTGAGCTGGCTGCTTTGGATGGGTTTGCAGGATCGAGCGTGGGGCTAGCCTCCGGCTGTTGCCGTGTTCCTTTTCCAAGGCGGACGCCAATCAAATATTTTTGTACACGCCTTTCTTCTGCTAAAGCAGCCCTCTTCTTTCTGGAAGCCACCAGCCTGGTGTTTGGTGATAGATGAAAACCTTGCCACGGTTGGGGGAGAAGTTGGGGGGGGGGGGCTTCTGACGATACCACTCACGCCACAGAAATGGGGATTGTCTTCTTCTTAGTTGTTTCGAATGTCCATTATTACTAGAATTAAGGATCAAGGAGCAACTTTGTTTGCCAAATACTGTACATTTACATGTATTAGAAATTTGCTGTGGTGTGCCGGTGTGACCTGCAACAAAATAACATTCAATATTTATAAAGAATAAAGAATTATATAAAACAAAAGGTTAAAGGACAGGTATGGAATACAATATGTATAAATACATAAAGACCAACCTGTATTTCCAATGTAACCAGTATTTTAAAAAGTGATTCGAAGTGTTTCGAGGGAGAGAGGTGGGGGAGGGGAGAAGAAACCTTTAAGATGGCACGCATTTTTGTTTTGATAGTCCTGTAGTGCTTTTCGGAAAGGAGCTTTTGGAAAAGGCAGTTTGCAGGGTCGGTGGTGGTGGCAATAATTTTTTTCCTGCCCCATTCTTTGTCCTGCAATGATGGTGGACTGCAGCCAATTATCTTTTCTACTGATGTAAAATTGATCTAAAATGGATGTGATCAGAATTACAATTGTTGTTAACACTAATTACAAATGCATGCCGCGACTCAAGCATTCTGTTGCAAGTTATAATTACATATTGGTCTTATAAATACAAGCTTTTATTATAAATGCACATTTTGATTAGCTTTATTTGTCACATAAACATCAAAACATACAGTAAAATGCATTGTTTGCATCAATGACCAGCACATTTCATGGGTGGAACTCTGGCGTAGTGGTTATAATGCACAACGCGTTAACAGTACCAGCGACCCGGGTTCAATTCCCGCCGCTGTCTGTAAGGAGTTTGTACGTTTTCTCCGTGTCCACATGGGTTTCCTCCAGGTGCTCTGGTTTCCTCCCACTGTTGGTTAGTTGGTCATTGTAAATAGTCCTGTGACTAGGCTAGGATTAAATACAGCCATTGCTGTGCAGCACGGTTCAAAGGGCCTATTCCACGCTACATCTCAATAAATAAAAAATAATTCTGATGGGGGCAGCCCCCAAGTGTCACCACGCTTCCAGCGCCAACATGGCGTGCTCACAATTTACTAACCCTAACCAGTCCTGATGAAGGGTCTTGGCCTGAGACATCGACTGTTTATTCTTCTATAGATGCTGCCTGGCCAGCTGAGTTCCTCCAGCATTTTGTGTGTGTTACTTTGATTTCCAGCATCTGCAGACTTTCTCTTGTTTGTGATTCGACTAACCTGTACTTGTTTGGACTATGGGAAAAAACCGGAGCACGTGGAGGAAACCCATGTGGACACGGTGTCATGGTCCAGTCCGTGATGTCCGCTTTCCAGTTCACGGTCTGGTCCGTGGACTCCGAGTCTTCCGGCTGCCTCTTGTTTAAGTTGGGCTTAATCATAGGCACCTAATGCTCATCTTGGGGGTGGGAATATAAGTGGCCCTGGGTTCGAGTGTGGGTGCTGGTTCGTCTCATCGGTATCCTGTCCTTGCCTCCGTGGGGTAAGTCAGGCCGTCTTTGCCATTACCCTGCCGTTGAATCTGACCCTTCCTGTCCTTGCCTCCATTGGGTAAGCCAGGCCGTTTTTGCCATTACCCTGAGGCTGGACTGTTCCCTTCCCTTCCTCTTCCTTCTGAAGCCTTGCCTGCAACCTGTGTCTGGAGCCTTTGCCTGCAACCTGTGTCTGGAGCCTTTGCTTGCAACCTGTGTCTGGAGCCTTTGCCTGCAATCTGTGTCAGGAGCCTTGCCCTGCAACCTTGTCAAGTTCTACCACCGGAGCGAGACCAGACCCTTGCTGTGTCAAGATAAGGAACTGTCTATCGTTGAGTTGGAACTGTCTCTGTGTCCACGCCTTTGCTAGGTAGGTCCGGCCATTTGCCACTACCTAATGTTGAGAACCGTCTCACTGTGTTCAGCATTCTGTGTAGAGCTCCGGCCCCAAGTCCTGTTCCCAAGGAAGGGTCCTGGCTCTGTGTTCCGTGTACGAGTCCTGGCCCTAGGTCCTGTTCCCAAGGAGGGGTCCCGGCTCTGTGTTCCATGTCCCTGTGTTCCTGTCTCTCAAGTCCAAGGCTCCATGTTCCCCTGCTCTAGACCAAGGCTCTGTGTTCCTGTCCTCCCCAAGACCAAGGCTCTATGTTCTACATTCCTGTCATCCCAAGTCCAAGGTTCCGAGGTTCCTGTCATCCCAAGTCCAAGGCTCAGCTGTTCCTGGGTACCAAGTCAAGGCTTCGTGTTCTCATCCTGTCCATGTGCCTCGTCCTGTCCATGTGCTTTGTCCTGTGCTGGAGTTCCCTCGTCCTGCCCAGGAGTCTCTCGTTCTGTCCTGTAGCCTCGCCTAGTCCTGTCTCCCAAGACCACGTCATGTTTTTGCCTAGATCCAGAGTCTGAGCCCGAGTCAAGACCCAGGTTCTGGGTCCTTGTACAGTCTCCAGCTCGGAGTCCAAACCTAAGCCTCGTCATGTCCTTGCCTCGAAGAACCCAAGCCATGCCCAGTCCTGTAGCCATGTCATGTCCTTGCCTAGTTCCAGGGTTCGAGCCCAAGTCAAGATCCAGGTTCTGGGTCCTTGTCCAGTCTCCGGCTCGGAGTCCAAGCCCAGGCTCCTAGTTCCCAGTTCCTTGTCCTGGTCCCGCTTGCCTAGCCGATGTCCTAGCCCAAGACTGTGTTCTTGTCCCAGCTCTCTAGTCAAGTCCTGCTCCTAGTACTTCAGTGTCTGTGTCTTGCATTTGGGTCCACTTCCAGTGCCCCCCCCCCCATTATGACACACGGGGAGAATGTACAAACTATTTACAGGCAGCATCGTGAATTATCACAATACCATTAACACAGTAAATATAGAACATAGAAATCTACAGCATATTACAGGCCCTTTGGCCCACAATGTTGTGCCGACCATGTAACCTAACATTTTATTTCATCAAAATGTTGTTAGAAATGATAAGTACCTGTATGCTCAATGGATTATAGTTTAAACTGTTAAAAATGTTAATTATGTTTTAGAAACATAGAAACATAGAAAATAGGTGCAGGAGTAGGCCATTCGGCCCTTTGAGCCTGCACCGCCATTTATTATGATCATGGCTGATCATCCAACTCAGAACCCTGCCCCAGCCTTCCCTCCATACCCCCTCAACCCCGTAGCCACAAGGGCCATATCTAACTCCCTCTTAAATATAGCCAATGAACTGGCCTCAACTGTTTCCTGTGGCAGAGAATTCCACAGATTCACCACTCTCTGTGTGAAGAAGTTTTTCCTAATCTCGGTCCTAAAAGGCTTCCCCTCTATCCTCAAACTGTGGCCCCTCGTTCTGGACTTCCCCAACATCGGGAACAATCTTCCTGTATCTAGCCTGTCCAATCCCTTTAGGATCTTATACGTTTCAATCAGATCCCCCCTCAATCTTCTAAATTCCAACGAGTACAAGCCCAGTTCATCCAGTCTTTCTTCATATGAAAGTCCTGCCATCCCAGGAATCAATCTGGTGAACCTTCTTTGTACTCCCTCTATGGCAAGGATGTCTTTCCTCAGATTAGGGGACCAAAACTGCACACAATACTCCAGGTGTGGTCTCACCAAGGCCTTGTACAACTGCAGTAGTACCTCCCTGCTCCTGTACTCGAATCCTCTCGCTATAAATGCCAGCATACCATTCGCCTTTTTCACCGCCTGCTGTACCTGCATGCCCACTTTCAATGACTGGTGTATAATGACACCCAGGTCTCGTTGCACCTCCCCTTTTCCTAATCGGCCACCATTCAGATAATAATCTGCTTTCCTATTTTTGCCACCAAAGTGGACAACTTCACATTTATCCACATTAAATTGCATCTGCCATGAATTTGCCCACTCACCCAACCTATCCAAGTCACCCTGCATCCTCTTAGCATCCTCCTCACAGCTAACACTGCCACCCAGCTTCGTGTCATCCGCAAACTTGGAGATGCTGCATTTAATTCCCTCATCCAAGTCATTAATATATATTGTAAGCAACTGGGGTCCCAGCACTGAGCCTTGCGGTACCCCACTAGTCACCGCCTGCCATTCTGAAAAGGTCCTGTTTATTCCCACTCTTTGCTTCCTGTCTGCTAACCAATTCTCCACCCACACCAATACCTTTTTGGGTAGTTCTTCTTTGATGCTTTATATCGTAGGGTTGTATAAGGTGACATGTATGTATTTTGATAATAAAGTTACTTTGAACTTTGAACTTTATAGCAAGTAATAAACACACTGT
Organism: Mobula birostris; assembly: GCF_030028105.1. Classification (NCBI taxonomy): domain Eukaryota; kingdom Metazoa; phylum Chordata; class Chondrichthyes; order Myliobatiformes; family Myliobatidae; genus Mobula; species Mobula birostris. The sequence goes on from NC_092390.1 coordinate 14,341,486, forward strand.
ATTGTAAAAGCAATCGTTCCAATTGTTGCAAATTATCAAATGTGCAAGTAATGTAAAACAGAGTAAAAGTTCTTTTACAATGTGAGGCATTAAAATACATTCTTTCATAGCTTTAAGTTGTTGAACGCCCTGTATGTGTTGTAATTTCAAGTTGCAATTATTGGAAGTTGTTGCTGTCAAAGCAAATATTGAGTGCTGCATGTTGTTTTAAACCAGGTTATTGTACAAGCGAGATTAGTAAAGTTACGTGATTTATTGTTGTTGCATATGAATGTTAATTGCAACCACTTGAGATTATAACAGTGTAAATCATAATTGTGTTATTATTAGAGCATTTTATTCCCATGCCCAAGTTGTGTAATTGTAATGAAAACAGTGTTATTATAATTGCACTTGTCATTAATGTAAGTTGCTACATTTAAGATGCCTGTTATAAATGCAAATGGTTATGTGCAAGTTAACTTTGCCAAGAATTCATGTAGCTATATTCAGATGATGCTATTAATGCAAAATGTTCGACAAGTTACTTTAATAACAAGTTTATTTTTGTCATGGCTCATTTATAAAAGCCATTGTTTATAACTGGAAATGATCATTGCTTTATAAGTGCAAATAGGTGTTAACCGCATGTTGCTACGAGTGTTTGGGTGGCACGCTAGCGTAGCGGTTAGTGTCACACCTGACCATTCTAGTGATCTGAGTTCAATTCCAGCCACTGTGTGGAGGGAGTTTGTACTCTCTCCCCTCCCTGTGACCGCGTTGGTTTCCTCCAGGGACTCCGATTTCCTCACGCATTCCAAAGCTGCATGGTTAACTGAGCACATGGTTGTAATGGGACTCATTGGGTCTGTAGGCCCTGTTCCCGTGCTGATTTCTAAAATTAAGAAAAGTAAAAAGGTAAGAAAAAATGTTAAAAATGCAAGTTGTTATCAATGATAGTTATCCAAACATACGAAAACAAGCCCTTTATCTGTTGTTAGAATTGCGTATCATTATAACTGGGAGTTTTATTAACACTCTAAATTGTGATAACTGCACTTTATCATGACTTTTAATATTGATGTTTAAACTTTTAATCTTTTAACAAACCAATTAACCATAGGAAGCCATGGTAACTGGGATTGATGGTACTTTATAGTTGACGTGAACCAGTTGAGCTGAAGGCCTGTTTGCGTAAGACATAGGAACGGAATTAGACCATTTGGAACATCAAGTCACTTTCTCCATTCCATCATGGCTGACTTATTTTCCCTCTCAATACCGTTCCCATTCCTTCTCCCCATAACAATCGGCACCCTTGCTAATCGAGAACCTCTTAGTCTCCTCTTTAAATATACCCAATGACACGGCATCCACAGCTGCCTATTGCAATGAATTCCACAGATTCACCTCTCTCTGGCTAAAGAAATTCCTCCTCATCTCTGTTCTAAAGGGACGTCTTTTTGTTCCAAGGCTGTACCCTCTGAGCTAGGCTTTCTCACTATAAGAAACTATAAAAAAGTCCTCTCTATCCAGACCTTTCAATATTTGATAGGTTTCATGGGATTCCCCCCTCATTCTGCTAAACTCCAGTGAATACAAGCCCAGAGCTATCAAACACACCTCATATGTACTTTTTCATTCCCCACTGTATGACTCTAAAATGCAAATATTTATTCACATAGATTGCTTTGTTTAAAATGCAGATTGTTACAAGTGGAAGTAAAAATGTAAGGCACTACTTTGTAAAGAGATGATACTTTAATGTACAGCACAGGAACAGGCCATTCGGTGCACAGTGTGGTGCTCAACCAGCTAAAAAGCAAATCAAAAACACAAACACTAATCCCTCCTACCTACACCATGTTCATATCCCTCCATCTTCCTCACATCAATGCGCTTATCTAAATGTTTCTTAAAAGCCTCTACTGTATTTGCCTCTACCACCAGACCAGGCAGTGCATTCCAGGCATCCACCACTCTCTGAGTAAAAAACTTACCCCTCATATCCCCTTTGAACCTACCCCCTCTCACCATCAAAGCATGACTTCTGGTGTTAGACATTTCAACCCTGGGAAACAGATACTCCCTGTCCACTCTATCTATGCCTCTCATAATCTTATAAACCTCTGTCAGATCTCCTCTCAGCCTCCGGCACTCCAGAGAATACACTCAAAGTTTATCCAGTCTCTCATGCTACTTTAAACCAGGCAGCATCCTGGTAAACCTCTTCTGCACCCTCTCCAAAGACTCAACGTCCTTCCTGTAGTGGGGTGACAGAACTGTATGCAATACTCCAGATGTGGCCTAACCAGAGTTTGAAAAGTTGTAATATAACTTCATGACTTTTGAATTCAGTGCCTCAACTAATAAAATCAAGCATACCATAAGCCTTCTTAAACATCTTATCGACCTGTGTAGCTGCTTGAACTTTGATCCCAAGATCTCTCTGCTCAGCGACACTGTTAACCCAGTCCTGACGAAGGGTCTCGGCCCGAAATGTCGACTGTACCTCTTCCTAGAGATGCTGCCTGGCCTGCTGCATTCACTAGCAACTTTGATGTGTGACACTGTTAAGGATCTTGCCCTTAACAGTGTACCATCTCGTTGCATTTGCCCTACCAAGGTGCAACACCTCACATCTGGCTTAAACACCATCTTAAACACCATCTGCTATTTCTCTGCCCATTATCTACAACTGATCTATGTTGCACTGTATTCTTCGCCAGACCTCTATGCTATCCACAACTCCACCAATCTTGGTATAAATTGCAGACTTACTAATCCACCCATCTACAATTTCATCCAGGTCATATAAACATCACAAACAGCAGAGGTCCCAGCACAGTCCCTGTGGAACCCCACTGATTACAGATCCACTAACCTCTGTCTTCATTGCACATGCCTGTTCGTTGCAGACCACAAGGGACTTTCTCAGTAAAATCCATGTGACAACATCTACTGCCCCACCCTCATCACCCTCTCTCGGCACCTTGTCAAAAAATTCAATCAAGTTGGTAAGACATGACCCCCCCCACCCCCCACACAAAGCCATGCTGTCTCTCCCTAATTAGGACATGGAGTTCCAAATGCTCACATATTCTACCCTGAAGAATTTTCTCCAGCGATTTCCCTACAACTGAGCTGAGACTCACCGATCTATAGTTCCCATGATTTTCCCTTGTTCTCTTCTTAAATAGAGGTACACCATTAGCCACTTGCCAGTCCTCCAGGACCTCGCCTGTGACTATAGAGGACATGAAGATACTGGTCAAGGGACCAGCAATTTTGTCTCTTGCCTCCTTCAATAACCTGAGGTAAATGTCATCAGGCCCTGGGGTCTTATCTACCTTAATACTCATTAGGAGGCCCAACACTTACCCCTCCTTGACCTCTAAATGCCCTAGTATGTTTATACACTCAACACTGATCTCCTGGTCCTCCACATCCTTTCCCTTGGTAAATACTGAAGCAAAGTACTCATTTAGTACCTCACTCACATTCTCTGTATCCAAGCAAATATCCCCCCACCCTTATCCTCGAGTGGTCTCACTCTCTAGTTATCCTCTTGCTCTTGATGTATGTGTAGAATACCTTGGGATTCACCCCAATCCTGCTTGCTAAGGACATCTCCTGATCATCTCCTGGCTTTCCCAATTCCCTTCTTTTCTGGCTTCTTTCTACTTCTTGTTGTGCTTTGTTTGATCCTAACTTAGAAACACAGAAACATAGAAAGCCTACAGCACAATACAGGCCCTTCGACCCACAAAGCTGTGCCGAACATGTCCTTACCTTAGAAATTACCTAGGGTTACCCATAGCACTCTATTTTTCTGAGCTCCATGTACCTGTCCAGGAGACTCTTAAAAGACCCTATCGTATCCGCCCCCACCACCGTCGCCGGTAGCCCATTCCACGCACTCACCACTCCCTGCATAAAAAACTTACTCCTGACATCTCCTCTGTACCTACTTCCAAGCACCTTAAAACTGTGCCCTCTCATGCTAGCCACTTCAGCCCTGGGAAAAAGCCTCTGACTATCCACACGATCAATGCCCCTCATCATCTTCTCAACCTCTATCAGGTCACCTCTCATCCTCTGTTGCTCCAAGGAGCAAAGGCCAAGTTCACTCAACCTATTCCCATAAGACATACTCCCCAATCCAGGCAACATCCTTGTAAATCTCCTCTGCACCCTTTCTATGGTTTCCACATCCTTCCTGTAGTGAGGCGACCAGAACTGAGCACAGTACTCTAAGTGGGGTCTGACCAGGGTCCTATATAGCTGTAACATTACCTCTTGGCTCCTAAACACAATCCCACGATTGATGAAGGCCAATGCACCGTATGCCTTCTTAACCACAGAGTCAACCTGTGCAGTTGCTTTGAGTGTCCTATGAACTCGGACCCTAAGATCCCTCTGATCCTCCACACTGCCAAGAGTCTTACCATTAATACTATATTCTGCCATCATATTTGACCTACCAAAATGAACCACCTCACACTTACCTGGGTTGAACGTCATCTGCCACTTCTCAGCCCAGTTTTGCATCCTATCGATATCCCGCTGTAACCTCTGACAGCCCTCCACACTATCTACAACACCCCCAACACTTGTGTCATCAGCAGATTTACTAACCCATCCCTCCGCTTCTTCATCCAGGTCATTTATAAAAATCACAAAGAGTAGGGGTCCTAGAACAGATCCCTGAGGCGCACCACTGGTCACTGACTTCCATGCAAAATTTGACCCATCTACAACCACTCTTTGCCTTCTGTGGGCAAGCCAGTTCTGGATCCACAAAGCAATGTCCCCTTGGATCCCATGCCTCCTTACTTTCTCAATAAGCCTTGCATGGAGTACCTTGTCAAATGCCTTGCTGAAATCCATATACACTACATTTACTGCTCTGTCTTCATCAATGTGTTAGTCACATCCTCAAAAAATTCAATCAGGCTCGTAAGGCACGGCCTACCTTTGACAAAGCCATTCTGACTATTCCTAATCATATTATGTCTCTCCAAATGTTCATAAATCCTGCCTCTCAGAATCTTCTCCAACAACTTACCAACCACTGAAGTAAGACTCATTGGTCTATAATTTCCTGGGCTATCTGTACGCCCTTTCTTGAATAATGGAACAACATCTGCAACCCTCCAATCCTCTGGAACCTCTCCTGTCCCCATTGATGATGCAAAGATCATCGCCAGAGGCTCAGCAATCTCCTCCCTCGCCTCCCACAGCAGCCTGGGGTACATCTCATCCAGTCCCGGCGACTTATCCAACTTGATGCTTTCCAAAAACTCCAGCACATCCTCTTTCTTAATATCTACATGCTCAAGCTTTTCAGTCCACTGTAAGTCATCCCTACAATTGCTAAGATCCTTTTCTGCAGTGAATACTGGAGCAAAGTACTCATTAAGAACCTTTGCTATCTCCTCTGGTTCCATACACACTTTTCCACTGTCACACTTGATTGGTCCTATTCTCTCACGTCTTATCCTCTTGCTCTTCACACACTTGTAGAATGCCTTGGGGTTTTCCTTAACCCTGTCTGCCAAGGCCTTCTTATGGCCCCTTCTGGCTCTCCTAATTTCATTCTTAAACTCCTTCCTGCTAGCCTTACAATCTTCTAGATCTCTGTCATTACCTAGTTTTTTTTAACCTTTCACAAGCTCTTCTTTTCTTCTTGACTAGATTTACAACAGTCTTTGTACACCATGGTTCCTGTACCCTACCATCCTTTCCCTGTATCATTGGAATGTATGTATGGAGAACTCCATGCAAATATCCCCTGAACATTTGCCACATTTCTTCTGTACATTTCCCTGAGAACATCTGTTCCCAATTTATGCTTCCCAGTTCCTGCCCGATAGCTTCATATTTCTCCTTACTCCAATTAAACGCTTTCCTAACTTGTCTATTCCTATCCCTCTCCAATGCTATGATAAAACTTCTGAATCTTTATGTAGCCCCCCCGGCCAGCCTCAGGGTCGCTCGGCTCGCTGTCGTCTAGTGAAACAGCCCTCGGCCCCGCCAAACTGGGTAATTAGTTTGTGTGGATGCTGTGTGATGTACCCCACCCCGCCCAAACAACAGACAATACACCAGATACGATTAAATGAATTACAGTTTATAGACATTACTCGAACTATATAATTAATAGAGATAAAATATAAAAGGAAGATAAAAGGCGCCACACTTAACCATTTAACCATATAACAATTACAGCATGGAAACAGGCCATCTCGGTCCTTCTAGTCCGTGCTGAACTCTTACTCTCACCTAGTCCCACTGACCTGCACTCAGCCCATAACCCTCCATTCCTTTCCTGTCCATATATCTATCCAATTTAACAAAGTTATCAAAGTTATCAAAATCCAACTTATCAAAGTTCAATCTCTTTGTGCACAAACGGTTGGAGCACGGGACCCTCCTTCTTCCCCTGCGATCCCCTCGAACCACCTCGACCTGCCGCCTGGGACCAACAACGGTGGTCGACCAGATGCTCCACATGAGTCCATCTCCATCTCCTCTCCTCACCAAACACCCTGGACCTCGGACTCCCGCTTGGGGTCCGACCCCGTTAGCCGACTCACAGCACCTTGTCCATCCTCTCTCTCTCTCTCTCGTGCCTTCTGCCCAAAAACCCGCGCATCACAATAACTTACGGACACACAGAAAGAATAACATATATCCCAATTGGTTCGTTCATCCTCTTATCAATAACATAATCCAAACAAGCTGCTAGTGGGAGGACTTTCTCAGCAGATAACATAACAAAGAAGCCATTTCGATTATAACATAACAAAGAAGCCATTTTAATTAGCCTATGCAATAACATAAAAGAAGAAACCCCTTACATTTATATACTTTTCCTTTTTCTTCTTGACTAAATTCATCACCCCTCTGGACATGCAAGGTTCTCTCATCTTTCCATTTTGTGTTTCCTTCTAAACCCTTGTCCTTTCATATACTCTGTGCAGAGTATAGGAAATCTTTAAACACCCTCCACATGGCTGATGTGGTCTTGCCAGAGAAAAGGTGGTCCCAATTAACGCTTCTTCGTTCCTGCCTAATGGCCTTGTAATTTGCCCTACTCCAATTTAAAGCTCTCCCAAGTGGACCATACCTTATCCTTACGTATAGCTATCCTGAAAGGTAAGAACCTGTGGTCATTGTGCCCTAGCTGCTCACTCACAGAAAGGTCAGTCACAGGGTCAGGCTCATTACCTAACATCAGGTCCAGTATGGCCCCTCCTCTTGTTGAACCGTCCACATATTGATTTGAGAAACCTTCCTGGATGCGTTTAACAAATTCTGCCCCGTCTAAACCCCTTGCATTAAGAAGGTTCCAGTTTATGTTAGGATGAAATCCCGCATGACAACAACCTGGGAGGGGGGGCATTCCCCTCAAAAACAAGTATACCTCTTTGGATACTTTTGTGGGGAATGGCCTCCCGGAAGAATGCCACGGCAACCGGGTTACAGGCACTGAGCATGGGTCCGTGGTGCAGAAGGGAAAGAGGGAGAAGAAGGGAGTGGTAGTGATAGGGGACTCAATAGTGAGGGGAACAAACAAGGAATTCTGTGGGCGTGAACGGGACACCCGGATGGTATCTTGCCTCCCAGGTGAGAGGGTCGGGGTTTGTCTCAGATTGGTTCCACAACATTTCGGAGAGGGAGGAGGAGCAGCCAGACCCAATCCCTATGGAGCATGTTGTAGCGTGGATGAAATCACCGGAGAGACAGAGTCACTGGTAGATACAAAGCAGCTTCTTTATTCGACACAACAAGGTACAGCAGGCATCTTACGGACGGAGACGCTTTCCGCAGAAAGGGCTGCTAGCTCAATGTGGGCTCGATATTTATATGCTAAACACAAAGGCAATCGCTACTTAAAAAGTTATAGACAATGCTTCCTTTTGAAGCTACATACAAACATCAAACCTTCGGATTTCATCCTTTCCTTCTGACACCAACATGTCTGGATTGGTATCCACAGTCTTTAGTTCAATCCACAATACATTTATTTGGCATTTTACATGCTAACATAGAAGACAATTAATATTTATAATGTACAGATAATACTGTCTTCGAAATTACAGCATTAGGTCAACCTACGGTGCCAGAAGCATCTCGTATTCACACCTTTTTAGGAAGCCCATTGTGGTGGACTCAGGGTATGTTCACACTACGCTGGATAATTTCGAAAACGAAGCTTTTTCTCTTCGTTTTGACCTTCTGTCCACACTGAAACGGCGTTTTCATCCCCCGAAAACGGAGATTTTCAGAAACGGTCTCCAGAATGAATAAATCTGAAAACACCTAATATCCGTTGTAGTGTATACGGGATAAACGGAGAGATTTAAAAACGCTGTCATGACAACACCAGAACAACAATGCCTTTTCTGCTTCTGCTTGGCACTGCGCAAGCACTGCCGGACGGCTGTTATAACGCGCAGTCGGTGTGAACGGAGTGAGAGTTAAATTGTAAAGTGAGCTTTTTTGACTATTTAAAACCGCTGTCATGACGTGCCGGAACAGATGTTTGTTGTTTTCTTGAACGCCACCAACTAACAATTTCAGAACAGACAGCAACGAGACTGAAGCCAGAAGGGTTAGAAATGTACTCACCAAATACTTTGACCCATAGCTTACTGAATAAATAAGTATACTCACTTTGCTCTGTTTTCTGTCCTTGCTTGTATGAAGGTGGTTCACCTGTTTATGCAAGTACTTCTCTGACAATAGATGTGTAACAGCCTGATGTAACATTGTATGGAAATACAAGATAACACTAATGCAGACGTTTTATACATTTAACAAGGTGCTTTATTAATGCAACAGAGTTAGTCAGTTTTTCAATGTTCGTCGTCAGCTGGGTCATACTGTCCGTGAACTCCCTGTCGGTTGCCTCCAAACGCTCCAGTATTCATTTTTTTTAGTTTTTAAGTCCTCCTGCGCGAGAGCCAAGAGCAATTCTTTTTAAGTTTTTCTACTCTGTCACTGGACAAACAGGCACGAAGTATACCGTTTCCTCTTCGCTTGTTTTCTGTGTGTCCTGCGCATGCCCAGTAGGAGGAGATTCGCCCAAATATCCATCTAATGTGGATGGAGATATTTTGAAAAACGCTTATACTTTATACTTTATTGTCACCAAACATTTGGTACTAGAATGTACAATCATCACAGCTTAGTGTGGGCGCCTGTCCTTTTTACTCGAAATCGGCGTTTTCAAAATTATCCGGCGTAGTGTGGACGTACCCTCAATCCACAGTACTTTGTCAAATAGAAGTCTGGTGGCCAAAGTCATTTAAGTGTAAACAAATCATCTGCCCAAAAAAACTCACTCTAACAGAGCACTGTTAGTTACAGACCTCCAGCTCGAATAAGTTTACTACCCTCCCTTCTATGTACAAGCCAGTTCTGAATCCAAACAGCCAGTTCGCCGTGGACCCTCATCCATCTTAATCTTCTTGATTAGCCTCCCATGAGGGACTTTGTCAAATGTCTTACTAAAATACATGTCGACAACACTACCTTACCCTCATCAATCTCTCTCGTCACATAGAAACATAGAAAACATACAGCAGAATACAGGCCCTTTGGCCCACAAAGCTGTGCCAAACATGTCCCTACCTTCGAACTACCTAGGCTTTGCCCATAGCCCTCTATTTTTCTAAGCTCCATGTAGCCATCCAGGAATCTCTTAAAAGACCCTATCGTTTCCGTCTCCACCACTGCCACCGGCAGCCCATTCCACACACTCACTACTCCCTGCATAAAAAAACTTACCCCTGACATCTTCTCTGTACCTACTTCCAAGCACCTTAAAATTACGCCCTCTTGTGCTAGCCACTTCAGCCCTGGGGAAAGCCTCTGACTATCCACACGATCAATGCCTCTCATCATCTTGTACACCTCTATCAGGTCACCTCTCATCCTCCGTCTCTCCAAGGAGAAAAGGTCGAGTTCACTCAATCTATTCTCATAAGGCATGCTCTCCAATCCAGGCAACATCCTTGTAAATCCCCTCTGCACCCTTTCTATGGTTTCCACGTCCTTCCTGTAGTGAGGCGACCAGAATTGAGCACAGTACTCCAAGTGGGGTCTGAGCAGGGTCCTATATAGCTGCAACATTACCTCTCGGCTCTTAAACTCAATCCAACGATTGATGAAGGTCAATGCACCGTATGCCTTCTTCACCTTGTCAAAAAACTCAATCAAGTTGGTGAGGTATGACCTGCCACGCACAAAGCCATGCTGGCTCTCCCTAACTCGTGCTGGTTTCCAAATGCTCATATATCCCATCAGTAAGAATTTTCTCCAGCAATTTCCCTACAACTGAAGTGAGACTTGCCGGCCTATAGTTCCCAGGATTTTCCCTTACTCCCTTCTTAAATAGAGGGACAACATTAGCCACTCACCAACCTTCTGGGGCCTCATCTTGGCTGGACAGAATATGAAGATTTTGGTCATGGCCCCTGCAATCTCATCTGCTGCCTCCTTCAATAACTCATTTAGTACCTCACTCACATTCTCTGCTCCAAGCAAATGTCCCCCCCTCCCATCCTTGAGTGGTCTCACTCTCTCCCTAGTTATCCTCTTGCTTTTGATGTATGTGTAGAATGCCTTGGGATTCACCCTAATCCTACTCACCAAGGACTTTTCCTGGTCCCTCCTGGGTTTCCTAATTTCCTTCTTTTCTGGCTTCTTTATACTCCTCGTTGTGCTTTGTTTGATCCTAACTTCTGAAGCTTTATATACTTTTCCTTTTTCTACTTGACTAAATTCAACACCTCTCTGGAGATGCAAGGTTCTCTTATCTTTCCATCCCTGTCTTTTCTTCTAACAGGAACATACCTTTGCTGTACTCTGTGTAATCAATCTTTTAACACCCTCCACATGTCTGATGTGGACTTGCCAGAAAAAAAAGGAGCTCCCAATTAACTCTACTTAGTTCCTGCTGAATGTCTTCGTAATTTGCCCTACTCCAATTCAAAACTCTTCTGCAAGGATCATATCTATCCTTGGCTATAGAAAATCCTGAAAGTTAAGGAGTTGTGGTCACTGTTCCCTAACTGTTCATCCACTGAAAGGTCAGTCACATGGCTAGACTCATTTCCTAACACCAGGTCCAGTATGGCCCCTCTTCTCGTTGGACTGTCCACAGATTGATTTAAGAAACCTTCCTGGATACACTTAGCAAATTCTGCCCCTGTTAAGTTCCTTACATAATGTAGGTCCCTGTTTATATTAGGGAAGTTGAAATCCCCTGTGACAACAACCCTATTAATTTTACACATTTTCTTAATCTGATTACATAGCTCTTCATCAATGTCCTGGTGACTATTGTGGGATCTGTAGTACAATCCCATCAGTGTGATTGAACCCTTCCTATTCCTGAGTTCCTCCCAAATGGAGTCAGTTTCTGACCCCTCCATTATTTCTCTTCCTGGGTGCAGCTTTGATATTGTCCCCGATTAGTAGTACAACTCCACCCCCACCCCATTTTACTTTTTCCTCTCTTTTCTCAAACATTGAAAACCTGGTACGTTAATCACCCATTCCTACCCCTCTCTCAGCCAATTCAGTAATAGCTGCAACATTGTAGTTCAATGTACTGATCCATGCTCTAAGTTCATCGCCCTTACTCATAAACTATCCCACCCATCATACCTGTTATTTCGATTTTGACTTCCAATACTTTCCCTGACAACTATCTTCTGGTCCAATCTGATCCTTCCCTTACTGATCTGGGCTCCGGTTCCAAGCCTCCTGCAAAGCTAGTTTGAACTCTCCTGAGTAGCAAAAAGTCTTCAAAAGTCTCATTGAAAAAACTTTCAGCCTCCCGAAAAATCCTCAGTACAACCAATTCCAGCTCCAGTTCCTTGACTCGGACATTCAGGGAGCTTCTTAAAACTTCTTTTTGCTTGTTCTTAATTTTTTTTTGTTGTTTTTTTGATGTAAGTTATTTGTAGCCTTTTATGTTATTCATACAGGTTATTCTACTGGAAGCTAAGGATTTTTAAAATTAAGTTTCTTTGCTATAATGCACAAGAGTTTTTAATTCAACAAGTTGTATTTAACAAAATAAAATGTGATTCTGTCGTAAATATTATGTTGCCAAATGTGTGTTTGGTACAACTGCTAGTTATTATACATTTGTTACATGCAAGTTGCAATTACAAATTTGCTAAAATATAAAATGTTGTTTTAAAATGTTTCTTAAATGAAAGTCATAATAATAATAAAACTATAATTAAGTTATTGTAATATTAATATTATAATATTTTTAAAAGTGCCAGAAGTAGGCCAGTAACATCGTGAATGATCACACCCACTTTGTTCATGGACTGTTTGTCCCACTCTCATCAGGCAGGAGGCTATGTAGCATCTACACCAGGACCACCAGACTCAAAAAACAGTTACAATAAGGCTGATCAAATCCTCCACCCACTAATCCACCAGCACTACTTTATCATTTCCTGTCAGAGTCACCTTATGTACAGACATTCCTATACCTAGCGCCACTTTACGGACAGACAATCAATCTGTATATAAGTTATCGTATTAATTTATATTCATTTTATTTTCATATGATTTTGTTCTTTAATCATATTTTGTTAATTTTTGTGCTACATCAGATCTGAAGTTACAATTATTTTGTTCTCCTTTACACTTGTGTACTGGAAATGACATTAAAAAAATTGAACCTTGAATCATAACCTTGAGGTATTTTAAGCGCTCTATGATGAGTCAGCCTATAGACAGAGGAGTGATGGCCCCCTCCTGTTAGGCTGTTCGTGGTAACTTTTTTTTTATTCTTTCTTACTTCTCTTCTAGTATTTATATCTGTGCACTTGTAATACTACTGTGACACTGTAATTTCCCTTGGGATCAATAAAGTATCTATCTATCTACCTATCTATAAATGCAAGTCATTACTTTCATAATTCTGTGTTCTTTTAAAAATGCAAGCTGTTTTACAAATTATAAGTTTGGCATGGTGGCATAGGGATTTGCACAATGCTTTACAGTACCACCAACCTGGGTTCAATTCCTGCTGCTGCCTGTAAAGTGTTTGTATGTTCTCGCCGTGACCATATGGGTTTCTGCCGGGTGCTCTGGTGTCCTCCCACAATTCAAAGATGTACCAGTTGGCAGGTTAATGGGTCATTGTAAATTGTCCTGTGATTAGGCTAGGATTAAATCAGGGAATTGCTGGGTGGCGCAGCTCGAAAGGCCAGAAGGGCTTATTCCACACTGTATCTCAATAAATAAATAATGTCAGGAAGTATTCTGGAGTTATGTGAATATAGCAGATATTAATTAAAACAAGTATCAGGCTCATTTCTTATTGTAAATTGAATTAAGTATGGGAAGCTTTGAATTAGCGAGATTTTTTGTAAACTGCAAGCAATAAATTGAAGTTAAGAGCACAGACTGCTCCATAGACTAAGAGATCGCATATTCAAGAGTCAAACATGAAAACAATGGGGTTGTGTTAATTGGCTTGCATCAAATCAGGTAACATGGGATGTCCTACTGTGGCTTTCTTGGTAACCCCACCTTGGTCAATGACTTGGTCTATGTTCATACCAAGGGGCAGTAGAGGAGGCCATGATGAGGCTAAACTCAGGTTGGAGGAGCATCACGTCATATACCGTCTAGGTAGTCTCCAGCCCCTTGGTATGAATATAGAATTCTCCAACTTCTGGTAATTCCCTCCCCCTCCCTTCCTCTATCCCTATGTCACTCTGCCCCCTCCCCCAGCTGCTTATCACTTCCCTCATGGTTCTGCCTCCTTCTACTACCCATTGTGTTTTCCCCTATTCCTTCTTCACCTTTCCCGCCTATCACCTCCCCCACCCCTTTATCTTTCCCCTTACTGGTTTTTCACCTGGAACCTACCAGCCTTCTCCTTCCCACCACCTTCTTTATAGGGCCTCTGCCCCTTCCCTCTTCAGTCCTGACGATGGGTTCCGGCCCGAAACGTTGACTGATCGTTTCCACGGATGCTGCCCGACCTGCTGAGTTCCTCCAGCGTGTTGTGAGTGTTGCTTTGACCCCTGCATCTGCGGAGTATTTTGTGTAGACAACGTGGGCTGTTATTTGAACCATTGTGACTTCAGTTCAATCTGACAGACTAGATAGACATTGTCACGTAGCATTTCAAACATCTTCCTAGATATACGCAATCAATTTTGTGCTTTTATGTTATCTATGTACTCAGAGACCGCCCTGACAACATTGATTTTGAATTAGTTCTTCCAGTGCGGCGGTTGTTGAGTCAGCAAGCCGATTGTTATTTGCCGGGCTGCGTTCGCGGCGCCTCTCGGCCACCGTCCATCGACGCGACGCGGCGGCTGGCCGAGGGAAGGCGGAAGGAAGATTCGCTGCTCGGACGCTCCGCAGCCGGTCGGCTGGCTGGATACAGAAGGAGTAGGCGGCCGAGGCATTAGTACCGGGGGATCTGGGCTAAATCTCCAGGGTTGCCCTGGCTGCGGCCGCCGGGCCCGTTTCCGTCTCCTAGCAACGGCGCGACCCCTGACCCCAGGTCGGGGACTGCAACATCTGGGCATCCACCGTCCTGTTCCAGCGTTAATAATTAGCTGCTCTAACCGAGCTATTTATATAATGTTTACATCTGCATAAATCGTATATAGGTGTTTTTATATAGTACTTTGATTGGCGGTGTCAATATAAAGGTGCATTTGGCAGTATATTAGATCTTGGGGGAGATGCAGCCAAGTGTGGGCCCTGCTCCCAATTGGGAGGCAGCTACAACGGAGGGTTTGGACAGGAAGGATTCTGCTGGGAGCCTCACCGCCACCACCTGTCCCAACAGCTCTCCGCTCAGCAGCGGCAACAACAGCCCCCTCTCTGAGCCGGAGGCCGGACCTACCCCTGAAACTGCAGCCAGGCACAGTCCCACTGAGACCTTGGATCTTCTCAGTCTGGTGGTGGCTTTCAAGAGGCTGGAGATCTTTGCTGAACCGCTGTACGACTTCTGGGAGCTGCTGAAATATTTAATCAGGTATGGCATTCATTGAGTCCTGATGAAGGGTCTCAGCCCGAAACGTTGACTGTTTATTCCTCTCCATAGATGCTGCCTGACCTGCTGAGTTCCTGCAGCATTTTGAGTGTGTTATCCTGGATCTCCAGCATCTGCAGAATATCTTGAGGTCATGGAATTATATATTTATATTTTATTTATTTTCTTATTGCTCTCCTCTCCATGGTAGATTGTGACTGGATACATACAGGCAGGTGACGTGGGCAGATGTGTAAACACAAAATACTGTGCAGATGCTGGGGTCAGAGCAACACTCACAACACGCTGGAGGTACTCAGCAGGTGGGATGCTGCCTGACCAACTGAGTTCCTCCAGTGGTTCATGGGCAGATGTGTGGCAGATAGAGTTTAATGTGGAGAACTGTGACTGATGAATTTTATAAGGAAGAATGCACAATATAGAAATAAAAGATGCTCTTTTGAAAGCATTGGATGAGAGAGACCTGGGCATGGGCGCACAAATTATTTGGAAGTGGAAAGGTGGAATAGCAAAGCCTTTGCTTTAACAATAGAGACAAAGTTTTAAGAAGGGAAATTATTGCCAGTCTGCATAAGACACTGCTTTGCCTTATTTGGGGTGTTAAATTCAGTTCTGATTGCCATGTTGCAAGGTAAATGTCATGGTCCATAGTGTTTCACAGTATGGAAACAGGCCCTTTGGCCCAATTTATTCATACTTTCCAAATGGCCTACCCATGTTTGCGAGTGTTTCGTCACTAACACTCTAAATTTTCCTATCTTATCTGTCTTAATGTCTTGCAAATGCTGTAATTGAACCTGCCTTCACTATTTCCTCTGATACCTTGTTCTGTATACCCACCCTGTGTGGAAAATGTTGCCCCTTGGGTACCATTTAAATATTTCCTATTTGACCTTAACCTTGTGCCCTCTGGTTTGATACTTCCTCTACCCAGCGTGGTGGGGGGAAGGACTGTGAGCATTCACTTTTTAATGTTATATAAAATCTTATGGGGCATATAGGTGTGTAGTGGACTGTATATTGACTGGCTGCATCATGGCTTGATACCAATGCTGTTAAAAGGAAAATCTCACAAAAGGTAGTGTTAATGTATTCAGCCCAATACATCATGGGTAAAGCCCTCCCCACCATTGAGTACATCTACATGAAATGCTGTTGCAGGAAAGCAGCATCCATTGTCAGAGATCCCCACCACCCAGGCCTTGCTCTTCTCTCACTGTTACCATCATGTAGAAGGTAGAAGAGCCTCAGGACTCCCAACACCACGTTCAAGAACAGTTACTGCCCCTCAGCTGTCAAGCTCTTAAACAAAGCGGATAACTACACTCACTTTCCCATCCATTCAGACATTTCACCAACCAAGGATCTCATATTAATGGCATTTTATTTTATTTTCTTGTTATTTATTGCTACTTATTTACATTTGCATTTGCACAGTCATTGTCCTCTGCAATCTGGTTGATCTTTCATTGAAACCCACACAAAATGCTGGCGGAACTCAGCAGGTCAGGCAGCATCTACAGAAAAGAGTAAACAGTGGATGTTTCGGGCCGGGACCATAGATGCTGCCTGGCCTGCTGAGTTCCTCCAGCATTTTCTGTGTATTGCTTTGATTTCCAGTATCTGCAGATTTTCTGTTGTTTGATGGTTCATTTATCCTGTTATAGTTACTTTTCTAAAGATTTGCTGAGTACTGGCCCTTCAGCCCACAATGTGGATAAACCTACTCCCAATTCAATCTACCCTTCCCTCGTACATAGCCCTCCATCTGTCTTTCATCCATGTGCCTACCTGAGGGGCCCAACTGTATCAGCCTCTACCACCTTCTACTTTTACTTCTGCCCCCCAGATCCCATAACACCCTTGTTGATTTTTGCTGCACCCTTTCAGGCTTAATAACATCCTTCCAATACGGGGGTGATCAGAACGGCACACAATACTCCCAGTGTGGTCTCACCAGTGACTTGCACAGTTAGGGGGTCTTCAATCTTGTACTCACTGCCCCAACTGTTAGTGTCGAGCATGCCAAATGCCACCTTCATCCCCCTGCCTACCTGTGTCACCATGTGATGGCATTAGAAAGGGACCGGGAAAGATCCACAAGAATGGTCCTGTCATGAGGGACAACAGTTACAGCAGGTGTTATCTACAACTTTCTCCAATAATAAACTTTATTTTCCGAATATAGTACTGTGCAAAAGTCTTGGGCACATACACAGTGTATAGCCAGGGTACGTAAGACAGCACTGTAGTAATTTTTCGCAAAAAAAACCCAAATTTTAGGACATGTATAAGTGATGATAAACCTTATTCTGATATGGGTCTCTGTTGTGACTGAGAGTGGGAAGGTGACAGGAAGAGGGGAATCACGGGTGGATAAAGGAGGAGGGAGCTAGAAACACCAGAGAGACGTTCTGTGATGATCAACAAACCAACTGTTTGGAATCAAATGACCCTGTCTGGTTCCTCAGGGCTGCGTGTGTCTGCCCCCTTCCCACCTCCTCACCCCTGGCACTGCTGGATTTTTGCATACTAGGGGAATTGAGGGCTATGGGGAAAAGGCAGATAGGTGGAGGTGAGTCCGTGGTCGGTCACCCATGATCTAATTGAATGGCGGAGCAGGCTCGACGAGCCAGATGGCTGATTTATGTTCTTGTGCTTCTCCGCTATTGCGGTGCCCCTTCCTTGCTATTCCCAACACCCTTTGTTCCCACTAGATTTACAGCCACTCTCTCCATTGCACATTGACAAATAGAAAACTGTCTTAGGCACTCTTGCTATGTACACTGTATGTGCCTAAGGCTTTTGTACAGTACCGTGTATTATACTGAACTTGTACGTTACAAATTATTGCACCAATATTGCCACAACAAAATTGAGAGGTAAATAGCATAAATGTTAGCAGGCCTTCTCCATTGAAGTTGGGTGAGACTAGAATTAGAGGTCATGGGTTAAGCGTGAAAGGTGAAATATTTAAGGGGAACCGGAGAGGGAACCTCTTCACTCAGAGGGTGGTGTAAGTGTGGAGCGAGCTTCCAGCGGAAGTGGTGGATACGGGTTTGATTGCAACAGTTTAAGAAGAGTTTGGGTTTGTACAAGGGTTTGAGTTTGGGAGGAGTGTGGAGGGCTATGGTCCATGTGTGAGTTAATGATTCCAGGCAGAATAATAGTCCAGCACAGGTCAGATAAGATAGGTTGAAGGGCTGATTTTGGTGTGGTACTGCTCTATGACTCTTCGAATTGTTCTCTTGCAATCCTGTTGTGGACTCCAGGAGGAATGGAGACAGGCTAACCTCTATTGACATCAATGGATCTGGGTTGGGAGGGTGAACAGTTTTAAGTTCCTCGGTATACACATCACTGAGGATCTCACATGGTCTGTACATACCAGCTGTGTGGTGAAAAAAGCATAACAGTGCCTCTTTCACCTCAGACGGTTGAAGAAGTTTGGTATGGGCCCCCAAATCCTTTCTACAGGAGCACAATTGAGAGCATCCTGACTGGCTGCATCATTGCCTGGTATGGGAGCTGTACTTCCCTCAATCACAGGACTCTGCAGAGAGTGGTTCGGACAGCCCAGTGCATCTATAGATGTGAACTTCCCACTATTCAGGACAATTACAAAGAAAAGTGTGTAAAAAGGGCCCGAAGGATCATTGGGGACCCGAGTCACCCCAACCACAAACTGTTCCAGCTGCTACCTTCCAGGAAACCGTACCATAGCATTAAAGTCAGGACCAACAGGCTCTGGGACAGCTTCTTCCACCAGGCCATCAGACTGATTAATTCATGCTGATACTATTGTATTTCTATGTTATATTCACTGGCCTGGTGTACATACTGTTTATTACAAATTACTATAAATTGCCCATTGCACATTTAGATAGAGACATAACGTAAAGATTTTTACTCCTCATGTATATGAAGGATGTAAGTAATAAAAGTCAATTCAATTTAATTTCTTGACCAAATAGATTGAGGTTTTCACACAAGGTGTGTCCCTTCAGATTTCTTAATTGTGCCTGTTCCATTTAAGTTTACATCACTGGTGAGGCCAGGAAAGATGAGGGACGCCAAACTGATTGAGGTTGCAAACATGAGAAAATCTGTAGATGCTGGAAATCCAAGGCAAAATGCTGGAGGAAATCAGCAGGCCAGGCAGCATCTATGGAAATGAATAAACAGTCAACATTTCAGGCCGAGACCCTTCATCAGGATTGGGGGGAAAAAGATGAGAAGTCAGAGCAAGAATGTGGGGGAAAGGGAGGGGAATGAAGGTTACTTTTTTTTTGACCTAATGTGTCTTGCATGTGTGTCCCAACTCCTGTCCGTGCCCTGACTGAAGGCAAGCAGGCCGAATGCCACCTTCACCACCCTATTAACCTGTGTTGCTACTCTCATGGAACGAGATACCTATATCCTGAGCTCTTCTCGTTCTACAATACTCTCCAGAACTCTACCATTTACTGTTTGTCCTACCCTTGATTAACTTGCCAAAGTGCAACATTTATACACTTGTCTGAGGTAAATTCACGCTACTGTTCTTACTCCAGCTCTATAAAGTGACTGAAGCCGCTTTGCATCCTTCTCACAATCCCACCCAGATTAATGTCTTGGGCAAGTTGAGAAACATTGTGTTCCTTCATCCAAATCATGATACATGTTGACGCCACAAGCAAGAAAGCTTATCAATGCCTCTACTTTCTCGGAGGCTGAAGAAATTTAGCATGTCTTTGTTGATTCTCACTGATTTTTATTGATGCACCATAAAAAGTGACCTATCTAGATACATCACAGCAACTGATCTGCCTGTGACTGCAAGAAATTGCAGAGAGTTCTGGACATGTATCACAGCACATCACAGAAACCAGACCCCACCCTGCCGCCCCCCGTGGACTACACTTCTCGCTGCCTCAGTAAAGCAGTCAACATAATCAAAAACGCCACCCGCCCTATAGTTCTCTCGTCTCCCCTATTCCATTGAGCAGAAGATGCAACAGCTGAAAGCAAGTGCCCCCAGACATGGATAACATCAGCCCCACTGTTATAACACTATTGAACGGTTCCCAAGTACAATAGCAAGTTTAGACAGAATCCATGGAAAGGAGGCTGGTTTCTGTGACGTTCAGAGCTACGTGTACAACTCTCTGTAGTTTCTTGTGGTCAAGGACAGAGCAGTAATTATACCAAGCTGTGATGCATCCAGATAGGATGCTTTCTATGGTGCACTGATAAAAATTGGTTCTTCACTATTTACCACATACTCGCCCGAGAAAGACTCATTTGTTCTGAACTCATTCCTGTCGACAAATTTTCAAATCCTGTAAGTATATTGGTTACATTCCATGTGGTTTATTTATGCATACATGTCACTTATGTAGGACTTTATCAAAGTCTTCTGATGCACCAAATAAATGCATTGATTCTCTCTTATCTCTTCTGCAGTCACATCGTCAGTAAAACGTTTCACAAACTGACTGATACATGATTTCCCTTTCATAAATTCATGTTGACTTTGTCTATTTCCCTTGACATTTTTAAAATGGCATATTTTTCCCATCCTTGATAAAGTACTCTGATATTTTCCCAGCTACTAACCAATACTAAACTAGGCATGACAACCCGCTTCAGAGCACTGAAATGTTACGTTTATCCAGTTATGTTATATGGCTCAGAATGTTGGACCATATCTAGTAACATGAAGAAACACATTGAAGCAGCAGAGATTTGGTTTTTGAGGAGGATGCAAAGAATATTATAGACGAAACGAATATCTAACGAGGACGTCATGCACAGAGTAAACACAAAAAGAGAAATAATGAGATCATGAAAAGGCAACGCAACTTCATTGGGCATGTGATTAGGAAAGAGGTAATTATGGGAAAGATTGAAGGGAAGAAAGCAAGAGGAAGACAAAGACAAATGATGATGGAGACAGCAGCCAAAGAACTGGAAATGAATTCTAATGAATTGATCCACTTGACCGGAAACAGGAGTGTGTGGGCCATGGCAGTCAAAGCTCAAACTGGGCTTGGCACCTGATGATGATGACTGGTGGGAACTGACCAGTCTCTGGCTTCCTGTAACCCCTCTCCCACTTTCTTGTAAAAATTGTGAATAATTTGTTTTCCTTGTGAATGCTACTAATATGAGGCAGCGTGCCAGAGATACTGCTGTAAGTAAGCTTGTCATTGCACTGGCACAGATTACTTCGACTCTCTTTGTCACTCTGCTTTGCGGAATAGTGAGGTTACATTGTCCTCCTCTGATCTGCTTAACTGTTTTATAATCTACAGAACTTTGGAAGATAACACCCACTTTTTCCTTTATTTTGTTCCTACCTCCTCGTATTGAAATTACTGAAGGTTTATTTCATTTTTCAGTTGCTCTCTTCATGTTGCTACCATCAGGAAGGAGGTACAGGAGCCTCGGGGCCCACTAGGTTCATACTTTATACTTTAATGTCGCCAAAGAATTGATACTAGAACGTACAATCATCACAGCGATATTTGATTCTGCGCTTCCTGCTCCCTGGATTACAAATATTAAATATTAAAAATTAGTAAATATTAAAAATTTAAATTATAAATCATCAATAGAAAATAGAAAAGGGGGTAGTGCAAAAAAACCGAGAGGCAGGTCCGGATATTTGGAGGGTACGGCCCAGATCCGGGGCAGGATCCGTTCAGCAGTCGTATCACAGTTGGAAAGAAGCTGTTCCCAAATCTGGCCATATGAGTCTTCAAGCTCCTGAACCTTCTCCCAGAGGGAAGAGGGACAAAAGTGTGTTGGCTGGGTGGGTCGTGTCCTTGATTATCCTGGCAGCACTGCTCCGACAGCGTGCGGTGTAAAGTGAGTCCATGGACGGGAGATTGGATTCTGTGATGTGCTGCGCCGTGTTCACGATCTTGTGCAGCTTCTTTCAGTCTTGGACAGGACAACTCCCATACCAGGTTGTTATGCACCCTAGAAGAATGCTTTCTACAATGCATCTATAAAAATTAGTGAGGATTTTAGGGGACAGGCCAAATTTTTAGTTTTCTCAGGAAGTAAAGGTGCTGGTGGTTTAGGAACTGTTGTTACCCCTCATCCATCAGACCTAAGGATGTGCTGGTGGCAGCCCACAAGTGCTGCCACTTTCTGGTGTCAATATAGCATGCAAACCATGTTCGACAGAAATGTGGATCTTTTGCCTGGTGTCTTTTGCCTAGCTATGCTTGGATGGAGTTCTTTGTCGGGGCAAATTGCTAAGTAGGTTCATTCAAGTAATGAAGACGCTTTACATTTGATCCAAGTGATCCAACCCATTGTCACACTCCCATGGCCTCTTGGTTCCCCCCCCCCCCCGCCCCCCCTCCGTCTCTCATACACATTGCGTGATGACAGATAAGGAACTAGGAACCTCCCTGGTGTTTCCAGTTTACTCAGCTGCTCTCTGCCCAAGTGACCTGAGCTGTGAGAAATGGTTGATCCTAAGCTCTATTGGGAAATGATTCACTCAGCAATCACGGCTCACCCATGGAAGTGAAAGGAGAACTCAAGTGTTTTCATTTGACCGGAAAACTAATATGTTGTGAAATAAGTTACAGAAAATGTTTAAAAATACTTGAGGGGATTTGAGAAAGTATAGAAATGAATTGACCGATTTAATAAAGAAAGGAAAATCAGGTTTATTTGTCACTTGTACATTGCAATGTACAGTGAATTGTATTATTTGCATCAATCAAATCGACGAGGGCTGTGCTGAGCAACCTGCAAATGTTGCTAGACACTTCCAGTGCCAACATAGCATGCCGTTAACTCACTAATCCTAACCCATATGTCTTTGGAATGTGGAAGGAAACTGGAGCACTCGGAGGAAACCCTCGCGGTCATGTGGAGAACATAAACTCCTTACAGACAGAGGCAGGAATTGAACCTGCATCTTACAGCAGCCACTCTAATAGCATTATGCTAACTGCAGTGCTACCACGCTGTGTTCATTTCTAGAACCCATTGTGTAGTAAAATCACCGTTCCATGTGACTCAAGTCTATGAAAACTGACATTCCTTCAGTAATATTTTAGTGTTAGCAAAAATTTTTTTATTTGAAAGGGAAAGGCGTGGATTTCTCTGACCCTATGCTAACTGTGAGCCTTAAAAGTGTCCCACAACTAAAGCAATTTGATCTCAGAGTACCCGTTGCAAACAATAAGACACCCTGGCATTGAAGAAATAGGACAATCAATACTGGTTTTGGCTCAGCAGAACAATACTTTGTGTGTGGTATTGTAGAGTATTCTTCAGTTAGATAAAGCAGTGCATCCTCTGACTTACAGTGCACAATGCAGTGGGAAGTTTCAAATTCAATAAATGTTTGTGTGTAGATATTTCTATTGTTTCAAATGAGAGGCATGGTGTGAAGAAAAGAACCCAGAAAGTCCTGATGCAGCGTACTGACCTAAAACATGGTCAGTTCGTTTCCTCCTATGGATGCTGCTTGACTACTTGAGTTCATCTAGCATTTTGTGTGTTGCTCTGGATTCCAGTATCTGCACTCTCGTGTCTGCAAGTCAGAGCATCCTCGAGAGACTGCAGTTGCTAAAATTAGGAGTGTGCGAAAGGAACAGACTGCTGGAGGGACTCCGTGGGACAGGCAGCATTTATGGAGGCAAAGGTATGGTCAGTGCTTTTGGTCGAGTCCCTTCATCAGGACCTGAAAGATAAACTATTTCCAAATGTTGATGGGAGTAAGTAGCACAGACTAGATGGGCTGAAAGTTCTTCTGTGCTGTGCTTTTCTACGACTCTAAATCATGACAGTAATTTGAATTGTTTCCAATTACTCCCTTTTTAAACCCCATGAATGAAGTGACTGTCTGGCACTGGAGATTTACCATTCTTTAGTGCTATGTCTTTCTTAGAGATTTCCCTGTCTCCTCTCCAAAGATGCCCAGGTCCTGTGTCCCTACTGTGTTTATCAATCATGTGTACTTTTTCTTTTGTAGATGGAAAGCTCCCCTTTGCTCCCTCGTGTGCTGTGTTACACTCAATGTGCTGTTTCTGGCTCTCAGCCAAGGTAAGCCTTAATAATCATAACCCTACTAAAGAAAGCAACGTGAGGGTCTCTGTTCCGTTGCAAGCGTGAGGTGTGGGTGATAGGTAGATGGTAGCTGATGTGCTTTTGATCTTGGCTGCCTGTTCCCCAGAACTCTTGACTTGCTGATAGACTTGCCTTCTGCCTGATTCAGCCCTGTTTCAGGGCAGCCAGGTAGCGTAGTGGTTAGTGTAACATTTTACAGTGTCAAAGTAAGCATGTACAATACATCTCTGATATTCTGATTCTCTGACTATGTTGGACATTGATCTGAATGATGCATTTCACTGTAGGTTTTGATGTACACATGGCAAATAAAGCAAATCGTTATCTTTGTATTCAATCAATCTGTGGTTCCTTGAGAGAAAATTCTGCCTTGTCACTTCCTGAAATGAATGACATTTTTTCTGAAACAGCGTCCCTTTGTAGTTGGTTTTCTGCATGGAGAGGAACGTAGTTTTTGGCATCTATCTTGTTGAATGCACTCATTTGCAAAGGAGGTAGAATTTTGAATTAAAACAGAAAGCACTGGAGACTCAGTGGTAGCATCAGTGGAGAGTGAAATGGTTAATGCTTCAGGCCAACAAACACTTGTTTCTTTCTCCACAAATACTGCCCGTCCTGTCAAGTATTTCCACTATGTTCTTGTGTTGAATTGAACATAAAGTCAAACTTGAATTTATTGTCTCATGAACAACAGCAATAAAAACACTTATTTGCAGCAGCAGCTCAAGTACCTAGCATTGTATAAGGAACATAAATTCAGCAAAAATTACACGCAATTTTTTACAATAAAGAACACAATTAGTAGTGTTGCTAAATTATAGTAATGAACAATGTGCCGGTTGACTCAAGAACCAAATGGTTAAAGAGATGTAGCTGTAAGTACATACAGTAAGAACCAGGAGCAGGAGTCGACCATCTGGCCTGTCGAGAGTACTTCACCATTCAATAAAATCATGGCCATGGACTGATCTCCACCTACCCGCCTTTTCGGCAGACCCCTAAAATCCCCAGCTTTGCAGAAATCTATCTGACTGTGTGTTAAGTATATTGACATAGCCTCTATTGCTTCCCAGCAGAGAATTCCAGAGATTCACTACTCTGGGAAAAGCAGTTTCTCCTCATCCTTATCCTAAATCTATTCCCCTGAAACTTGAAGCTGCGCCCCCTAGTTCTAGTCCTACTTACCAGTGGAAACAGCTTACCTGCCTCTATCCTATCTATCCCTTTCATAATTTTATGTTTCTATATAATCCCTGCTCATCTTTTTGAATATCTAGTGAGTGTAGTCCCAGGCCACTCAATCTCTCCTCACAGGCTAACCTCCTTATCCTGGCCGTGATACAACCCATTAGAAATCTCTCCATCATTTACCCATAGAAATTGGCAAAAGTCCTTGGTGACGTACCAAATTCTTAGGTGAGAATGGGCCTTTGGAAGATTGGGTGAGGAGATGTGCCTGATTGGGGTACCTTGTTTAAGGTGGCAGGAATAATAGAGAATGATCATGGATGAGGAAGTGAAGTCAAAGAGAACCTTGTTCTCACTAGGAGTAAGAGACAACTATATGAGGAGAAGTTTGGGAAATGAAGTTCAGGGTTTTCCACAACCATGGCTGAGCTAAAGCCGCAGCCAAGGAAGTAGGAAGTCATCTTGTAAGTACTGGTGTGGGAAGTCTCGTCAGCAAAATGTGACAGGGCTGGAGAAACGAGGAGATTGGAATTGTGTCCTCAAGGGAAGCAGGAGGAAGAGTAGTTGGAAGTAGCTGCCAGCCTATGAGCTTGTGTTTGATGTTGTTTGCCAACCTATTACCTGATGAGGACGATATGTCTATCTGGATGGAAGGTGGACCTGTCCACTGTGGTAGAGAGTGAAGCACTTGGACAGGTTTGTGGGATGGCAGGGTTTGGGGCAATATGGGCTGAACGTAGAAAGTTGAGACTAGCTGGGTGGGTTCCAGGTCAACATGGAATGGTTGGGCTGAAATAACATGTTTCCGTGCTATGAGAAGTCAAGAGCCAGTAATGGGCTATGTGAAAATTTAGAATGAAAGCCAGCGAGAGCAAAGACGAAGGCGCTTTCTGTACAAGTCCAGAAAGTAGCGCCAATGCAACCGTAGAAGAGAGAGGAGTGTGTGTTGCATGTGCGTATAGCATTGCTATGAGAACTGTCCCATGTAAGTGTCATAAAGGGATAGTTGGGACCAAAGTGGGTTTCCAGTGCTGGTCCTGAGTGGAGAATTTTTGTGTTTCAGTAAGTTCAAATTGAAGTGATTGAATGTTGGCTCAATCTGCTGATGCAGTTAGAATCAGGTTTATTATCTCTGACTTGTGTGACATGAAACTTGTTGTTTTGCAGCTGCAGTACAACACAGACATAAAATTA
Organism: Mobula birostris; assembly: GCF_030028105.1. Taxonomy (NCBI): domain Eukaryota; kingdom Metazoa; phylum Chordata; class Chondrichthyes; order Myliobatiformes; family Myliobatidae; genus Mobula; species Mobula birostris. The sequence continues at coordinate 14,367,989 of NC_092390.1, forward strand.
GTATAAATTACAAAAATAATGCAAAATATGCAATAATGAGGTTTGTAGACCTTTCAGAAACTTGACAGAGGGGAAGAAGCTATTCCTGAATTGCTGAGTGTGGGTCTTCAGGCTCCTGGACCTTCTCCCTGATGAGAAGGGGCATACCCCAACTGATGACTTTCCTTGTAAGGAGACCCCTTCATGCCGGCAGTCAGCCTGTTGAAAATGAAAATGTACCCCAATGCACAGGGGTAGTTCTTGTGGTGTGCACCATGGCACTCCTGAGGAATTTTGTGGATGGAGCTTTTTTTTTTTGTCTAACACATTCTGAGACAGGAGTTGTGTTCTGCTGTCCAGTGACACAGGCTGCTCTGTCTGAGTACAGGGTTCAAGTTCAAGTTTATGGCCATGCACCCGTACACATGTACGCATCTAAATGGAAGTCTTCCTCTGGGACCATGGTGTAAAACTTGGTGCATATATTACATACAGCACATTAAATAATATTAACACTATAGTATTAACAGATAAAGTATTCTGTAGATGTACAAGTTGACGAAGTGCATAAACTACATATAGTTAAATATAGAACAGTATTGCTGCTATAGGGGCTAACATAAATGGGTGTGCGGGAGTCTTTCAGCATGAGGGAGGAAGCTGGTGTTCTTCTACTGTGGAACCTTCTGCCTGACAGTAGAAGTCAAAGAGATTGTGGAATGGATGAGAGGGGTCTTTGATGCTGAGGACTCTGCAGAGACAGTGTTTCTGGTACATGTCCTGGATAGGGTGGGTGGGGAGGTGGTGTGAGTTGACCTGAGATGATTTCTCCCAGTAATCCTCACAATTCATCGCAGGGTCTTGCAGTCAGATGCCCTGCAGTTCACACACTTGTGGAATTTACGCTGTAGTGAATATTGGTTTCATTTTCTCCTTTGTAGCTGGTTGGTTCATCCTGCTCGCCATGGTTATCTCTACCCCTGCTGTACTCGGATATCTGCAGGACTGTTGTCAGGAACAACTCACCGAGCAAGCCCTTGCACAGCGGAAGAGTCATAGTGTCCGAAGAGAGGATCTTCAGAAAGTTAAAATCACCAGGCAGGAAGCTCTGGTGGAAATCAAAACTTTGTAAGTTTACTTCTTGGTGAGCATCTGTGGAGAGAGACAGGAGGTTACTGTTTCAGGTTGAAGAACTGGGACAGTTATAACAAAGCACCTTCCACCTGAAATAGTGACCATATTTTTCTTTCTGTGGTTGCTGCCTGACCTGCGGTGTGTTTCTAATGTGTTCTGTTTCTATTCTCTGAGATTTTTAACCTTTTCCTGCCAGAGCAAATGGAGCCACAGTTTAATCTCTCATCAAAAGGTATTCCTTCTCATGGATGAGGTATCATACATACTGCCCATCCGCTGTGTGGAAAGAGTTGCCCTCAGGTCCCTTTTAAATCTTCCCCCTCTCACCCTATGAAACTAACACCCATAGAAGTTGCTGGTGAACGCAGCAGGCCAGGCAGCATCTCTAGGAAGAGGTACAGTCGATGTTTCGGGCTGAGACCCTTCGTCAGGACTAACTGAAAGAAGAGCTAGTAAGAGATTTGGAAGTGGGAGGGGGAGGGGGAGATCTGAAATGATAGAAGACAGGAGGGGGAGGGATGGAGCCAAGAGCTGGACAGTTGATTGGCAAAAGGGATATGAGAGGATCATGGGGCAGGAGGCCTAGGGAGAAAGAAGAGGGAGGGGGGAAAAAAGACCAGAGGATGGGCAAGGGGTATAGTGAGAGGGACAGAGGGAGTTCCTGTCTTCTCCTATCATTTCGGATCTCCCCCTCCCCCTCCCACTTTCGAATCTCTTACTAGCTCTTCTTTCAGTTAGTCCTGACGAAGGGTCTCGGCCCGAAACGTCGACTGTACCTCTTCCTAGAGATGCTGCCTGGCCTGCTGCGTTCACCAGCAACTTTTATGTGTGTTGCTTGAAATTCCAGCATCTGCAGATTTGCTCGTGTTTACCCTATGAAATTAGTTTGGTTTCCCCTACCCCGGGGAAAAGATTCCAGGTCCACTTGCTATTGTAAACATGCCTTTGTTGTCCAATTAATCATTGAACAGAGCTTAAGAACATCTTTAGAATATTATAATCTTCCACTAATACTTTACGACATTTGTCATATCAGAATCAGGTTTATTATCAATAGCGTATGTTGTGAAGATTAGTGTTTTGTGGCAGTGGTACAGTGCAATACATAATACTAAAATTATAATAATAAAATTATATGTAATATAAATAAGTAGTACAAAAATAGGTCATTTTCATGGACCATTCAGAGTTCTGATGGTGAAGGGGAAGCAGCTATTCTTGAAATGTTGGCCGTGGGTCTCCAGTCTCCTGTGCAGATGGCAGTAATGTCTTGTGACCCCATTGTTCAATTTGCTGTCTCTTTCTGGCACATCTATGAGGCAGTAATTGGCAGATGAAGTTGAGTTTATTGTCAAATGTTCGCACAAGTGCAATGAAAAACATATTTACAGCAGTACCACAGGCACACAGCATCATATAAACAACATTCACAAGAAAAACAAATTAAACATTAATTGTATGCAATATTTACAAGTTAGAATAAAAACAGAATCAATTTTAGTGTGACGTGGTGTTAGAGTTGCTAAACTGTAGTGATTAGGGTTGTGCAGTTTGGTTTAAGAACCAAATGGTTGAGGGGAAGTCACTGTTCTTGAACCTGGTGGTGTGAGACTTCAGGCTTCTGTAACTCCTGCCTGGTGGTAGCCGTGAAAGTGTGGCATTACTCAGGTGGTGGAGATCTTTGATAATAGGTATTAGACCATAAGACTACATAGGAGCAAAGTTAGGTCATTCAGCTCAATTCCCACAAAAAAGTGAAGAGATACAGCCCAGTCCATCACAGGCTAAGCCCTCCCTACCATTGAGCTCATCTGCAAAAAACGTTGCCACAAAAAACAGCGTCCATTATCAAGGACCCCAACCAACCAGGCCATGCTGTCTTCTCACTGCTGCCATTGGGAAGGAGGTACAGGAGCTGCACCACCTGGTTCAGAAACAGTTATTTCCCTTTAACCCTTGTGCTCCTGAACAGGAGTGGATAACTTCATTTACCACAACTCTGAACTGACTCCACAACCATTGTGTTAATTTTCAGTGACTAATTCACGTTCTCAGTATTTATTTATTTTTGTGTTTAAAAATTGTATTTGGCACATTGGTTTTTTTGTCAGTCTTTGTGTAAAGTTTTTCATTCATTCTATTGTAATTCTTTGTTCTACTGTGAATGCCCATAAAGAAAATGAATTTCAGAAAAGTATGTGGTGACACATCTATACTTTGATAATATATTTACTTTGAGCTTTGAATTCCCTCTACATTTCAATTTTCTTTCAGTTTACAGCATCTTTAGTCTCTTTTGTCCCTGATTCACACTGTTTTGTTAATACAGGTGGTTCTTTTTGTGTGTGTGTTCCCTCTCTCAGCTTAATTCATCTGGACGATTTGCTGAACAAGACTTGCATCAGTTGTGAAGCTGCGTACCGTGTCCTGTACTGGGAAGATCACACTGTGTCTGTCCTGTAAGTCAATGGTGCGCATACAAGTTTGGTTTGGAGGGTGGGTGAGCTTGCTGTGAATTTCTTAACCCTTGACCAAGACGACAATTTAAACTGTAAATAATTATACAACACAGAATTGTACAGCATTGGACAGGCCATTTAGTACACGATGTCATGCTGATCTTGCTGCAAATTTATACTAAATCTGATCCGTTCCAATGTATCATCCATATCCCTTCATTCTTTTCATATTCGTGTGTAAATCCACAATCCTCTGAAACTCCCACCAGATTGCTTGCTTTCACTACTATGTGGGGAATAAAGAAATTTGCCTTCACATCACCTTTTAAACTCTCCCACTATTCTCCCTTCACCCCCCCCAACCTTAAATCATGTCCTCTGGCATTGGACATTTGTACACTGTGGGAACAGATTCCGATTGCCTACCCTATTTAAACCTCTGTCTATCCTCCCCTTAACGTCCGGCCCTCTAGAGAAGGTAAGCCAAGTTTATCCAACCTCTCCTTGCAGGTCAGTCCCTCTAATCCAGTCAGCATCCTGATGAACTTCTTCTGCACCCTCTTTTCAGTTCTAATACATTATATTCCATCTCCAAGAATGTGTTATAAGATTTTCCCGATCCTCTCCCATTCCATCCGTGCTCTTGGTACTGCTGGACTTGACTGTTGAACACCTTGGTCACTGGTGCTTGCCTTCCACCTACAAAACTATAGCTCATCCAAAACTTGGTGGTTTTAGTTTCGCACGACCACCCTGTGCCCTGACCCACACCGGTTATATGACTTGCACTGTCATCAGTGTCACAACAGCTGACTATCAAGGCAAACGTTCAAACATCTAGAGTTGAATTTTGAACTTGAAATGAAGAAGCTGCTGTCTGTGTGGAGTTCGTATGTTCTCCCTGCAACAGCTCTGGTTTCCTACCGCATGCCAGATATTTGTAGGTTGGTGGGTTAACTGGTTGTTGTAAATTATGCGGGAGGTGGGGCTAGTTGATGGGAAGGTTCAGAGAATAGAATGGCATTTAAATAAGAATAGTGCATGGACTCTGTGGACTAGTGGATGCCTGCGATGCTGTTTGGCTTGTGTGACTGGGGAACTTAGAGGCCCAAAGAGTGAGTGAGTGTGTGTGGTCTGCCCCCCAGCATATGCTCACGTGTATTGATTGTTCATGCAAACAACACAATTCACTGTATGTTTCAATGTACATGTGATAAATAAATTTGAGTCTACAATCTTTGTTGCATCAATAAAAATGGGTGTGGATTGATGGGAACATGTCAATTGGCCAACAATGAGGGCATGCTCTATTGCCTTCAGAATGTGTGGTGACATTTTGTGGGCTGCCTGCATCACATCCTTGGGTTGTGTCGGTTGTTAACACAAACAATGCATTTCACTGTATGTTTTGATGTACATGTGATAGATAAATAAATGTATCCAGATCATGACCAAGAACCATGAGTTGATGCAGGGAGCTGACCTGAAATGTCGCCAGCTCCTCCCCACCCCCCCACCCCCGACCACAGGTGCCACTTCACCCCAGTGAGTTCCTCCAGCAGGATGTGTGCTGCTCCAGATTCCAGCATCCGCAGTCTCTTGTGGTCCCCTGCCCTGCATTGAAGCTAACTTAGACCATAAGACGTAGGAAAATAATTAGGTTATTTGGCCCATCAAGTCTGCTGTGCCATTCCATCATGGCTAATTTATTTGTCCCCTCGATGCCATTCTCCTTCCTTCTCCCTGTAACCTTTGACAATAATCAAGAACTTTTCAGTCTTTGCTTTGAGCATATATTTATTAGATTTTTTTTTCAACATACACCAAATCTCTTTGGCTTCCTCACGGCCGTCTGTGGCAATGAATTCCACAGATACACCACCCTGTGTTAAATAAATTCTTTCTCATCTCTGTTCTAAAGGCTCCTTCTATTCTGAGACTGTCCCCTCTGGTCCTAAACTTCCCCCCATTATAGTAAATGTCCCCTCTCTATTTAGGCCTTTTAGTATTTGATAGGTTACAAAGAGGCAACACCCCCCCCCCCCTTTCATTCTTCCCTACGTTGATAACGGTTGCTGAGTTCTGGGGCTGGAGTCACTTGGATACTGAAGTTCTTTCTCTCATGTTGTGTTGTAGGTTTTACGGAACCTTGTTGGGTATACTCTCTCTTCTGTACTTGCTCCCCCTCTGCTGGGTCCTGACCCTGTTAAACAATGCGATATTTCTGGGCAATGCTAACTTCTACCACGGTAAGTGTATGGGAGTGGGGATGGGTGTGTCACTTGGATTGTGAGAGTGGGCTGTATTCAGGGGCGTGAGTGAAAGATCTGGTTTTGTGTGCAGCGTCGGTGTGGTAAGGGTTCTAACAATGGCATACATTGTGTTGCTGCCTGTGGGTTCCAATACCAGTTTGATCCTGTCTCTAGATCAGCAGTCTTGGCCTCTGGGGGTCATGGTCCTTCGGCATGGAAACTGGCCCTTCGGCCCAACTGGTCTGTGCCGGCCATGATGACCATCCAAATTGGTCCCATATCCCTCTAAACATTTCTTATCCCTGTACAGTACCTGTCTATCGAGCAAATGTATAGCAGTGCTTGTCTTGTGGTTTAATGACTGTGATCCTCAGCATCTAATGTTCTATGGGTGTAACGACGATGCTGTCTTGAACGAGTGCTTCAGTGTTTGCCATCATTACTTTTGGATTAGGCTAGAATGGGACAGCACAGTCTGGGCCTTTCTGCCCAGAAATTGTGCCCACCTTTTAATCTACACAGCCCATAATTCTCAATTTTTCTTACATCCATGTTCATATTATAAATTTCATAATTTAACTTGTCTTGGTCCTTGCTCCTTATTGTCTGTCTGTATTGCTCTTTCTTTATTCTACATTCTGCTATACTGTCTTGATGTACTTGTGTTTTGAAATAATCTGTGTGGATGGCATGTAAAATCAAGTTTTTCACTGCATCTTGGTGTATGTGACTGTGATTGATTGATTGGTTTGGTTGTCTGTTGTATCTGATGATGACACAGTTAGATTTGTGCAGTTCTTCTGTTGTGCATTCATGGTTGCAGCTGGGCGAGTGACCTGGACATCCACAATAAGGACGTAGAAACATAGAAAACCTACAGCACAATACAGGCCCTTTGGCCTACAAAGCTGTGCCGAACATGTCCTTACCTTAGAAATTACCTAGGGTTACCCCCAGCCCTCTATTTTTCTAAACTCCATGTACCTATCTAGGACTCTCTTAAAAGACCCTATTGTGTCTGCCTTCACCACCATTGCTGGCAGCCCACTTCACGCACTCACCACTCTCTGTAAAAAAGAAAAACAAAAAAAAAACAACTTACCCCTGGCATCTCCTCTGTACCTACTTCCAAACACCTTAAAACTGTGCCCTCTTATGCTAGCCATTTCAGCCCTGGGAAAAAGCCTCTGACTATCCACACGATCAATGCCTTTCATCATCTTATACACCTCTGTCAGGTCACCTCTCATCCTCTGTCGCTCCAAGGAAAAAAAGGCCGAGTTCACTCAACCTATTCTCATAAGGCATGCTTCCCCAATCCAGGCAACATCCTTGTAAGTCTCCTCTGCACCCTTTCTGTGGTTTCCACATCCTTCCTATAGTGAGGCAACCAGAACTGAGCACAGTACTCTAAGTGGGGTCTGACCGGGGTCCTATATAGCTGCAACATTACCTCTCGGCTCCTAAACTCAATCCCATGATTGATGAAGGCCAATGCACCGTATGCCTTCTTAACCACAGAGTCAACCTGTGCAGCAGCTTTGAGTGTCCTATGGACTCGGACCCCAAGATCCCTCGGATCCTCCAGACTGCCATGAGTCTTACCATTAATACTATATTCTGCCACCATATTTGACCTACCAAAATGAACCACCTCAGACTTACCTGGGTTGAACTCCATCTGCCACTTCTCAGCCCAGTTTTGCATCCTCTCGATATCCCGCTGTAACCTCTGACAGTCCACAACAGAATTGAAGGACTTTCCTTTCAAACAGAGATGAGGAGGAATTTCTTTATTCAAAAGGTGGTGAATCTGGAATCCATTGCCACCGGCGGCTATGAAGGCCAAGTTACTAGGTATACAATGCCTTGGAAAAAGTACTCAACCCCAAACCTTTTGTTCACGTATGAGTATTACATCCAGGGATTTTGATCTGTATAACCGAGAATTTTTTGATTTGTGATTCACATGATGCTTATTTTCACAGTATAGACCAAAAAACAGGGGAAATTGTGAAGTATGAAATAAACATTCAAAAACTGAAATGTCATAAGTTCAAAAGTATTCATTCCCTCTCCCCCTTTGCTCAGTACTTGGTTAAGCTACCTCTTGGAGCTTTTTACAGCCCGTAGTCTTTTTGGGTAAGTCTCAATTAGCTTTGCACAATGTGATGGAGCAAGATTTGCCCATTCCTCTTTGCCAAATTGCCAGAGCTGCACCTGGTTAGTTGGCGAGTGGCAATAGATAGCAATCTTGAGGTCTTGCCAGAGATGTTCGAATGGGTTAAGGTCAGGACTCTGAATGGGCCACTCAAGGCCATAAATTTTCTTCATTTGAAGCCACTCCAGTTTTGCTTAGGCAGGGTGCTTTGGGTCATTGCCCTGCTGAAAGATAGACTTCCTCCCCTGTTAAGCTTTCTGGCAGAGGCTAGCAGGTTTTAATTCAGGATCTGTCTGTATTCATCTTTCTATCAATGCTGACCAAATTTCCAGTGCCTACTGCTGCAAAGCAGTATTTTACAGTGGGGATGGGGTTACCTGGCTGATGAGCAATATTTGATTTATGAAACACGTACCACTTAGTACTGAGGCCAAGAGGTTCCATTTTAGTCTCATCTGACCACAAGACCTTCTTCCACATTTTTACAGTGCCTTCTATGTGATGCTTTGCAAAGCCTTTACAGGCAAACCGTGACTTCTTTCTTGCTACTCTTCTATAAATACCCATTTTGTGCAATGCCTTAGAGATTGTGGAGCCATGAATTCCATCTCCAGTTGCAGCCACTGACTTCTGCAGCTCAGTCAGAGTGACTGTTGCTGTCATAGTAGCCTCTCTTACAGGTACCATTCTTCTCAGGCAACTATCGTTTGTGTTCCGTCTGGCCGATATATGCTGCTCCACATTCACAGGGAATCCTGTAAATGCCAGACGTCCTGAGTCTCAGATCATCTTTGACCCATATAAGCTGTGATTTGAGCTTCCTTATGTGTTTGTGGCTGGTACTAATAGCGTATATCGGCCAGACGGGATGCACAGTAGAAACTCACATCAAGGAGCACGGGAGGTGTATCCATTTGGGTTACCCGGAGAAATCGGTGGTAGCAGAACATTCGCATTCTATGGCCATAGGATTGACTTCGACGGCACAAAGCTATTGTGCTGCACCAATGGCTTTTGGAACTGCCTAGTTAAGGAAGCCATTGAAGTAAAACTAGAGGAAAAGAATTTTAACAAAGACGAAGGTCTTGCTGTATGTAAGAACTGGAATGAGATTGTAAACGAGATTGTAAATAGAAAACTGATTGGATGTCGGATGGACGGAGGTAAAATCAGGAGTGATGGGTGACGGAGGTGTAAATAACACCAGACTGGACATGCCCAGGCATCAGTCCTGATGAAGATAGCAGAATTCGTCATTGAAACGTCGGTTTAAAATTGACATCTGTACCCGGCTGGAAGCCTGAAAAGAATTTAAACCGATACCAGTTACCACCTTGCACTGCTGTGGCATCCTGTTCTCGGTCTGGAAACCAGAACAGTGCAGGAGAGGCCTCATTAAAGCTCTTTATAATCTCATAAGGGAGGCCAACATATCATTAAAGTTGTTGATCTCTGACTTTTCTGATTGCTTGACATTCTTGCTACTGCGTCTCTGAACTAACATATCTATATCCCTTCAGAATAACCATTACGTGATTCTGGCATGTTAAAATATATAGCTTTCCAATTTTTTGATGATATGTGACGACTGTGCAACTGGATTGCAACAATCTGAAGTTCCCTAGATCCTGAAACACATTTCGGGTGCAGTTCTGTTTCATGCCTGGTGGTGGCGTCACCAAACCATATCAAATCCGTTTATCTCTGAAGAGTGGGAAGGATGCTGAGAATCTGAAATAAAAATGCAGTGGGGGACTGGAAAAAGTCAGAAAATGAAACATTTTTAAGTTGTGCAGCAAAAGTGGGCAGGTGCAGAGCAGCGGAGGAGGAGAGCAACAGACAATGGAGATAGTTTGGTTGAGAGAGGGATGTCAGTTGGCAAGTGTCAAGGGTTTGTTTGAGAGATTTAGCGTCGGATTAAGTCAGGATTACCGGAAGAGGTGAGGGAAGATATTTGAGCAAAAAGATGGGAATAGTTGATCATCTGAAATGAATGCATTCATTGAGTCCAAGGCTGTAATATATAATGTAGAACTACACAGCACAGAGGCAGGCCTTCCAGCCTGCAATGCTGATGCTCAAGGTCCAAATCAAAGTACACACATGTCACAGTATACAACTCTGAGATTCATTTTCTTGTAGACAATCACAGTAAATAAAAGAAACGCAATAGAATCAATGAAAAACTGAACCCAAGAGAACTGACAAACAACAAATGTGCAAAATAAAAGCCGAACTCTGCAAATAGTGTACAAAAAGGAAAGAAAACAAATAAGCAATAAATACTGAGCAATTGCGATGAATTGAATTGACTTTATTTCTTACATCTTTCACATACCTGAGGAAGAAAAATTTTTGCATTATGTCTCCATTTGAATGTGCAATTTATAGCAATTTGTAATAGTATGTACAGTAAGATATACAATAGAAGAGTCAATATAGATTAGAAATACAATTGTGTCCTTGAAAGTGCGTACATAGATTGTGGAACCATTTCAGTGTTGGCGTGAGTGAAGTTATCCCCTCTGTTTCAAGAGCCTGATGTTTGATAGGTAATAACTGTTCCTGTACCAGCTGTTTGGTTCTTGAGGCTCTTGAACCTCCATCCTGATGGCAGCAGTGAGAAGAGAGTAATGCAGACTATATTGTCAATTTAAACTGCACATGGTCCATATAACTCCATACCCTGCCTGTGCATGAACCTGCCTAAATGCCTTTTAAACCCTATTGTATACGCTCCCACCACTTCCCCTGGCAGGGCATTCCAGGCACCTACCAATTTGTGCATATTTATATAAAAAAAGCAAACTTGCTTATAATTTTTGGATGTATTTAATTACAATGCTCTGAAGGTGTGTTTACAGTCGTGAGGTTTTTTTGTGTATTTTCCAACCTGCGGAGAAAATTGACTCATGGACTTTGGACCCGTGGATAACCCGGGGACTTCCTGCAATATTCTAAAACCAATTGCTGTGTCTGAGAGTGGGAAGGGGGCAGGGAGAGGGGAATCATGGCTGGGCAAAGCAGGAGGGAGAGAGAAGGGAGCGGGAAGCACCAGAGAGGCATTCTGTAATGATCAAGAAAACAATTATCTGGAATCGTATGAGTTTGCCTGGTGTCTCAGGGCTGGGTGTTTCTGCGCCTGCTTTAAACCCCACCCCCACCCCCAAAACAGGCTCCACCCTTACCATTTCCAACATCCTTTACTCCCACAAGATCTACCAATACTCTCTGCTCCACAAATGTAGTGCGGTGCAAAAGTCTTAGGCAGCCTTGCCCTATATACGTGTAAATGTATATGTATCTACGTTAGGTGTGTGTGTGTGTGTGTGTGTGTGTGTATATGCATGTATATATTGCATTGTACTGTACAAGTGACAAAAAACTAATATTTATTCCAGTGCTGAGCTGGGTTATAAGAATGCATGCTCCACACAGCGTGTTTGATAGGGAGAGGAAGTCGACATTGACATGTACACCTCGTAGTGGAGGAGAGCATTCTCAGCAGAGTCTGGAGGGAGCAGTGTGCTGCTGGGGCACTGGACTGCCAGAAGTATTGCTTTTCCTGTGGGAAAGAAGGAAGTGGGAATTCCAACCATGTGCCAGCATCTGCAAGGAGTCCAGAGTGAACATTCCACGTATAGAGATTCTCCAGAAAAAGCAGCCAAAGCCTCCACTGTAGTGGCTACCTGTAGGATCATTGTCTGCTCTTCACTAGGGTCCTGTCTGCTATGATTCCTCGGCCGTGGTTCCATACCCTTTGGCCAACTAAATGCAGTAAGAGTTTCAACCCTCTATCAGGGTATCTTGGTGGTAGAGGCAGTGGTGGTAGGCATTAGTAGGGCAAAAGGGAAGGAGTTCCAAATTACACTAGAGTGAACCATAAGGAAGATGAACAGGATTAAGCTATCTGGGCTTGCTTTGCCTAAATAAGATCATGGCTCATCTAGCTGAAGATTTCATCTCCCTTCACATCCATAACATCTCTCTTTGGCATGTTAGCCATGTCTTCCACACTGATGGCCAACATGAAATGGTCATTCAAGGCCTCAGTCATTTCCACATTACTCAGTATTAAATCCCCTTCTCATCTTTAAAAGGACCTTTGTTTACTTTAGTCACTCTTTTCCACTTTATATAATTATTTTAAAAAACTTTTACTATCTGTTTTTGTATTTTGTGCAGGTTTACTTTCATTATCTGTCTTCCTTTTCTTGTGTTTTAAATATCAAATGGTTCACATTTTGATATGTTCAAGACGAGTGTTTGCTTTTAATTTTGTGGGTTTAGCTTGGGTGGAATGACTTGAAATGATCTGGGATAGATAAATTGTGCCTTTTTCAGGCTATGTCCATACTAGACTAGATAATTTTGAAAACACTGGTTTCGTGTAAAAACGACAGACATTCACACTAGGCGTTTTTGAAAATACCTCCGTCCACATTAAAACGGATATTTGGGTGAATCGCCTCCTACTGGGCATGCACACAGAAAACAAGCGAAGAGGAAACGGTGCGCGTTTGTCCAGTTACAGACTAGAAAAACTTCAAAGGAAATTGCCAAACGAAAGACTTGGTGCGCGTTTGTCCAGAAACATTTCCTACAGCCATAGTCTCTTCACCGATGAAAGGGACGACAGCCACAACTAAATGCAATAAGGCTTGTTACTGGGCAAACGTGAAATTTGCTGTTACCTTATTTGTTTGCCTTTACTTTTGCCATGTCTTTGTGTATTATTTTGCTGTATTTAACGTGCAATAAAATGAGTTACTGGGCAAAAGTGACAATTGCATCTATTGAATGTTTGCACAAGCAATACATTAATAAAGCACCTTGTTAAATGTATAAAACATGTCTGCATCAGTGTTATCTTGTATTTCCATACAATGTTACCTTGGGCTGTTACACATCTATTGTCAGATATTGTGGTGTTGGAGATTGCGTTCAAGAAAACAATGAAATTCCGCGCTGCCGCCACCATTTGTTCCGGCACGCCATGATAACGGTTTTAAAAATAGCCGGTTACCCCGTACACACTACGCTGGATGGTAGGCGTTTTCAGATTTATTCACTCTGGAGAGCGTTTCTGAAAAGCTCCGATTTCGGGGGAGGAAAACGCAGTTTCAATGTGGACAGAGGGTCAAAACGAGGAGAGAAAGCTTTGGTTACAGATTTATCTGGTCTAGTGTGGACATATCCTCAGTCTGCATTGAGAGAGCAGTTTGCTGAATTGCAGCCTTAATCTGAGTCTGAATTATACATGAATTCTTTGTTTTTTTGGTTCTAAAGTTCCAGGGTTATTTGGTGAAGTCCCTGGGTGTACCACTACCACTAATTCCAGTCTTTTCAGCAGAGAAAACCTCTGTTTGTAATTTGGAGTCCACTGACGACTCCTCCCATCTTTCCAACCAAACCTCCTTTGCCCTTTTCCATCTCCCCTGTGAATGGAAGGGATTACCCAGATTTGCACCTAATAACCATGTCAAATGCAGTCATTTGTCCTGCATTACAGCGTGAAATTCATTCCAGTGAAGGGATGAGGGTGAATTTGCAGTATGCTATTACTTAAAATTGTATTAGAATTTTAGCTGTTGCCAGCCCTCTCTCCACCCTCACGGCCTAATTTGGTCTCCTGGTATCATCTGACGTTGGGTTTGCAAGCCCACGCTTTGAGCTGAGTTAACAGTGAAGATGTGAAGTTCATGTTTCCCCTTGCTGGTAGACTGTTTTCTAAATGAGGAGAGAATTCAGGAACCAGAGGTGCAAAAGGTCCTGGGATTCCTATTGCAGGATTCCATAAAGGTTAACTTGCAGGTGGAGTTAATAAAGAAGGAAAATGCAATGCTGGGATTCATTTCAAGGGGACTAGAACATAAAAGCATGATGTAGTGTTGAAGCTTTATAAGGCATTGGTCAGAATACCACAAATGGAATATTGTGAGCAGTTTTGGGTTGGTCCTGGAGAGAGTCCAGGAGAAGTTCACAAGAGTGATGCCAGGAATGAAAGGCTTTTTGTAAGAGGATTGTTTGGAAGGATGAGGAGGGGGATCTCATTAAAATTTACTGAATATTGAAAAGCCTGGATAAAGTGGACGTGGAGAGGATGTTTCCATTAGTGGAAGAGTTTAGGATCCAAGGGTACGGCCTCAGAATGAAGGGGCATCCATTTAGAACTAAGATGAGGGGGAATTTCTTTAACCAAAGGATGGTGACTCTGGAATTTGTTACCACAGAAGACTGGAGACCAAGACTTTGGGTGTAATCAAGGCAGAGATTAATGGATTAAGAGAATGGGGTTGAATAAAAATACATGATTGAATAGCAGAGCAGGCTTGATGGACCGAATGGCCTAATTCTGCTCTTATTCTGAGGTTATCTTGAATGAGGTTTTTGTAGTCTCAGAAACAAGGAGCTGGCCTGTTATTCAGCAAACTTGGGTAGAGATGGTTGGATTTTTAGCTGGGAAGAGAATGCAGAGAGTTGAGGATACTCAAGTGAGGCCAAGATGAAAGATCAGCGCTGGTCTTTAATGATTCACACTAAATAGTCTGTTTCTTAGAAACCATAGAAACCATAGAAACTACAGCACAGAAACAGGTCTTTTGGCCCTTCTTGGCTGTGCCGAACCATTTTCTGCCTAGTCCCACTGACCTGCACATGGACCATATCCCTCCATACACCTCCCATCCATGTATCTGTCCAATTTATTCTTAAATGTTAAAAAAGAACCCGCATTTACCACCTCGTCTGACAGCTCATTCCACACTCCCACCACTCTCTGTATGAAGAAGCCCCCCCCCCAATGTTCCCTTTAAGCTTTTCCCCCCTCACCCTAAACCCATGTCCTCTGTTTTTTTTTCTCCCCTTGCCTCAGTGGAAAAAGCCTGCTTGCATTCACTCTATCTATACCCATCATAATTTTATATACCTCTATCAAATCTCCCCTCATTCTTCTACGCTCCAGGGAATAAAGTCCCAACCTATTCAACCTTTCTCTGTAATTGAGTTTCTCAAGTCCCGGCAACATCCTTGTAAACCTTCTCTGCACTCTTGCAACCTTATTTATTTCCTTCCTGTAATTTGGTGACCAAAACTGAACACAATACTCCAGATTCGGCCTCACCAATGCCTTATACAACCTCATCATAACATTCCAGCTCTTATACTCAATACTTTGATTAATAAAGGCCAATGTACCAAAAGCTCTCTTTACGACCCTATCTACCTGAGACGCTACTTTTAGGGAATTTTGTATCCGTATTCCCAGATCCCTCTGTTCCACTGCACTCCTCAGTGCCTTACCATTAACCCTGTATGTTCTACGTTGGTTTGTCCTTCCAACGTGCAATACCTCACACTTGTCAGTATTGTCTTCTTGTTATTATCCCCACACCTCTCACCCCATCCCCCCAAAAACCCCAATCTGAAAACAAAAAAAAAACTGAGAAAATTCAGCAGATTGGATTACATCTGTGGATGAGAAATGAGGTCAACATTTTGGTTCTGAATCAGGGTTCTGGCCTTTAAGTGTTGACTGCTTTTCGCACCATGGATACTGCTTGACCTGCTGGGTATTCTCAGCTGTTTCTGTTTTTATTATCTTCCTTCTCCTCAGATGTACCGAGGAATTCCACAGCCAGCCAAAATGAACTGGAGGAAATCTTTTCTGTCAATTTCTGCACGGTCAGAACCCCAAAGCAACAATGAGGTGATAAGAATGAGGAGGCAATAAGCAATCTATTGGAACTTAGCGGGTCGGGCAGCATCTCTGGAGGAAAATGGATTATTGACATTTTGGGTGGAAACTCTTCATCTGGACTGAAAGATAGAGGGGAGATGGTATAAAGAGGTGAGAAGGATGGGGGAGGCAAGAACAGTTGGATCCAGGTTGGGAGGTTGATGAGAGGAGAGTGGGAAGACAGACAGACTGGGAGATGGTGGGTGGAGATGACACAGGGCTGCAGATGTTGGAATCTGATAGGAGAGGAGATAGAGGGTGGATCAAAGGGAGGGGGCGGGAGGCCAGATGAGAACAATAGGGTGTATGGGTGATTGGCGGATAGAGGAGTAGAAAAAAACAGAGTGATGGGGCTGAGTGGGTATACAGTTTAACTTTATTTGTCACATGTACAGCAAAGCATACAGTGAAATAAGTAACTTATGTCAAAGACTAACAGTCTGAAGATTTGCGGGCTGCCCCAGCATCTGTCGCCATGCTGCCAACATCAACCTCGCATGCTCACAACTTATTACCCCTAACTCTTAACGTCCTTGGGATGTGGGAGAAAACCCGAGCGCCTGGAGGAAGCCCATGTGGTCACAGGGGATGAATAAACCCCTTACAGACAGCGGCAGGAATTGAACCTACATCACTGGTGCTGTAAAGTGTTCCACTAACTGCCTTTGATACCGTGCCAACCTCAAGGAACAAATGGGTATCGATTAGGTGGAGAGAAAGAAAAAGATCAGATGAGTTTTAGTAAAATGTTGGAGAGATGAGTGTTGATAAGACTCAATGTGCTCTCTTCAAACAAGGGCCATGGAATCCTTTGCATTCACTTGAGGCCAGGCAAAGCACAGGCATAAGCCTTTTCCTAGAGATGCTGCCTGGCCTGCTGCATTCACCAGCAGCTTTTATGTGTGTTGCTTGAAATTCCAGCATCTGCAGATTTCCTTGTGTTTCTGTTTACATGTTGTTTTCTAAATGTACTGGGCCACTTAAGTAAAGGCAGCGATGGACAGTGAGAGGTTTTCAGGAGGGCTTGGTAATACGCCTTTTCCCTTGATCTTGTACTTTTGCTGTAACTATAACACTTCATTTTACATTCTGATTGTTTTATTGTTCTACCTGCACTACTGTGATGAATTGATCTGTATCAACATAATGCAAGACAAGTTTTTCACTGTACCTCGGTACATGTGACAATGATAAACTAATTTGATAGAGATTGCAACATACAGTGAGATGTGTCGTTTGTGTCATCGACCAACACAGTCCTAAAATGTGCTGGGACCAGCCTGCAAGGATCACAATGTTCCAGCACCAACACAGCATACCCACAGCTAACTAACCTTAACCTGTACATCTGGCAGGAAACCAGAGCACTTGGAGGAAACCCACATGGTCACAGGGAGAATGTACAAATTCCTTACGGATAGTGGTGGGAATTGAACCCTGATTGCGATTGCTGGTGCTGTAAAGTAGTACACTAACTACTATACTACCATTCCGCCCCAGGCTGAGTAGCTGAGGGCTTCATAACATATACAGAGGAAACTCTGTAGAGGTGTAAGGAAGAGTATATGGAATTCACATAAAAAGGAAATTGAATACAGTGTGTGGAATTACAGTCTGGATCTGTGCCTGGGTTTTGTGTTCCACACATATGTCTACAAGCTTCTCCGTATCTCCCCAGTTTGAACAATCTTCCATTCCTTTCTCTGCAACTTCAAGTTCAAGTTTATCGTTGTTCAACCATACACATGCGTACAGCTAAGCAAAACATCATTCATCTGGGGGAAAAAACAGTGTACAGGTGTCCCTCGCTTTTCGAACGTTCGCTTTACGAAACCTCACTGTTACGAAAGAACAGTTTTTGCTAACAGAAGGTGTTTTCACTGTTACGATAAAAGGCAGCGCGCGCCCCGAGCAGCCGCTCTCCCCCGGATTCGGAACTGCATTCTTGCCAGCATTGCTTAGACACATGCCTGTGAGCAAGATGAGTTCTAAGGTATTGGAAAAGCCTAAAAGAGCTCGTAAGGGTGTTACACTTAGCGTAAAACTAGACATAATTAAGCGTTTTGATCGTGGTGAACGAAGTAAGGACAAAGTGAGTCTGGCTTGTGAAAGTTGACGAAGATGATGTTGAAGAGGCTTTGGCATCCCATGATCAAGAACTGACAGATGAAGAGCTGATGCAATTGGAAGAGGAAAAGATAACAATCGAAACCAAATGAGTAATGATAAAGTACCTTTAATTTTGAAAGGGTACATTGGTTTAGGGCATATTTGCAAGATGGTTTGAGTCCTTACAAAGAACTGTATGATAGAAAAATGCGTGAGGCACAGCAGTCAAGTATACTGTCGTTTTTCAAGACTTCCACATCAGCCACAGCAGATGACGAACCTCGACCTTCGACGTCGAGGCAGGCAGACATAGAAGAAGATGACCTGCTTGCCCTGATGGAAACAGACGTCACTCCAGTGTCCCACCATCCCAACCCCCATGCCGTGGACAGATACCGATTCGCGGAGAATGCAGCTGTAACCAGGAGGCACACAGCACATCTTTAAGAAAACAGCCGAAATAAACAAGCTAATTAATTAGGTGCCGCCTGGCACGTAATTGTCAGCCCAGATCAGAGGTGACGCAATCAGCAATCGCCTCCGATCTGGGCCAACAATTACGTGCCGGGTGGCACCTAATTAATTAGCATGTTTATTTTGGCTTTTTTCTTAAAGGTGTGCTGTGTGCCACCCGGCTACCGCTGGACCCCTGCATTCTTCGCGGATCAATATCGGTCGGCAACCTGGAGGGTGGGGGCCACTGCACCATTCCAACCTGCGATGACTCAGCCTAACACACCATCATCAGTATGCTCCATGTCTTCCCGATTCCCGTAAGTGATATTACACTGTGCATACATTATTTCTACTTTATATCGGCTGTGTATTTTTACGTGTTATTTGGCAGCTTCATAGCTTAAAGGTTACTGGAGAGCGCTTGCGCTGTGTTTCTGCCAAGAGCGCTTGCGTGAGATTTTCACTACGGAGAGCAGTTCAGGCAATGATTGTGGAAAAGTATTTCTACTTTATATAAGCTGTGTATTTATCATATAATTTCTGCTTTTACTATATGTTACTGTTATTTTTAGGTTTTATGTGTTACTTGGCATGATTTTGTAGGTCATTTTTTGGGTCTGCGAACGCTCACAAGATTCTCCCATATAAATAAATGGTAATTGCTTCTCCGCTTTACGACATTCCGGCTTAGTTTTATAGGAATGTTCTACCTTCGGATGGCGGGGGAAACCTGTATATAGTTATCTAGTTTGCCCTCAGCAACATCTGTCCACATGTTTCCTGCCACATTCAAGCTGCCACATTCCCTCATTGGATAGTAACTGCCTTGCACTCATGGGTTTTCACACGAGTGGACACATCTCTTCATAGGCACAGGAGCAGCCCATTCTTCTGTTGTCTATGAAGCTAAACACTCCCACTTCATTCATTGTGTTAAGGAACTCTAGGTGTCTTTGGTTTTTCTACTCATTCTAACACTGCAAACTCTCTTGTCCGCTCCTTCAGTGGTAAAGACCAGAATTGTGTATAGTAACCACAGTCTAAACCAAGGATCTATACAGCTTTGACATCAATGCACAACACGAGATTCTGTAGATGCTGGAAATCGACAGGCAGACGATGGAGGAACTTACCAGGGCGGGCAGCATCAATGGAAAGGAATAAAAAATTGACAATTTGAAATACCAAATCTTTATTCCTTTCCACAGATGTTGCATGACTGGCTGACCTCCTCAGCATTTTGTGTGTGTTACTGTTTGCCGTCACTCCTCTGCTTTTCAATCCTGCTCCTCTACAAATGCTCCCCAGAGTCTTTTGAGCTAACTTCCTCTCAGCCTCATTAACCTGTGTCAGCACTTAGTACAACCGGCTTTCCAGAACAGTGGGTGGGTTCAGAAATCATTGTGACAGAAACACATCCTGGATTCTCTCTACTCTAATAGACTTAGTCCATCTGCTTTTATTTTCACCCCCTCCTGACCTTACAAAAGAGTCTTGAACCAGAGCTCCACTTGTCTGTGTAATCATAATGTTTTAGTGAAAATAAATAGTGATGTAGCTGTGTCTGGAGTCGGGGATTAGGATAAATTGATGGAAAGCAGAGCCTTTACGAAGCTTTTGTATATTTATACTGAGATCTCATGCACAAGAACAAACCCTTCAGCCCAACTTGTGCATTCTGACCATATTGCCTACCAGACCCATTTTCCCTTCTATCTCTCAGTCCAGGTGAATGGTCTCAACCTGAAATATAAACTGCCCATTTCGCTCTATAGATGCTGCCTGAACTGCTGAGTTCTTCCAGTGCCTTTTGTGTTTTTTCTGAACATTTCCTATCCATGTATTTTCTGAATTTTTAAAAAATTATATGATTGGATCTGCTGCAATCATTTCCACCCTTCAGCTCTTTCCAAGTACCCACCTCTCTTCATGTGGGGAAAATTTGCCCCTCGGGACCTCTTTAAATCTTTCTTCTCTCTCCTTTCATAGAGAAGAGAATTTTGTAGCAAGCTAATTTTAGAGGCTGTAAATCTATGAAGTAGCATCCTCTCTGGTTGGGATGTACTTGAAGGTCATTTTACATTATGCAAGTGGAATGGTGTAGAGTTTGGGAATCAAAATGGCCAGATCCTGGAAATCTAATATGAAAACAGAAAGCACTGGGAACGTACAGCAAGCTTGGCTGTTGATTTCCTCCAGCATTTTGAATGTTTTGCTCAAGGTTTCCAGCACCTGCAGAATCTAGTGTGTTTATCACGTCACTTTGGAAGCTTTGTGCAAATTATTGAGCAGTTGGAGGTGTAGCTTGATTGGAGAAGGAGGTGCAAATTGTCCAACATGCACAGTCTGCCCTACATTGAGATGATACTTCACCTTCATCCTTGGATCTATTTTGTCTTTGTCTGACCAAAAATTTCAGAGTGAATCTGCTGTTCCTCTGAATGGATGAGTTTACAGCTAGTAGGTTTCCTGTTATGATGCCTAATCACTCCAGTTTAGCAACACTGTGAGCACTTCAGTCACTTTGCACTAAATTATTCTAATTGTGTTCTTTCTTGTAAAATTGTGTTTAATTGATGTTCTTCTTGTGATTACTGCTTCTATGGTGTGATGTGTCTGTGAGGCAAGTAGGTTCAAGTTTATTATCAACTGCATACACGTGTGCCACCAAATGAAACAATGTTTCTCTGGATCAAGATGCACAACACGGAACATATAACACACACAACACATAAAATAATATTACCATTAGTAAATTAACAAATAATAAGGTGCATTTACAACACAAGTTTAAAAAGTAAGCAGCACAATGCTACTGCAGCTTCATAGGTGATGAGACCTGAATGGTGACATTGAGTTTAGTAGTTTCACGGCCTGGGGGACGAAGCTGTTTCCCATCCTAACAACCTTTGTCCTAGTGCTATGGTACCACCTGCCATGATAGAGGGTCAAAGAGATTGTTGGACGGATGAATTCTTTCCAATGCGATAGGCCCTGTGTACTCATCGTTCTTGATAAATATCTTGGCAGCATGGAAGACTTCTCAGCGGTCCTCACAATCCTTTGTAAGGTCTTGGTGTCAGATGCCCTGAAATTCCTGTATCAGACAGTTATGTAGCTGGTTAGGGTACTTTGAATGGTGCTCCTGTAAAATTTGGTTTTTGGGTGGGGGGTTTGTCTTGGGGAGCAGGGTAGAGTCTTGCTTGCCTAAATCTCCTCAGGAAGTGGAGACACTGTTGTGCTTTCTTGACTAAAGAGGTAGTGTTGAGGAAGCAGGTAAGATCGTTGTTATGTGCACTCCCAGAAATTTTCTGCTCCTAGCTCTCTCTACCGAGGAGCAATTTATATGCAGTGAGGCGTGCTCAGCCTGCACCTTCCTAAAATAAACTTTTCCTTGCACTTGTGCATGCATATGTCAAAAAAATTGACTTTTGGCTTTATTTAGAAGTATTGCTGTGATGTCTGTTTTTCCCCTCTGGTACGCTTGTAGAATTGGAGCGGTCCCGATTTGGTTGTTGGTTCCTCAGCTAGGAAGTGGAGACATTCTATGGAGCTGCCATGGATGTTGAAGGAACAGGTTTGAGACCTGGGGTGCCCGTGTCCTATCACCATCGAACAACTCCTGCTGTTAGCCGTCTCAACTAGTTTCTGAGAAACGATTAATGAGGGCAGCTGAGGATTTGGGGACGCAATTGAGATTCTTGATGTAACAAAATAGACAGCGGAGGGGAGATTAAGGTCCTCTCCAAGTTACAGCAGCATTCTGTTCCTGAGACCCGAACAAGTTGGAAATGTCAATGTCAAGTTTACTGTCATCTGCACAAGTACATGTACGCACAGGTGCAATGAAATACTTGCAGCATCATCACAGGCACATAGCATCAGATAAACAGCATTTACAAAAAAAAAATCATGAATAATACACTTTTAAAATAAGAAAACTCTATTAGAACAAATAAACACAGTCCATCTTACTGTAAAGTGGTCATGGTATTGCTAAATTATTAGGGCTATGTCATTTGGTCTGGATGGTGATGATGCCTTCTTGGGGCAGTGCATCCTGTAGGTGTTACTGATAGTGGGATGTGCCTGAGATGCACAATATTTTGTCCACGTACCAACATTCCTTCTAGCAGCAGCTGGCAAATATATCCCACTGATCTCCCAAATGCTTGTTTGTACGTACATGTCTGGCGTTTGTGAGCTGGGAAGGGCCTTTATAGAGTTTCTTTAAAGCTGGCTGCTGTTGCTTTTAGTAATGCACGCCATAACCATCTGGGGGCGATGTCTGCCCTTTCCAGACGTATAATGCAACTCAGTCTTGTAAATGTGTACTGCTGTGTCACACCAAGCACACAAAAGATTAATTGTTTGCTTTTGATTCTCCTTGTACGAGATTACTAATTTGCTAAATCTACACACCATCTTCCTGCTGGTTCCCCTTTTCACCATCTCCATTACACAGAAACGATATTTAAGCCTGAGATTGCACAGTTTGAAAAGATAAACTGAATAGGCACGGTTCCTTCCAGACCTGACTGGAATGGGACTTGTCAGCATAGTTTAAACTTTGTCGCTGCTGCAATTAGAGGCGTAAAAGAAGCTTTTGTGGAATTTTCTTAACTGCCCAATGAACTGTGCAGAATGGTCCATTATCAGAATTCATGTGGCTATTAACACTGGGGTGAAGCAGTGGCAGACAAGGAATGGGCGCAGAAGCAATGAATTACGAATATTGTGCATGTAAAGTCTGTTTTCTTCCAAGACAATAGTGTGTCACAGTGTGAACTCGATGACACTGCACCCTGCCCAGAAGGACTTAACAGCGGAAGCACAGTGCATGTGTTCCAGTGGCAGAAGCCAAGACCCACAACATTCCAGGAACTAAGCTCCCTCTTGGGCTTTTATATCTGTACCTTTTATCCTTGGATATCAGGATTCATTTGTCAGCTGTTCTTGCCAGACCCACTATGTATAGTCTCTCCTCATAGGCTAACCTCTTCGGTTTCTGAATCACCAGGTTGATTCCTGGAATGAGGAGGGGGGGGGTTAGTTTGTACGAAGTCAGGGACTATATTTGCTGGAATTCCAAAAAGTGAGAAGAGATCGTAGAACAGAGAACCTACAGCACATTACAGGCCCTTCGGCACACAATGTTGTGCCGACCATATAACCTAATCTAGAAACTGCCTAGAGTTTCCCTAGCGCATAGTCCTCTATTTTCCTAAGCTCCTTACACCTATCTAAGAGGCTCTTAAAACACCCTATCATATCCGCTTCCACTACCACCGCCAACAGTGCATTCCACGCACCCACCACACTCTATGTGAAAAACTTACCCCTGACATCCCCTCAATACCTGTTTCCAAGCACCTTAAAACTATGCCCCCTCGTGTTAGTCATTTCAGCCCTGGGGAAAAAGCCTCTGGCTATCCACATGATCAATGCCCCTCATCATCTTATACACCTCTAAATAAATACATAAAATTATGAAAGAGAGAGATAAGATAGAGGCAAGAAATTTGTTTCCATTGGTAAGTGAGACTAAAACTAAGGGACATAACCTGAAGATTTGGGGGAGTGGATTTAAGATGGAGATGAGGAACAACTTCCCCAAGAGTAGTGAATCTTTGGAATTCTCTGACCAGGGAAGCAGTAGAGGTTACCTTATTAAATATATATAAAACAGGGTTAAATAGATTCTGACATAGCAGGAGAATTAAAGGTTTTGGTAGTAAACTCAGGTAGATGGAGTTGAGTCCATGGTTAGGACCAGTCTCTGGCTCCTGCATTGCCCTCATCAATCCCTGAAGAACTGGAGTGGGAATAAGTCATCCTCTGTCCCAAGGGACCATCTAAGAGGGAAGATGGACCTAGTTGGTCATTTTAGTAGATATAGAAGCAAAATTGTTTCTTGATTAGCCCATGCAGGCCATTTTGAAGTGCCTTTGATGTATAGTTGGAGAAATCTGTCCATTAATGACATGAGCATTTGATGGGTTGTCATTTGATCTAGGGATTTATGTGTCTGGTTGCAAGTTCCTAATGTTCCCTGTTCTTTCAGACTCAAAGATTTGCTCATCTGGAATTAGTTTGGTATTGTTTGGTTTGCCCTCAGGGAGTCTGAGTGGAGCAAATAATATTAGAAATCTATTAATACAATGAAAAATATCCTGTTGCTTGGTGATCCTTCACTCTTGATCGTGACATCTCAAGGCAAATTTAGTCTGACTGTACAATAACTAATCACAGATTCTGTCCTGGTCCTGTTCAGATCTGCATTATGGGTCATCCTGTAGGCTGGACTCTTTAATAATGTAACTGAGTTCTGAGAAGTGTTAGTTAGTTGCCGGATTCTATGCAATGATATTGAGGGAAAAGAGGGCTGTCTACAGTCCTAGACTGTAAGAGATAGGAGCAGATTTAGTCATTTGACCAATCAAGTCTGTTCAGGCATTCATTAAAGGATGATTTATTATTCCTCTCAACCCCATTTTCTTGTCTTCTCCCCGTAACCTTTGACACCCTTACTAATCAAGCCTATAAATCTCTGCTTTAAATATACCTAATGATTTGGTTTCGATAGCCATCTGTTTTAATGAATTCCATAAATTCACCACCCTCTGTTTAAGAAATTCTTCCTTATTTTTGTTCTAAAGGAGCATTCTTCTATCTGAGGCTTTGCCCGCGGGTCCTGGAGTCTTCCACTATTGGAACATATTCTCCATGTCTGTAGGCCTTTTGGAATTTGGTGAATTTCATTGAGATCCCCGATCATTCTTCTAAGCTCCAGTGAGTATAGGTCCAAAGCAGTCAAATGTTCCAGTGTGGCCTTCGTTTTACAAGTGGACTGGTGTCGATGACAAAGAACTGACTGGGCCTGGTGGAGCTCAGTTGGGCAGAAGTGACTCTCCCACTTGCGCTGTCTGGGTTAACTTGGCTGCCTGAGGAAGTGGGATTGGTTCCCGTCCAACTATTGGAACTATTCCCACTGGAATTTGGGAGGAGAGGTAGAAAATGGTAAAACAACAATGTTGATTACCAAGGATTGTAACTGGGGATGTGTAAGTGGAGAAAGATGCATGTTTGACATCTCTGACCCTCGTGGACCCAGAAAACAAGTTTAAATGTGTCTTGGCAAATTTAGCAACTCTGAAGTCTCCGAGACAACAAGGCAAGTAGGAGGGCTTTTTGGAAACTGTTCTAGATGTTTCCTAGTAAAACGATTTTACTTCTTTGTTTTTGCTTTTGCCTTGGTAAAGGCTAACATTTTAAAAATACTTATGAGGAAGATTGTCTAGGTTTCGTAGATTGGAGCAGATATATCTGTCTATATTGCTGCTTATCTATTATTATCAATCATTCCCGTAATTTACAGCTGTAAGCCATATTGTTTTATTGCTTTATAGCACAGTTTTATACATTTGAGAAAATCTGTAGAGGGAAGAGCTATTTCTGTCTTGCAAGCTGTCTAGCGTGAGTTGGGTTTCTGTGTGAGTGCCGGAATTGCAAAGAATACCCAGATGTTGTTGACATAAAGGTACATTTGTGTTGTGGAGCAAGGATTCACTTTGAGGTAATGGATCTTGGTGCTTGGCTGTGGAAAGCTTGCAGGGATCCGTTCAGTTTATTGAGCAAGACACTTCCATCAAAACATTTTACACCACCCCTTTTTAATTTACCTTCTCGATACAGCAAAAAAACAAAACAATAAATACCTGGCAGTAATAGGACAAAATCAGAGTTATTAATGGATTGTTTTAAGACTGCAGAATAATCAAGAATTACTTGAACAAGGTTCACTGGATTGGTTCCAGTCAGGATGTTGCCTTGCAAGGATAGATTGACTAGAATGGCCCTATATTCTCTAGAGTTTAGAAGCATGAGAGGTAATCTCGTAGAAGCATATAATTCTGACAGGCCAGGTGCCTTGAGGCTAGTATCCTCTGGCTAGTGAATCTACAATTGAGTATTTCCTCGAAAAGGTGACAGCCATTCCCTACCCCAGAAGCAATTGGCTGTACGGTGATTGAATATATTGATTAAAAAATGTTATGAACGTTAAAGAGTACAGCACAGGAACAGTCCCTTCAGCCCACACTCTCTATGCTTAACAAGACACCAAATTAACCTTTCAAACACTTTATTGTTTTTTTGTTTGCATATGATCCCTATCCCTCCATTCCCTACATATTCATCTGCTTATTGATAAGCCTATTTAAAAGCCTCTTCAATGTTAGTATCCTATCTGCCTCCAATACTACTGGCAGTCCATTCCAGACATTCACTACTCTGTTTCAAAAAAAAGCTTGCCCTGCACCTCATGACTGAGTTTTGACTGCCTTGTATAATCTTATAAATGTCTATCTTGTCTCCCCTTAGTCTCCAATGTTACAGAGAAAACAACCCAAGTTTGTCCAACTTCTCCTTATAGCACATGCCCTCTAATCCAGGCAGCATCCTGGCAAACTGCTTCTGCACTCTCTCCAAAGCCTCCGCGGTCTTCTTGCAACGGGACAGACTTGCTCGCAATATGCCAAGGGCAGCCTAAATTAGGAAATTTGCTTACTAAAAGATGAAAAGGATTTAGTTTTGTTTGTCACATGTGCAGTATATCAAAGCATTGAAACGCAGAGTGAAATGTGTTTGCGAAACAGCTTGAATATTTGTTTGGGGCAGCGTGTAAGTGTCGCCGTGCACACTGTTGCCAACATAACATGCCCATGACGCACTAACTCTAAACTGTATGTCTTTGGAATATGGGAGGGAACTGGAGCACACATAGAAAATCTACATGGTCACAGGGAGAACGTACAGACTCTTCATAGATGGTGGCAGCACTTGAACCCTGATCGCTGCTCAGTTGCACTGTTACACTACCGTGCACCCTCCCCCCCCATGTACTGTAATTATTATTGTCATATGTACTGAGATACAGTGAAAATCTCTGGTCACAGAGATCATTTCGTCACAACAGTGCATTGAGGTAGTACAAGGGAAAACAATAACAGAATACACAATAGTGTTCCAGTTACAGAGTGCGGTTCAGGTAAACAATAAGGTGCAAGCCAATGATGCAATAGATTGTGAGGTTGAGTCCATCTTATTCTATTGGGAACCATTCTATTGGGAATCAGGGTCTTATAACAGTGGGATAGAAGCTATCCTTGAACCTGGTCGTACATACATTCAAGGTTTTCTACTTTCTGCCCGATAGGAGAGGGAAACAGAGTGAATGTCTGGGATAGGTGGGGTCTTTCATTGTTTTGGCTGCTTTACCAAGGCAGTGAGAAGTGTAGACAGAATCCATGGAGGGAAAGCTGGTTTTAGTGATGTGGACACAGCTCAGCACAACTCTCTGCAACATGACTTCCTGATTCTTGTACACTGTGCCCGACAAATGAAGGCAAGCATGTCAAATGTCGTCTTTGCCACCCTCTCGGCTTGTGGACCACTTTTAGAGATGCTTGGACTTGGACCCAAAGATCCTTCTATTCCACAGTTCTCTGTACATAAGGTGAATTGAGAGATGAGTGGGTACTGGATGAGACACACGATCAGTTATATCTTTGTTTCGAGACTGTTTGACTGATCCCTCATGTTTGCTTTATGGTGTGCAGATTTGATATACTAGCAAAGTGTTACAAGAATTATTAAGCTAACATGTTTTCTGATCTACGAACCCATGAACACGACCTCCCTGCTTTGCTCTCTTTCTGCACTTTTTAAAAAATACATTCTATTGATAATGTAACATGTAGTCATGTTGTTTTTTGTATTGCATCTTACTGTGGCTGCAAAACAAGTACATTCTCACTGTGAACTGCATGGGTTTCCTCCGGGTGTTCAGGTATCCTCCCAGAGTCCAAAGACGTACCAGCTAGTAGGTTAATTGGTCAATGTAAATTGTCTTGTAGTTATGCTAGCGTTAAATCAGGGGTCGCTGGGCAGTGGGACTTGTTGTTTAGCAGGGCCTGTTCCACACTGTATCTCGAAGTAAACTAACAAATTTCATGACCTGCAGTACTGTGCAAAAGTCTTGGACACATACAGCACAGTACTATATTTGTCAACATGAAGTTCTGCGAATTTGAAAATCTGGTGGGAGTAAAGGATGTTGGGAATGGCAAGGGTGGAGCGCCATGGGGAGGCAGGGGGAGGGCGTTGTGGGGCAGATGATAGAGAAGGACTTCCAGGGATTGGGAAGGTGAGCCTTGAGATGCCAGACAAGATCAGTTGATTCCAAGCAATTGGTTTATTGATCACTGATCATTAAAGAGTGTCCCTCTGGTGCTTTCCCTTCCTCTTTTCCCAACCATGATTCCCCCTCTCCCTGTCCCCTTCCCACTCTCAGTTCACAATAGAGACCCATATCAGAGTCGGGTTTATCATCACTTGCATATGTCATGAAGTTTGTTTTTTTGTGGCAGCAGTGCAGTGGAGGACATAAAATTATTACCAGTGCTGTGCAAAAGTGTTAGGCACCCTAGCTGCTATTGCTCAGTACTGTATATCGACAATGATAAACTTTATTCTGATTTCACAATGAGTATATTATTAGAATAGACAGCCAGGAGCTCCTGCCCAGGGTGAAAATGGCTAATACAAGAGGACATAATTTTAAAGTGATTGAAGGAAGTTATAGGGGGAATGGTAGAGGTAGGTGGGTATGTGGAACCTGGTGCCAGAGATTGTCAATACAGATAGTGAACTGCATTGTGTCAATGACCAACACATTGGTTGTGCTGTGGGCATTCTGCAAGAGTTGCCATTCTTCTGGTGCCACTTAGCATGCCCGCAACTTGCTAACCCATACGTCTGTGGAATGTGGGAGGAAGCTGGAGGACCTGGGAGAAATCCATGCAGTCTTGGGAGAACGTACAAAGTCCTCACAGATAGGATAGTAGCACATTGATCCCTAATAGCTGGTGCTGCAGTAGTGTTACACTGACTGCTACTGTGCAACCCCATACATGGTTATTATTTAATCAAGAACTTTAGGTGTTGTAAAACCAGGAATAAGATTCATCTTGTGAACAGTAATTCAGATTGGGGCCTTATAGATTGCCACCTTGCTATTGCTGCCTGATGTCTTGTGTTGCACAGCTCTGACGGCTCGGCGCTCTATTCGTAGCAGAGTCTAGGATCTGAGGGCACAGCCTCAGAATAATAGGATGATCCTTTAGAACTGAGATGAGGGGTAATTTCTTCAGCCAGAGGGTGGTGAATCTGTGCAATTTGTTGCCATGGATGGATGTGGTTGCTGGATTATTGGACATTGAGACTGATAGGTTATTGGTTAGTGCAGAGGTTAAAGGATACAGGGAGAAGGTGGGAGAATGGGATTGACTTTTAAAAAAACATCAGACGTGATTGAATGGTGGAGCAGACTCAATGGCCGAATGGCCTAATTCTGCTCCTATGTCTGGTGGTCTCACTTGTGCATGACAAGAGGTTCACCAACACCAGGCCATTTTGTCCGTTGACTATGTGCTATCGAAACCATCTGAAATCCAAAGCCAGCAGA
This sequence comes from Mobula birostris, assembly GCF_030028105.1. NCBI lineage: Eukaryota > Metazoa > Chordata > Chondrichthyes > Myliobatiformes > Myliobatidae > Mobula > Mobula birostris. Next base: position 14,397,804 of record NC_092390.1, read on the forward strand.
GCTGCTTTTTCCCTTTGAAGTATTTATGCACCTTTTCCTCTTGAAGGATGTGCTTTGTGTTTGTTTCCCCTAACTATTCCCTACAGTGCTGCATAATCAAGGATCAAAGATGAACTTTATTTGCCGTATACATTTACATGTATTACGAAATTGCTGTGGTGTGTTGGTGTGACAAAAGCAACATTCAGCAATTATAAGGAATTATATAAAAGTATAAAGAAATGTATATTAAAATGCTAATAGAGTTAGGGGCTAAAGAATGGATATGGAAAAAAATGCCTAAATAGTAAATAAATATCTGCATTAACAACATTATAAAAAGTGGTTTAAAGTGTCTACAGTACAGTGACTGAGGTAATAGACAGAGAGGGGTATAGCTGGCTAACTAGAATGGTTGATCAGATTAACAGCCTGGGGGAAGAGACTTTAAGATGGCATGAAATTACTGTTTTAATAGCCCTGCAGCATGTTCCAGAAGGGGGCTAGGGAAAAGGAAGTTGGCTGCGTGGCTGGAGTCCGCAATGTACTCAAATGACCTGGACATGAAAGTAAAATCTCTGTAAATTTTCTGTTCCTGGCTCTGAGACTGTGTTAAGTCAATGCTACTGACTGTGTAAAGTTATAGTGTTGAAGACCTGAACCTAGGAGCAAGCTCCCTTCAAGCCAAGCTATTCCTATATAGTTGGAAGGCAGATTTTTGTAGAGCAGCTGCGATACATTCTGTCAACAAAGAGGACAGAACATATTTAATCTGGCTCAAAGAAATTTGGTAATATCTTACTAGAAATTCATTTTACAAGGCTATGGGCTAAGACCTTTGGAGAACTTTTTCCTAAGGACAATCAGAAGGATGATGGGCTGCATGGCCTTGTTGCCTTGTAATTCTATTTTGTAATGAGCCGTGTGAATGTTCAAAGCAAGAGCGTAATAGACATTCCTCAGTAATTTAGACAATCCCTCAATGAAACTTCTTTGTAAAGTCTACGATCATTTGGGTGAAACCTGGAGATCTGGCTTAAACCCATGAACACTACTTTTTTTTTGCACTACTTACATTTGATTCCAAACAATTGATTTATTAATCATTACCAAACATCTCTGTTGCTCCGTGCTCCCTCCCTCTCTCTTTCCCTCTTCCCAACCATGCAAAAGTCTTAGGCACATATATATATATCTCTGTACTGTAATTGTCAGTATATATAATATACATTTAATATACATATAATAAATATATATACACACACACAGACGTTTGCACAGTGCTGCAGTTATGTATTGCATTGTATTACTGCCACAAAAGAAAACAAATTTCATGACATGTGAGTGATGATAAACCTGATTCTGATATGGGTCTCTATTATGGACTGAGAGTGGGAAAGGGGCAGGGAGAGGGGAATCATGGCTGGAAGAGGGGAAGGGAGAGGGAGGGAGCAGAATGTGCCAGAGACTCTCTGTAATGATCAATAAACCAATTGTTTGGAATCAAATGACTTTGCCTGGGTGTGTCTACCCTCGTGCCATCCCCCCCCCCCCCCCCCGGTACTCCTTCTATGCCTCCTGTTCCACACTTCTCCCGTGGTGCTCCACCCTTACTGTTCCCAGCATCCTTTACTCCCGCCAGATTTACAGTACTGTGCAGAAGTCTTAGTCAGTCTAGCTGTACAGTATATATGTGCCTAAGACTTTTGCACAGTGCTGCATTTAATTTAATTTTTAATATATTTCTTTATGCAATTTATAGTTTTTAAAATTATTATGTATAGCAATGTACTGCTGCTGTAAAACCACAGATTTCACAACATATGCCAGTCATACTAAACCAGTTTCTGATAGTAGAATGCCATGAAGATGGCCCAGGTTTTGAAGTTGCTTTGCTAATACTTCATCATCAATCTTGCCTGTAGGCAGCTTCAGGTTTTTGATTAAAAAGTGGTCTTGAGGTTGCCTCTGCTGTCACTTGATAACCTGAGGTGATGTCTGCACTTAGTCATACAACACAGAAACAAGCCATGTGACTCAGCCCAATCCATGACCACAATCTAAGCTGGTGCATTTGCTCACTTTTGGCCCATATTTCTCTGCCTTTCCTTTCTCCTTCATTGCAACTTTTTAATGAATTGATCTGAATGAACTTGTGTCTCAGTACATATGACAATAGTAAACCAATTTAACAATTTAATGTCTCTTAATGAGAATTTTGAATTCACTAGAATTTCAAGAATGGGGGTGGGATCTTATTGAAGAGTACAAAATTCTGATGGAGCTCGACTGTCTGGATATAGGAGGGAGATGCCTGTTGGTTCTGGCCCGTACTAGTGTGTAGAAGAGTGAGGGGAGGATCGCATTGAATATTTAAAGGCCTAGACAGAGTTTTAGGTAGCAGGGTGGAGTTGCATCTTTACCAAAGGAAGTGTACAGCTCCTCTTCCCTCTATGAGCCTGCAAATCACTCTTGGGCTAAAGTGAATCACCTGCCTAGCTCCCCTCCCCTGATCAGGGTCACATGAAGCCATGGGAGCAGGTGGTGGATGGTCATATGAGCAGCTGGTGCAGATCACAAGTCCTGGTTATGTGACCACTGACACCAGGCTGGGCTGATCTGCTCTGTAAAGACACAGCCCAGAAGAAGGCAGTGGTAAACCAGTTCTGTAGAAAAATTTCCCAAGAACAATTCTGGTTAAAGACTGCGATCGCCTACTTTATACGACACAGCACATATGATGATGATGAGATAGAATGGATGTGGAGCGGATGTTTCCAATAATAGGAGAGTCTAGCATCAGAGAGAACAGCTTCAGAGTGCAAGCACGTCCCTTTAGAACAGAAATAAAGAGTAATTTATTTAGCTGGGCTGTGGTGAATCTGTGAAATCCATTGTGGCTGTAGCAGTCAAGTCATTGGGTATATCTTAAAACTGAGGTTGATAGATTCTTGATTTGTAATTGTCTCAAAGGTTATGGGAAGAAGGAAATAGAATTGAGTTGATAGGGAAAATAAATCAGCTGTGATTGAAGCACACTTGATGGGCCAAATGGTCTAATTCTGCTCTTAGGTGTTGCAGTGTTAGGATCTTTTTCCCTGGCTGGGGTCTGGAACCAAATATTACAACTTCAGGAAGCAGGGTAAGACATTTAGTGTTGGAGTAATACAGCAAGGTACATATCCTTCAGCCCAACGTGTCATCCAAAATTCCCATCTAAGCTGGAGCCATTTGACCTATATCTCAAATAACATTTCCTAATGTGTTGCTGTCCAAGTGTTAAGGTACGTGCCTTACCTTGGCAGTTTGTTCCATTTATGCACTACCCTCAAGGAGAAAAATTTGTCTCTCAGGTTCCTACTAAATCTTTCCCCTTTCAGCTTAAAACCCATACCTTCTAGTTCCTGATTCTCCAGCCCTGGAGGTGTTCACCTTATAAGTGATCCTTGTAATTTTAAACACCTCTATATTATCACTCTTCAATTCTATTGTCCTGTCTAGTGAATAACATCCTAGTCTGCCTGACCCCTCTCTTCCAATTCTGGCTTTGTGACTTTTCCAAATTTTAATAACACCAATGTGTTGAGGCACAGAAAGAATTTGTGATTTCCTCCCTAAGTTCCTTCACTTTTGGCACTTGTTAAAACGCACCTCTTCACCCAAGACTTTGGCCATTTGTCCCAGATTCCATGTAACTATTTTCATTTCCGTGCTTTTTACCGAATGTGTGAGACAGCTCACAGGTAGCTAAAAAGTTAAGAAATCTGACTAAGAATATCACTAAAGATAACTTTTCTGAGGTAAATTGTGTTAAATTATCATGCAAACAGTGAAGGGGCAAGTGATGGCGAGGCGTGTTCGGGAGATGAGCTGTGGTGGTGTGTTGCAGAATCATTGCAGATGGAGTTCTGATGCCTGTGCAACTGGCCTAGGTGCGAGGATGAATCGCTCTGGGCACCGAGAAGCTGGGGCCCGGGTAAAGAGATTTGATACCCATACAATTAGCCCTGGTGCGAGGATGAATCGCTCTGGGCACTGAGAAGCTGGGGCCTGGGTAGAGGAGATTTGATACCGATACAATTAGCCCTAGTGTGGGGTTGGATCACTCTGGGTGCTGAGCTGATTTGAAGAACTTGAGAGCGGCTTCAGATTGGGCAGCAAAATCTGGCCTGGGACATGTTGTAGAGCTTGGAGCTTAGACCACGGCGCCTTTGCAATAACAGGGTCCTAGTGCCAGGTACGATCCGCTGTTTAGACTGTTTAAATGCTGGCCCAGATTGGAGGCGAGAGCCTATTTTGCTTATTCTCTGCGAAGTTCGGTCATCTCTCCAGAGCGCTGGAGCCTTTCACTGTTCCATTGTCTGCTTAATTTAAACACTGTCCCAGACTGAAAGAAAAAGCTGGGTGTCAGGATCCAGTTCGAGAGCTGATTTCGCTCTCTCTCTGCGATGGTCACTCCTCTCTCCATGGCACTGAGGCTATGAAGACTGCCTTGGCTGCTGTGCTCTGTGCTTGATGATGGACTGATCCCGAGGCTTTTGGCCTAGGCTGGGCTGCTCCAGGGTTCGGATCTGAGCAATCAATTTGGTTTGGAATGTTGTTCGCTTCAGTTGTTGGCATGACTTGTGTTTTTTTTTCTCTCTTACACTTCAGATATTGGTCTTTTTTTTCTTTAATTGAGTTCTTTCGGGTTTCTTGCTTCGTGGCTGTCTGTGAGCAAACAGATCTCAAGGATGTATAATTTGTACATTCTTTGATAATAAATGAACTTTGAATCTATCTTTAGAGCATTATTTTAAACAATGGTGGCACACTAGTGTCGTGGTTAGAATACTGCTATTACAGCACCAACATCCTGGGTCCAATTTGAACCCAGTATCCTGGGTCCAGTGGAGGAATGGGATTCCTCCAGGTGCTCCAGTTTCCTCCTACACTCCAAAGATGTTTGGATTAGTGAGTTTATTGATCACATTGTAACTAGGTGGCGTAGAATTGTTGTGCTGGAAGGGCCTGTTACCATTCTGCATCTGTATATAAAAAAAATGATGCAGATGGAAGCACAATGCTGGTCAAAATGGACAGGAGGTTAATCCCATTTGGTAGCTATTTATCCTTCAGCGCTCTTGACGAAGGGTCTCGGCCTTACTTCCCCTCTATAGGTGCTGCCTGACCTGCTGAGGCTCCCCCAGCATTTTGTGTGTGTTGCTCAAGATTTCCAACATCTGCAGAATCTCTGGTGTTTACTTTTTAACCACTTATGCAGGTTCTTAAATATACCATGGAGTTCTTGCCTCTGCCACCATGTCAGGCATTGAATTCCAAACCCCCACCAGGAGTGTTTGGTCAGATGCCAGTGAAGTGCCTTGGGGCTTTCTTAATTCACTGTGTTAAAGGTGCTATATAAATGGACGTTATTATAGTTGGCCTGCAGTTTCCTTCCTTTGTACATAAATGTTTCCATCTGAATGGAAATCTTACATTTATACTTCAATTCCGAGAGGATTTGTGTGTGCCAGCAGCATCACTTGGCAAACATGAGCACCACATTTTTAGATTCTTGTGTAAACTCCGTGTGTGCAGTTTCCAGTTCAATGTCTGACCTGCAGATATGGGCAGCTGCTGGGCTTGCACTAATCACTGTCGGTAAAATAGTTCACGAACATCCCAGGACTCTATTGTCCGTGTGCCCTCTTAAAGGAGTACAGCGCAGGAACAGGCCCTCCAGCCCACTATCTCTGTACCGAACTCAACGCTGAATTTAACTAATTCTCTTCTGCCTGGATTTGATCCCTATGCCTCTATTCCTTGCACGTTCACGTATCCATCCAGCAGCCTCTTAAACACCACTGTCGTATCTACATCCGTCACCACGTCTGGCAGACCATTCATTTCAGGCACCCACCTCTGTCTGTTTTTAAAAAAATTGTATACTTGCCCCACACATCTCATAGAACATTATAGCACAGTACGGGGACTTCGGCTGACAATGTTGTGCTGACCTTTTAACCTCCTCCATGCTCGATCTAATGCGTCTGCAATCTAATCATCCACGCCAGTCTAAGAGTCTATAAGTGTCCCTACTGTATCTGCCTCTAAAGTCTCACCACTCTGTGTGTTTAAAAAAGAAAAATAAATTGCCTCTTGTATTCCCCCTACAGTCACCTCAAAATTATGCCCCCTCCATTAGCATTTCCGCCCTGGCAAAAAGTCTCTCGCTGTCCACCTGCTCTATGCCTCTTGCATTCTTGTACACCTCTATCAGGTCTCCTCTCATTCTCCACTCCAAACTTTCCCCCCTCACCTTAACGCTATCCCTCTTAATACTTGACATTTTACCCCGGGGTGGGGGGGGTGGGGGGGAGTGGAATAAAGATTCTGACTGCCCACCCTATCTATGCCTCTCTCAACTTTATAAACTTCTACTGGGTCTTCCCTCAGCTTCTGATACTCCAGAGAGAAGAACCCAAGTCTGTCCAAACTTTCTTTCAGCTCATATGTTCTAATCTAGGTAGCATCCTTGTAATCCTCTTCTGCGCTATTTCCTCAGCCATCTTTCCTGTAATGTAGTGGCCAGAACTGCACCCAATACTCCATGTGCAGCCTAATCAATGTTTGATACAACCGCAGTACGATTTCTTGATGCCTGTGCTCAGTTCCCCAGCCAATGCAGGTAGGCATGTCATATGCTTCCTGTGCCACTTGTGTGGCTGCTTTCAGTTGGCTGTGGCAAATGGGGTAAGGCTGCTTGCAGAGGGTCACCTAAAAGGCTTCATTCAGTTACTGCTTGGCTCATTCGTTGTGAGCCCCTGGAGTGTGTGGTGTTTGTGGACCTCACGTCTGTGCAGCGATGTAAATTGTCCTGGGCGTTGGAAGTCCAAAAATGGAAATCCTTAACATTCTGGAGGAAATAAGCAGGTAAAGGAGCATCTACGGAAATGAAGAAACAGTCAACGTTTCAGGATGAGGCCCTTCATCGGGACTGGAAAGGATGGGGGAAGTTGCCAGAATGAGGTGGGGAGAGGGGAAGGAGGAGAAACCAGATGGTGATTGGTGAAGTCAGGTGGCTGGCAGACGGGGGATGAAGTGAGAAGCTGGGAAGTGATAGGTAGAAAAGGCAAAGGATTGGTTTGGAAGGAATCTGAGAGGAGAGAGGACCATGAGAAAAAGGGAAGGAGGGGTAGCACCAGGGGGAAGGTGAGGAGAAGAGGTGAGAGGTCAGAGTGGGGAACTGAAGAAGATGGAAAGGGGAGTGGAAAAATTTACTGGATGATGGAGAAATTGATGTTCATCCCATCAGGTGAGAGGCTGTCTAGACAGAATTATTCCCCCCCCCCTTCAAATGGTTATTCATTTGCATGGATGCTGCCTGACCTGCTGAATTCCTCCAGCACATTTTGTGTATTGTTCTGGATTTCCAGCACCTGCAGAGTCTCTTGTGTTTATGAAAATCCTAAATGCTTGAAAAGCATGTTTCTCCCTCTACAGAGTGTTCCACGTTTTCTTTGGGTACAAGGCACAGTCACCAGGGAGAATACTTGATTCCCAAGATTCAAATCCTGTTCCCTTACTGTCTTAAAGTTAGTTTCTGAGAAAATACTTAAACGTAAAGCTCTTCCTCCTCCTTCATTTCCTCAGGTTTGCATCTGGTGTTCTGTTTGTCAGAATCAGGTTTTTTTTAATCGCTGATGTGAAATTTGGTGTTTTGTGGCAGCAGTGTAAGAGTATAAGATATTAAAAATACTATGTTAGGATAAAAAGTGAAATAGAGGTATAAGAGGAATAGTGAAGTAGTGTTTAAAAAAATATTTAAGTAGTTCCAAAGATGAATAGCGAGGTAGTGTTCAAGAGTTCATGGACTATTGGCGGAGATGAAGAAGCTGTTCCTAAAACAGTGTCTTCAGACTCCTGTACCTTCTCCCTGATGATAATAATGAGCAGAGGACATTTTCATTAATGATTTTAATGATCGTATCTGACATTGCCTTTCCTTGGTGCTTTTTATGGAGTTGGTGGCCAGTGGCTGCTGTTGACACAACTTCAATCAAACTTATTGCACACACAAAAAATGCTGGAGGAACTCAGCAAGTCAGGCAGCATCTGTTGAGGAGAATAAACAGTTGTCATTTCAGGCAGAGATCCTTCATTAGGATTGGAAAGGAAAAGGGCAGGAGGCAGAAAATGAAAATGGAAGTGGGAAGACTTGCTGAGTTCCTCCAGCATCTTGCGTGTTTCTGAAGAATTCCAGCATCTGCAAAACCTCTTGTGTGTTTATATTTAAAACTCCATGCATGTCCTGATAGAGGGTTTTGAGCTGAGGTGTGGACAGATTTTCCTTTGACAGATGCTACTCAACCTACCGAATTCTTCCAGCAGATCCTTTGTTGCTTCATCCCACGTTGTGTTGGGTTGGAACTGGTTGAAGATGTTTGTTGGTTGAAATCAGCTGATGCATCAACCCTGTTCAGTGTCAAAGAATGCAAGATTTTCTGTATTTGTTTCCAATTGTATGTAAATGAAGGTGGACTCGTCTGAACCAGTCAGACACATTTGTGGAGGGGAATGAACAGTTGACATTTGGGGCTGAGATCCTTCATCAAGATGGTTTTCAGCCTGAAATGTTGACTGTTTATTTCCCTTCATAAGTGCTGCCTGACCAGCTGAGTTCCTCCAGCAACTTGTGTGTGTTGCTCAAGATTTCCAGCGTCTGCAGGATCCCTGGTGTTTGTGGGCACGTTTGCTTTGTTTGGCTCATACTGCACTCCCCACTAAGCACACACTGCCACCCACCCCAGCCAGAATTCTTCAAGAGTACCCACAACTCAAGTTCAAAAACAGCTTCTTCCCCACTGATCTGACAACCCCTGACACTAATTTAAAAAAAAAAATTTTATTGAGATACATCATGGAATAGTCCCTTTCAACCTTTCAAACTACATTGCCCAGCAATTCGCCAATTTATTCCTAGCCTAATCACAGGACAATTTACAATGACCAATTAACCTACCAGCTGGTATGTCTTTGAAACTGGAACATCTGGAGGAAACCGGTATGGTCATGGGGAGAATGTACAGACTTCTTACAGGCGGTGGGAATTGAACCTGGGACAACTGTACTATAAAGTGTTGTGCTAACCACTACACTACCTCCTGGTATATTTCCCTCAACCTGCATTATTACATAAATTACATAAACTTAAATTAACATGAATTGTGTGTTTTGTAAGTTATGTATAATTTACATTAGTTTAAACGCAAGTAATTTATATTTATAATGTGCTGTGTTGCTGCTGTAGAAAGCTAATATTCATGGCATTTATGTCCTGAGTCTTGAACTTCAGCCTTTATACAATAGCACACTCAGATTGCCTTAGTGAAGCTACAGATGTAGTCAAAGCTGGCCAAGAAGGGGTACATTGGACGGATGAATTGATTCTTGTGTTAGCGGGATTGTTGTGAGTCACTGTCACAGAGCACGGAAACAGGCCCCTTTGTCCAACTGGTTCATGTCAACCAAGGTGACCGTTTAAGCTGGGCGTAGCAGCCTGCCTGGTGGCCTCTCCATCCTTCCAAGGGCACGGAGGACATGGGAGCAGAGGCATGGTGAACACCACCACTGGGAAGTTGCCCTCCAAGCCAGATGCCACACTGTTGCCGCTCCTTCACTGTTGTTGGGTCATTTCTGGAACTCTCTACAAAGCCCACATTCCTGTAATGAATAAAGAAAAGAGTAATTCAGATAGTTTGCTGAGATAGATGCATACTTGAACCACCAGAAGATTCATCCTTCCTCCTCACCCACCCACCCACTATTACCAATCACCTGCCAGCTTAAGTTCCTTCTCCTTCCTTCCCCCCACTTTATTCTGCTGCTTCTCCCTTTTCAGTCCCGATGCAGGGTCTTGGCCTGAAACTTCAACTCATTATTCCCTTCCATAGATGTCTAATTTGCTGAGTTCCTTCAACATTTTGTGTTGCTTAAAGTGGTGTTTTTCTTGGGGGTCAAGTGAAGGAAAAGTTCTTCGAAAAGATTGTGGACTTTTCGCGTTATCTTTTACTTCTCTAATTATCCTTTTGTTTTCTTTTCTCTCGTTTTGTTTCTGCAGTAATTAAAGATTACAAGGGAGCGTTGCTGCAGAATTTGAGGCCAGCGCCAGTGACCGAAGAGGAGGTTGCAGTGGCAGAGTCAGAAGGAGCTGTAAACCAGGATGTGACTCCAACAGCAAGCACTCCAGAGGTAAGAAACTGAGCAGATACCACAACACAGACCTGCTGGGGACCAGGCAAGTAGATGGGAAAGCAAAAATCAGATACTGCAAATCTGAAATAAAAACAAAATCCTGGACATAACTCAGCAAGTCAGGCGGTACCTGTGGAGAATAAAATAGAGTTAGTTTTTAGGTCAATAACTTTTCACAAAAACTTTAGGAAATTGGACAGAGATGGCCACTTGGCTGTTCAAGCCTAGCCCATAATTCAGTATAATAATGGTTTATTTACTTCGATGAATTTTCTCTTGTGTGCCAGTTCCTCATAACTCTCCATTATTTAATCTTTCAAATATTAAATGTATCTTATGATCTTGCCTTCTCCACCCTTGGGGCAGAGAATTCCAGAGGTTCCCTCTGTCTGGGCGAAGGTATTTCTGTGTGCCTCTGTTTTAAATGACTGCCCCCTTATTTTGTTGTAATATCCCCTTACGCACAACTCTCCCACCAGTAAAAACAACTCAACATTTCCATTTCAGATCAGATCTAGACTTATTTATCACATGTACATTGAAATATACAATGAAAGGCATCAAGTGTGTTAATACACAACGCAACCCGGGGATGTACTTGGGGCAGTCCACAAGTGTCGGCACAGATTCCATAGCGACACTTGTGGGTTGTCCCCAGCACATCCTTGGGGTGAGTTGGTTGTTAACGCACACAACACTTTGCACTGTAGGTTTCAATGTACATGTGATAAACATAGCATGCCTGTAATGCTCAGCAAAACAACACAGAGCATAGCAGAACAGAACATACCAAGCAACAAAGCAATATCTACCCAGTCGGATCTTGTATGTTTGAATAAGGTCACCCCTCATCCTCTAAATTCCAAGAAATACAGAACCAAACTGCCTAGCCTCTCTTGATAGTTCAGCTCTTTAATCCCAGGAATTAAGATACAAGATTATTTAGTGTTTTTTTTTCCAGTATTCAGGAGTGAAGGAGAACAAAATAATTGTTACTCTGGATCTGATGAGGCACAAAAAAACCTCAATAAGATGCAGAGAACACAATAAAAAGCACAATAAAAATAACTACATAAGATTGCTTATGTATATTGACTTTATGTACACAAAGTGATCCTAGGTACAAGAGTGTCTTGTATGTAAGGTGACACTGACTGAAAATGATGAAATGGTGGTGGTAGCTGGGGTTAGGTGTTGATTAGTGTGGTGAATCTCTTTTTGTTGCCACCAGACTGTGCACAACATTCCCGGTATTGCCTCACCTGCACCCTGTGCTACCTCCATATTCTGAAATTCAGCTCCTTTCTGCTGTATGCCACCTTAACTCTCTTTGGACCTGAACTTTTTGTAATTGCTGCAATATGATACCTAGATCACCAGAAAAATGAGAAATGGAATAGATTTTAAGCTGCAGAGAAAGGGAGGAGGGCCATATTTATTTAAATTTGTACTATTTAAGAAAGTGTAAATGCTTGTAATGTGCTTTTCACTTCTCTTAATTTACTTTCCTGACATCCTGCTTGAGTTTGATGGTTTACGAGACTTCCATTTCCTTTGGGGGCAGGGTGGAATGTTAAAGCTCAAGTTTAATTGTCGTTCAGCTATATGCATGTGTGCAGCTAAATAGAACAATGTATCTCTGGGGCCAAGATTCAACATCTAGTACATAACACATACAGTTATGATAGCACTTACAGTCATAAGAAAATAACTTTAGTCCAAGTCCTTGAGTGACGTGGCCCGAAGATTGATAGTGCATAGGTTGGGTCCTGGAGCCATGTTTCTGCAAGTGCAAGCATGCAGCAGTTCCTCATTAGATTATGAGGACACTCAGACCTCTTTTATTGTCATTTAGAAATGCATACATGCATTAAGAAATAATACAATGTTTCTCCGGCATGATATCACAGAAAACAAGACAGACCAAAGACTAACCCTGACAAAACCACATAATTATACCATATAGTTACAGCAGTGCAAAGCAATACCATAATTTGATGAAGAACAGTCCAGGGGCACAGTAAAAAAAAAAATAGTCTCAAAGTCCCCGAGTCGATCGACTCCCGAGTCCCCGATAGTGGCGGCAAAAGGGAGAAACTCCCTGCCGTAAACTTCCAGGCACTGTCAACTTGCCGATACCTTGGAACCAGCCGACCACAGCCGACCCTGAGTCCATCCGTCCGAAAACTCCGAGCTTCCGAGCAGCCTCTCCGATACAGTCTCCCGAGCGCCATCGTCTGCCGAGCACCTTCGACCTCTCCCCGGCCGCTGAAACACGCAAAGCCAAGGATTTCGAGGCCTACAGCTCCAGAGGTTCTGGTTACCACACAGTAGCAGCGGTAGCAAAGCAGACATTTCAGAAGTTTTCCAGATGTTCGGCTATGCCTCATGGTTGAGAATTTGCTTCACTGGTGTAGGTTGGCAATAGGGCACCACGGAGCATAGCAGGTAGAGCAACACTGTTGCAGCTCAGACGCTCCAGCGTTCAGATTTCAATTCCAGTGTCCTCTGTAAGGAGTTTGTACGTTCTCCTCGTGAACTGCGTGGATTTCCTGTGGGTGCTCCGGTTTCCTCCCATAGTCTAAAGATGTACTGGTTAATAGGTTATTTTGTCATTGTAAATTGTGCCGTGATTAGACTAGGGTTAAATGGGTGGGTTGCTGGGCAGTGGCCGTTGGGTTGAAAGGGTCTGTTGCACACAGTATCTCTAAATTGAAAACAAAAATAGGTGATGGACATCTAATCACCTCACTCATTCATGGAGTGAATCAGATAATGTTTTTCAGGTGCTTTGGCATCCACCAGGCTAATACCATCTAATAGACATCTTTGAGCAGAAATTTACTGCTGTTTAATCCATCTCAATTATTGTGGCTGTTAATCACCAGTCTTAATTGTAAGGGAGAATGCTTTGGAAAGGGTTAGCGGTTCTTGCCTTCATCTGCTTTCAAAGTTTGCTGATGCAGAGTTTTATTTCATAGTATCTGATGACTGTTGAAATGGGTGATTAGTGCTCAGAGTCTGTAGCTAAGCTGCAAACGGAAATTCAGTAGGGGTCCTTCAGTGTAGTATATCTGTCATATTGTTTCCGCAGAAAGATTGTCTATCTATAGTACTGGGCCACTTAATAAAACAGTGAATGGATGCAGGTTTGTTTATCACGTGTACATCCGAACATACAGTGAAACGCCTCATTTGGGCTAACAGCCAGCACACCCAATGATGTGCTGTGGGCAGCCCGTGAAAGCCAAAATCAAAGAAACATTTATTATCAGAGTACATATATGTCACCACATAAAACCCGGAGATTCTTTTTCCTCTGGGCATACTCAGCAAATCTATAGGACAGTAACTGTTAAACAACAAACTGTGCAGGTGCAAATATAAATAAATTGCACTAAATAATGAGCATGAAGCAACAAGATAAAAAGTCCTTAAGGTGAGACCATTAGTTGTGGGAACACCAGGAATAGAATGAATGTAGTTATCCCCCTTTGTTCAAGAGCCTGATGGTTAAGGGCTAGTAACTGTTTTGAACCTGGTGGTGTGAGTCCTGAGGCATCTTCTACCTGGCCAAGCAGCGAGAAGAGAACATGGCCTGGGTGGTAAGGATATTTGATGATGGATGCTGCTTTTCCACGACAATGTGTCATGTAGGTGTGCTCAATGGTTGGGAGGGCTCTATCCGTGATGCACTGGGCTGAATTCCCTACTTTTTGTAGGATTTTCTGCTCAAAGGCATTGTTGCCATATCAGGTCATAATGCAGCCAGTTGGCATGCTTTCCACCACACATCTATAGAAGTTTGCCAAGGTTTTTGATGTCACGCCAAATCTCCGCAGTCTCCTGAGGAAGTAGAGGCACTGTTGTGCTTTATTTGCAATTATATTTATATGATGGGACCAGGACAGGTCCTCTGAGATGGTGACACCCAGGAGTTTAAAGTTACTGACCCTCTCCACCTCTGATCCTCTGGTTTCCCTCTCCTGAAATCTACAATCAGTTCCTTGGTCTTAATGACATTGAGTGAGATGTTGTTGTTATGACACCACTCAATCTCCCTCCTGTGTGCAGATTCAGTCACCACTTTTGATACTGCCCACATCAGTGGAGTCATCAGCAAGCTTGTATATGGTGTTGGAGCTCTACTTAGCCACACAGTTATAGATGTAAAGCAAGTAGAGCAGGGGGCTAAGTACACATCCCTGTGGTGATGGAGATTGTGGAGGAGATGGTTTTGCCAATCCAAACTGATTGAGGTCTGCAAGTGAGGAAATTCAGGATCTATTTGCACAAAGGGGTATTGAGGCTCAGGTCTTGGAGCATACTGATCAGTTTTGAGGAGCTGATGGTATTAAGTGCTGAACTGTAATTGGTAAAGAGCATCCTGATGTATGCATCTTTGCTGTTCAGATGTTCCAAGGTTGTGTGAAGAGCCAATGAGATGGCATCTGCTGTGGACCTGTTTCTTTGGTAGGCAAATTGGAGCAGATTCAAGTCACCATTCAGGCAGGAGCTGGTATACTTCAACACCAGCCTCTCAAAACACTTCATCACTGTGGATGTAAGTGCCACTGGGCGTAGTCATTGAGGCAGGTTACCACGCTTTTCTTGGGCACTGGTATGATTGAAGCCTGCTTGAAGTAGGTGGGTACCACACACGACCAGAGTGAGCGGTTGAAGATATCTGTACCAGTTGGTTGACTCAGGTCTTCAGTATTCAGCCAGGTTCCCTCATCCAGACTGGATGCTTTCCTTGGACTTACTTCTTGAAGGCAGCTCGCACGTCATCTTCACATACTGAGACCAAAGGATCATTGGGAGACATGAGGGTGCATGATGGTTATCCCCTGTTCTGGTGGTCAAAGTGAACATAAAAGGCTCATCTGGAAGCAAGGCTCTGCTGTCCCTCATGTCGCAAGATTTAACTACTTTATGTAGGAGGTTATGGCATTCAAACCCTGCCACAGCTGTCAAGCATCTCTCGTTGATTCTACTCTAGTATATAATCTCCATTTCGACCTTGAGATGGCTTTCTGGAGATCATACCTTCACCTCTTGTAGCATTCTTGATGAGCAGACTTGAATGCCTCTGTTCTGGCTCTCAGCAAATTCCAGATTTCATGGTTCATCCAGGGCTTCTTGTTGAAGTTAACCCTTTGTGGCAACACACTCCATCCACAGCTGTTTTAATAAAGCCTGTTATGACCCTGGTGTAGTCATTCAGGTCCTCAGATGAATTCTCGAACATGGCCCAATCCACTGACTCAAAGCAATCCTGTAACCATTTCTCTGCTTCCTGCGACCACCTCGTAGTTGTTTTAATCTCTGGAGCCTTCTTTTAAGCTCTGTTTGTATGCAAATTGTAAGAGTGTAGCCAAATGGTCTGCTTTGCCAAAATGTGGTCTCGGAAAGGAACGATAGGTATACCTTATTATAGTGTAGCAGTGGTCTAGTATGTTAGGACTTTGATTTTGACACATGCAGTCCTCTCACCCCAAGGCAGAGTGTCACTGGCCTCCAGTGGACTAGAACAGCAATACCATAGTACAACATAATGCAAGTAATATGTTTCAGTACTAATCATCAAATGTAACCTATTTAAACACAGAAAAAAATACAAAAAGCACTAGAAAAGATATTCTTTCCATAGACTTTGTGACGATAGCTGGTAACCCTTGTCATGCAATGCAATGATAAACTTACTTGTGTCAGCAACATTGCAGGTACATAGCATTGATAAGCAGCATTCACATGAAAAGAGCACGGGAACATGAGTTAAACATAAATGATATACATTTTGACAAAAAAAAGCACAATTAGAATCAAATAAAACAAATTCCATTTTAAAGCAAGTTGCCATCCAATTCATAAGTTCAACTCCAGGGTGGAGCAGTGTTGGCCTGTGCTTTGCTTCATGAGATCTTGATCAAGGGGCTTTATTATTGGAGGTGCTGTATTTTAGATGAGCTTTTAAACTGATTTTAATGATGTCTCAGTTTTAAGGTTCTCCCCTCTTGGATGAGCGTGCTCCTGTTTTTAGAAGCAGAAGAGTTGTTCTTGGCATCCTGTTAATCATTGAAGATAGAACAGTGCAGCACAGTACAGGCTCTTCAGCCCATGATGTTGTGCCAGCCTTTTAAATGACTCCAAGATCAATGTAACCCTTCCTTCCCACATAGCTCTCTGTGTTTCTTTCATCCATGTGCCATCTAAGAGTCCTTTAAATGAACCTAATGTATCTGTGTCTACCACCACTCCTGGCATTGTGTTACATGCACCTACCACTCACTGCTTTTTAAAAAAAAATCTCTGACATTCCTCCATGTTTTCCTCCAATCACCTTAAAACTTTGCCCTCATTTACTCCCTGAAATAAAGTATGTGGCCATCCACTTGATCTATGCCTCATATTATCTTGTTGTCTCTATCAAGTCAACTCTCATCCTCCTATGCTTCCAAAAAAAGCCCTAGTTTGCACAACCTTTCCTCATCAGACATGTTCTCCAATCCAGGAAACATCTTGATAAACCTCCTCTGCACCCTGTCTAAAGCCTCCATATCCTTCCTATAATGAGGCAACCAAAGCTGAACACATTACTCCAAGTGTGGTCTAACCAGGGTTTTGTAGAGTTGCAACATTAACTTGTGGCTCTTGAATCCTCTGCCCCAACTAATGAAGACACCATGTGCCTTCTCAGCCACCCTATCAGCTTGTGATAGTCCTCAGTCTTTTTTTCAACTGCAGAATACCTGAGATAGTAAAGAAGAGGCAGTGTGCATTGTTTGTGTGAGCTTCTCTTTGCTGCTGTGCTCTGTAATGCCATGGCAACAGTGCTTATTTTCATTGGCTCTAAATCGGTTTGGAATGTTCTGAGATTGTGAAATTTGCAATAGTAAATCACTTTATTTTTCCTGATTTTTATTTTCCTCCTACTGTTCTCATCTTCTTGAAGTCTAGTTGTGTTTTCCTTGTCTATCACCAGTTATAAAAAGATCAAGTTTAAATGATTTTGCCAAGAGAAGTGATGATAAGCTGCTACATAAACATCTGTTTTTTGTTTCTTAACCAGAATGTGGCGGTAAGTGTGAAACTCTTCATTCGTCAGACTTGGCACCGCTATGTGATTGATGCCTCTGCTGGCGGTCTCAATAAGGCGGACGGAGTGCAGGAAAGGAAGTTGTTGCTCATGTAGTTTGGAATTTGAGCCTTGAACAGTCTGAAGGCTTCTGGATTGAAAGGTCGGGAGCGAAAGACGCAATGTGTTCCTTCCCTGCAACAGCTGTCTATGGCAGGAGGTAACATATGAGGAGCATCCAAGGAATGATGAGTTAGTCCTGGAGAGGGTCCAGAGGAAATTCACAAGAATGATCCAGGGAATGAAAGGTTTAACGTATGGGGGTCATTTGATATAAATGGATTTGTATGATGCAGTTCAGGAAGATTAGGAGATCTCTTTAAAACCGACTGAGTACTGAAAGGTCTGCATAGAGTAAACGTGCAGTGGATGTTTCCAATAGTAGGAGAGTCTAGGGTCTAGGAGCATAGCCTCAGAATAAGGGGACATCATTTTAGAACTGAGATATGAAGAGATTTCTTTAGCCAGAGGGTGGTGAATCTGTGGAATTTGCTGCCATGGAGGCCAAGTTATTGGGTGTATTTAAGGCAGAGTTTGATAGGTTCTTGATTGGTAAAGGATGGGTTAAAGGTTATGGGGAGAAGCATGGAAATGGAGTTGATTTAAACAAAAAATAGATCTGCTATGATTGAGTGGTGGAGCAGATTTAATGAGCTGAATGGCCTATTCTGCTCCTGCATGGAGGAACCCACACATCAAACTGCGTGTCCTCAGCTTGCTGCATTCCTGGAGGGGATGTAAGATTTCTTTAAATATAAGATTAGTTTTATTTGTCACATGTACATCAAAACATACAGTTTTTGTGTCATTAAACAACACAGTCACCAGCTTCCAGCATCAACATATCATGTCCACAACTTACCTTAACCTGTATGCCTTTGGTATGTAGAGGAAACCGGAGCACCCAGATGAAACCCACCTGGTTACAGCAAGACATAAAATTTTCTTACAGACAGTGGTGGGAATTGAACCTGATTTTACAGCTTGTGCCATAAAGCTTTATGTTAACCACTGCATTACCGTGCCACTCCACCAGACAAATGTGACACCTTCAGAGAACAATGCTTTCAGTGGAGAATTAGATAATCTCTTCAGTTCAATAATGTCAAGAATCGGGGAGTTTGCTGGTTCAAAGGTTCATTTATTATCCAAGTATACAACTTGAAATTCTTCTCTGGGTAGTGATGAAACCCAAGAAAGAAAAGAAAGGCAGCACAGGCACCATTCCCCGAAAATCCCCCCTCCCCGCACAAAAAATGAGCAAAAATGGAACAGGCACGTCAACTCCCCCAGTCCCTCCTCCCGCACAAAACACCAAACAAAACAGAACAGGAACATCGACCCTCAAATACCTCCTCCCGCACAAAAAAACAAACACAATAGAACAGGATCATTGACCCCCAAATCTCTCCTCCCGCACAAAAAAATGAACAAAACAGAACAGGAACATCGACCTCCAGTCCCTCCCGCACAAAACACCGAACAAAACAGAACAGGAACATGACCCGCAAATCTCTCCTCCTGCACAAAAAAATGAACACAACAGAACAGGAACAGTAACCACCAAACCTCTTCTCCTGCACAAAAAAACAAACAAAGCAGAGCAGGCACATTAACCCCCCCAAAACCCCCTCCCTGCACAAAAAACACAAGAAAGATTGGACAAAAAACACAGAATATAAAAAACTATGAGACTGAAGAAAAAAAGTCTGTAGTCCAAGTCCACATGCAAAACGCAGAAAACCTTGGGGAACATTTGGGTCCAGTGGCAGAGCCATCGTAAAAAGGGAGCCAGTGCTCACCCTCCGCATTCACCTTGATACTTCAATCTCCCTCGTCGCTTTAATCGGTGAAGTGGAGTCGAACATCGGCCTGCACCCTGTCCGGCAGCGTGCCCGTCGTGAGGTTCGCACACGCTGCCTCTGCCTCCCGGAATCCTCTCAGAGACTGCAGAGTGCTGGAACACCCAAATGATCTCCAAACAGCAAGTCACAGTCTCCAACAGTTCCAGGATCACTTCCAAGACGGAAAATGAACATGAAAGAAATAAAAGAAATGAAATATATGGTTTCATGATCTATCCTGGAGATGCCGACCAAAGGAGCGTTGTACACAGGCGCCATCTTGACGGGAAAATTTATTTGAGTCAGTAAAGAAGAGGCAGTGTGGAATTGTTGACAGCTTCTAGATAAGGTAATTAGATTGTTGGTGAAGGAAATGGCATACTCCTGGATTTTCAGAAAGGAATCCCGCACACACTGCAGAATTGATTCCCATGGAATGAAATGATCCGTGACAACACATTCACGAAAGTGGCTTAAGTCGAGGGTCATGGTACAAACCCGATTTCCAGAAAAGTTGGGATATTTTCCAAAATGCAATAAAAACAAAAATCTGTGATATGTTAATTCACGTGAACCTTTATTTAACTGACAAAAGTACAAAGAAAAGATTTTCAATAGTTTTACTGACCAACTTAATTGTATTTTGTAAACATACACAAATTTAGAATTTGATGGCTGCAACTCACTCAACAAAAGTTGGGACAGAGGCATGTTTACCATTGTGTTACATCACCTTTCCTTTTACTAACACTTTTTAATTGTATTGGAACTGAGGATACTAATTGTAGTAGATTTGCAATTGGAAATTTTGTCCATTCTTGCTTGATATAAGACTTTAGCTGCTCAACAGTCTGTGGTCTCCGTTGTCTGATTCTCCTCTTCATGATGCGCCATACATTTTCAATAGGAGATAGATCTGGACTGGCAGCAGGCCAGTCAAGCACATGCACTGTGTGTCTACAAAGCCACGCTGTTGTAGCCTGTGCAGAATGTGGTCTGGCATTGTCCTGCTGAAGTAAGCATGGATGTCCCAGGAAGAGACATCACCTTGATGGCAACATATGTCTCTCTAAAATCCTAATATATGCCTCAGAGTCAATGGTACCTTCACATCCATGCAACTCACCCATGCCATGGGCACTGATGTACCCCCATACCATCACAGATGCTGGCTTTTGCACCTTTCGCTGATAACAATCTGGATGGTCATTTTCATCTTTGGCACGGAGAACTCGACGCCTGTTTTTTCCGAAAACTAACTGAAATGTGGACTCATCTGACCACAGCACATGGTTCCACAGTCTTTCGGTCCATCTGAGATGAGCTCGGGCCCAGAGAACTCACCGGCGTTTCTGCATAGAGTTGATGTATGGCTTCCTCCTTGCGTAATACAGTTTCAAGTTGCATTTCTGGATGCAGTGACGGACTGTGTTGAGTGACGGTGGTTTTCTGAAGTGCTCCCGAGCCCAGGTGGCTATAATTGTCACAGTAGCATGACGGTTTCTTAGGCAGTGCCGCCTGAGGGCTCGAAGATCATGCGCATTCAACAGTGGTTTCCGAGCTTGATCTTTACGCACTGAGATGTCTCTGAATTCTCTGAATCTTTTCATAATATAGATGTTGAAAGACCTAAATTCTCTGCAATCTTGCGTTGAGAAATGTTCCTTTTGAACTGACTAACAATTTTCTCACGAATTTTGGCACAAAGGGGTGAGCCACGACCCATCCTTGCTTGCAAAGACTGAGCCTTTGATGGATGCTACTTTTATACCCAGTCATGATACCTCACCTGCTATCAATTAGCCCGCTTAATGTGGAGTCTTCCAAACCGGTGTTACTTGAATATTCTGTGCACTTTTCAATCTTATTTTAACTCTGTCCCAACTTTTGTTGAGTGTGTTGCAGCCATCATATTCTAAATTTGTGAATATTTACAAAATACAATTAAGTTGGTCAGTAAAACTATTGAAAATCTTTTCTTTGTACTTTTGTCAGTGAAATAAAGGTTCACGTGAATTAACATATCACAGATTTTTGTTTTTATTGCATTTTGGAAAATGTCCCAACTTTTCTGGAAATGGAGTTTGTAGGTGGGAGACGCAACAGGTAGCAGATGCTGGAAATCTGGAGCAACATAAAAAGCTATGGGGGAGTCAGCTGGTCAGGCAACACCTGCGGAAGAAAATGGAAGGTTAATGTTTTGGGTTGAGACCCTTCACCCTCCTGATTGCTGCCTGAATTCCTCTGGCATTTTGTGTGTTGCTGGAGGAACTCAGTAGGTCAGGCAGCGTCTATGGAGGCAGTTAATGGTTGTTTCCTAGACTGCAAGGTGGTAGATACTGGTGTTTCTCTAGGGTCAGTGTTAGTACCGTTGTGCTTTCTGATCTACACTAATGCCTTGCAGAGGAGTGTACAGCTGGAATTTGAAGATTCGCAGATGACGTGCTTCGGAGGTTTGGCAAACAGGAGGATAGTAATCAATTATGTAGCGAGGACAAGGTTTATTGACTAGACAGATAAGGCAACAGCGAAAAGTATGAAGTGATGAGATGGAAATATCATTAACATTACATCCTTTTAGTCAAAATTGGAGTTGAGAAATGCCGCTTAATGTTTTTTATATATATTTCATATTTAATTTATAGTATACTTTATATATTACAATGTACTCTTGCCATAAAACAACACATTTCACGACATATGTCAGTGATAGTAACCCCTGGGTGTCCAAATGCATAGTAGTCAATCAAATGAGCTGATTTTGTGCACAGCAATCTCCCAACTTCTTGGTTGAGAGTTCTAGGGGGAGAATTTTTTAAAAATTGAGATTAATGTAGGATTTGTGTATAACTTTGCAGAGACCTTTCCTGGAGAGTTGTGCACAATTTTGGTCACTCGGTTAATGGTGTCATTAAAGTGGTGCAGAAAGGAATCACAACAATGTTACTGGGGCTGGAGGGCTCCGGTAGAGACTGAATAGGCTGAGACTGTTATAGAACATAGAAGACTACAGCACAGAAACAGGCCATTTAGCCAACAACATTGTGCTAAACCAGCTAAAAGGCAAATCTAAGACGCCCAAACATTAATCCCTTCTACCAACGCCATCCATATCCCTCTATCTTCCTTAAAATCTAAGTGTCTATCCAAACATCTCTTAAAAGCCTCTAATGTATTTGATTTGCCTCTCCCACCATACCAGCTAGCACATTCCAGGCATCCACACTCTCTGAGTAAAAATCTTACTGCTCACATCCCCCTTGAACCCCTACCCCCCACCTTCAATGCATGCCCTCTGGTATTTGACATTTCAACCCTGGGATATGGATATGCTCTGTCCACTCTATCTATGCCTCTCATAATCTTATAAACCTCTATCAGATCTCCCCTCAGCCTCCGGCATTCCAGAGAAAACAACCCAAGTTTTTATTCAGCCTCTCGTGATAGCACATGGCCTCTAAACCAGGCAGCATTCTGGTAAACCTCTTCTGCACCCTCTCCGAAGACTCAACGTCCTTCCTGTGGTGAGGCGACCAGAACTGTATGCAATACTCCAGATGTGGCCTAACCAGAGTTTTATGAAGCTGCAACATAACCTCTTGACTTTTGAACTCATTACCTCGACTAATAAAAGCAAGCATTTCACAAGCCTTCTTAACCACCTTATTGACCTGTGTAGCCACTTTCAAGGAGCTATGAACTTTGATCTCAAGATCCACCTGCTCAGTAGCACTGTTAAGGATCATGCTCATAACAGTGTACCATCTCCTTGCATTTGCCCTGCCAAGGTTCAACACCTCACATTTATCTGGGTTAAACTCCTTCTTCTATTTCTCTGCCCATATCTGCAACTGATCTATATCGTGCTGTGTTGTTTGCCAGTCTTCTACACAATTCACAAATCCACCAATCTTGGTATCATCCGCAAATTTACTAATCCACCCATCTACATTTTCATCCAGGTCAGTTATGTACATCACCAACAACAGAAGTTCTAGCACAGATCCCTGTGGACCGCTGCTAATTACAGACCTCCAACTCGAATAAGTTTACTACCCTCCCTTCTATGTACAAGCCAGTTCTGAATCCAAACAGCCAATTCACCGTGGACCCTCATGCATCTTAATCTTCTTGATTAGCCTCCCATGAGGGACTTTGTCAAATGTCTTACTAAAATACATGCCAACAGTATCCACTACCCTACCCTCATCAACCTCTTTCGTCACCTTGTCAAAAAACTCAATCAAGTTGGTAAGGCATGACCTGCTACGCACAAAGCCATGCTGTCTCTCCCTAATTAGGGCATGGATTTTCAAATATTCATGTATTCTACCCCAAAGAATTTTCTCCAGCAATTTCCCTACAACTGAGGTGAGACTCACCGATCTATAGTTCCCAGGATTTTCCTTTGTTCCCTTCTTAAATAGAGGTATAACTTTAGCCACTTGCCAGTCCTTTGGGACCTCACCTGTGATTATAGAGGACGTGAAGATACTGGTCAAGGGACCAGCAATTTTGTCTCTTGCCTCCTTCAATAACCTGAGGTAAATGTCATCAGGCCCTGGGGTCTTATCTACCTTAATACTCCTTAGGAGGCCCAACACTTACCCTTCCTTGACCTCTAAATGCCCTAGTATGTTTATACACTCAGCACTGATCTCCTGGTCCTCCATATCCTTTCCCTTGTTAAATACTGAAGCACAGTACTCATTTAGTACCTCACTCACATTCTGTCCATCCAAACAAATGTTCACCTCCCCGCCCTTTTATCCTCGAATGGTCCCACTCTCTAACCAGTTATCGTCTTGTTGTTGATGTATGTGTAGAATGCTTTGGGATTCACCCTAATCCTACTTTCCAATGACTTTTCCTGGCCCCTCCTGGATTTCCTAATTCCCTTATTTAGTTATTTTCTGGCTTCTTTATACTCCTCATTATGCTTTGTTTGATCCTAACTTTTGTAGCTTTATATACTTTTCCTTTTTTTTCTTGACTGAATTCATCAGCCCTCTGGACATCTAAGGTTCTCTTATCTTTCCATCTTGTGTTTCCTTCAAACCCCTTTTCCTTTCATATGAGGGGTGATTGATATGTTTGTGGCTTAAGGTAGAAGGAGTCAATTTTAGAAAACCTAGCACATGTATTTTTCAGCATAGTCCCCTCCTACATTTACACACTTAGTCCAGTGATCATGGAGCATACAGATCCCTTCTTTGTAGAAGTCGGCTTCTTGGACCTCCAGAAAGTGGTCCACAGCAGGGATGATTGATAAGTTCGTGGCCTAAGGTAGAAGGAGATGAGTTATTAACTTCAAACTTTCTGCATAATCACTCAGAGAGTTGAACTGCACGTGCACATAATGAGAGCTGTATAACTCATCTCCTGTCTGTCGGACCACTGTCTGTAAGGAGTTTGTATGCTCTCCCCCTGACCGTGTGGGTTTCCTCTTGCTGCTATGGTTTCTTCATTTCCTTCCACAATCCAAACAGGTTTGTAAGTTGTGGGCATGCTATATTGATGCTGGAAGCAAGACAGTACTT
Source organism: Mobula birostris (assembly GCF_030028105.1). Taxonomy (NCBI): domain Eukaryota; kingdom Metazoa; phylum Chordata; class Chondrichthyes; order Myliobatiformes; family Myliobatidae; genus Mobula; species Mobula birostris. Next base: position 14,422,541 of record NC_092390.1, read on the forward strand.
GTGGGCTACCCCAGTACAACATGTGTCAACGTTGGTCACTGACACAAACAACACATTGTATGATGAATAAGCTCTTCTCGGGCTTCCAGCCAGGTATACAATGGCATGCAAAAGTTTGGGCACTCCTGGTCAAAATTTCTGTTACTGTAAATAGTTAAGTGAGTGGAAGATGAACTGATGTCCAAAAGTCATAAAGTTAAAAATGAAACATTCTTTTCAACACTTTAAACAAGATTAGTGTATTATTTTTGTTTCGTACAATTTTAGAGTGAAAAAAAGGAAGGGAGCACCATGCAAAAGTTTGGGCACCCCAAGGGATTTGAGCTCTCAGATAACTTTTACCAAGGTGTCAGACCTTAATTAGCTTGTTAGAGCTATGGCTTGTTCACAATCATTGTTAGGAAAGGCCAGGTTATGCAAATTTCAAAGCTTTATAAATACCCTGACTCCTCAAACCTTGTCCCAACAATCAGCAGCCATAGGCTCCTCTAAGCAGCTGCCTAGCACTCTGAAAATTAAAATAAATGATGCCTACAAAGCAGGAGAAGGCTATAAGAAGATAGCAAAGCATTTTCAGGTAGCTGTTTCCTCAGTTTGTAATGTAATTAAGAAATGGCAGTTAACAGGAACAGTGGAGGTCAAGTTGAGGTCTGGAAGACCAAAAAAACTTTCTGAGAGAACTGCTCGTAGGACTGCTAGAAAGGCAAATCAAAACTCCAGTTTGACTGCAAAAGACCTTCAGGAAGATTTAGCAGACTCTGGAGTGGTGGTACACTGTTCTACTGTGCAGCGACACCTGCACGAATATGACCTTCATGGAAGAGTCATCAGAAGAAAACCTTTCCTGCGTCCTCACCACACAATTCAGCATCAGAAGTTTGCAAAGGAACATCTAAACAAGCCTGGTGCATTTTGGAAACAAGTCCTGTGGAATGATGAAGTTAAAATAGAACTTTTTGGGCGCAATGAACAAAGATATGTTTGGAGAAAAAAGGGTGCAGAATTTCATGAAAAGAACACCTCTCCAACTGTTAAGCACGGGGGTGGATCAATCGTGCTTTGGGCTTGTGTTGCAGCCAGTGGCACGGGGAACATTTCACTGGTAGAGGGAAGAATGAATTCAATTAAATACCAGGAAATTCTGGAAGCAAACATCACACCATCTGTAAAAAAGCTGAAGATGAAAAGAGGATGGCTTCTACAACAGGATAAAGATCCTAAACACATCTCAAAATCCACAATGGACTACCTCAAGAGGCGCAAGCTGATGGTTTTGCCATGGCCCTCAGTCCTCTGACCTAAACATCATCGAAAATCTGTGGATAGACATCAAAAGAGCAGTGCATGCAAGACAGCCCAAGAATCCCACAGAACTAGAAGCCTTTTGCAAGGAAGAATGGATGAAAATCCCCCAAACAAGAATTGAAAGACTCTTACCTGGCTACAGAAAGCGTTTACAAGCTGTGATACTGCCAAGGGGGGTGTTACTAAGTACTGACCATGCAGGGTGCCCAAACTTTTGCTTCAGGCCCTTTTCCTTTTTTGTTATTTTGAAACTGTAAAAGATGGAAATAAAAAAGTTTTCTTGCTTAAGATATTAAAGAAATGTGTCATCTTTAACTTTATGCCTTTTGGAAATCAGTTCATCTTTTACTCGCTTAGCTATTCACAGTAACAGAAATTTTGACCGGAGTGCCCAAACTTTTGCATGCTACTGTAGGTGTCGATTATAACCAACATTTCGATGACAAACTCTCCCATGAAGATCAACTTCAAAAAGGTATTTTATAAATAATTGATAAGAACACCTACAGCGGGTAGTGAAAGACCTTAGGAGTAGTACTATTGTGTAATTATAAAAGGGCTAGCGCAGGCACATTGGCCAGAAAATCCTTCTACGCTGTACAACACCGATAAAAGGTAAAGTCATAGAAGTAGTTGAGGAGTTTAGATGCTGGTTACCAATGTTTACATCTCCTTAGAAGAGATGCATCAGAGCAAAGGAAAGAGAATTCTGGAATTACCTCTGCAAACTGAGGCGTAGCGGTAAGAACAGACCTCAGGCTCAGCACGAGGTCATCATGAGATATTTCGTGTGGGTCATTTGGAGGCTGCAAACAAGAGAAAAGCAAAATCATCCTTTCTTCCAGCTGGTTCCTTGAGAAAACACTCAGCAGAGACCATCTCACTGCAATAATTTATTCACAATGCCATCCCCTCCCACCCACCAACACCACTCTTTGAAATCACTTTTCCTCTTTCCAACATGGTGCTAAGATCTGGAGAGTTCTACAGGTCTCCTGTTTTTGCTTTTAAGGTTAAAAGTCCCCACTTTTGTCCTCCCCTTTCCCCAAGATTTGATAACTGACCTTCTACGTACATATCCACATGCTCAAAAATGTTGAAACATGCAAAATTGAGAAACTCATTCCAAAACAAGCATTCAGTTGCCAGATTCTTCACTACACCTTGACTATTGACATGAAAAAGTTCTCTCTCTTGACTTATCACAGGTACTACTACTGAAGCATTGTAAACATTCCTATTTGATGATTAGGTTCTATTCCAACAGAAATCTACTGGCTTTTACTGACAAATATTTTCTACATAACATAAGAACATAAGAAATAGGAGCAGGAGTAGGCCATCCAGCCCAACGAGCCTGCCCTGCCATTCAGTAAGATCATGGCTGATCAGTCCGTAAACTCAGCTCCATCTACCTGCCTTTTCCCCATAACTCTTAATTCCCTTACTATGTAAAAACTTGTTTCTTCAATATATTTAGTGAAGAAGCCTCAACTGCTTCCCTGGGCAGGGAATTCCGCAGATTCACCACTCTCTGGGAAAAACAGTTTCTCCTCATCTCCGTTCTAAATCTTCTCCCCTGAATCTTGAGGCAATCTCCCTTAGTTCTAGTCTCACCTACCAATGAAAACAACTTTCCTACTTCTATCTTATCTATCCCTTACAAAATGTTGTATGTTTCTATAGGATCTCCTCTCGTTCTTCTGAACTCCAGAGAATATAGTCCCAGGTGACAATCTCTCCTCATAGGTTAACCCCTTCATCCCTGGAATCAACCTGGTGACCCTCCTCTGCATTGCCTCCAAAGCCAGTATATCCTTCCTCAAGTGTGGAGACTAGAACTGCACACAGTACTCCAGGTGCGGCCTCACCAGTACCCTGTATAATTGCAGCATGACCTCCCTGCTCTTGAATTCAATCCCTCTAGCAATGAAGGCCAACATTCCGTTTGCCTTCTTAATAACCTGTTGTACCTGCAAGCCAACTTTTTGTGATTCATGAACAAGCGTTCCCAAGTCCCTCTGCACAACAGCAGGCTACAGTCATTCACCATTTAAATAATAATCTGCTCTTCTATTATTCCTTCCAAAGTGGATGATCTAGCATTTACCAACGTTGTATTCCATCTGCCAGACCTTGGCCCACTTACTTAACCTATTTATATCCCTCTGCAGACTCTCCACATCCTCTATACAATTTGCTTTTCCACTCATTTTAGTGTCATCAGCAAACTTTGCTACGCTGCACTCAGTCCCCTCTTCCAAATCATCAATGTGAATGGTAAACAGCTGCGGGCCCAGCACCGACCCCTGTGGCACCCCACTCACCACTGACTGCCAACCGGAGAAACACCCATTTATACCAACTCTCTGCCTTCTATTGGTTAACCAATCCACTATCCATGCCAATACACTTCCTCCGACTCCATGCATCCGTATCTTATAAGTCTCTTGGGAGGGTTTTAACAAATTTGACAGGGGGGTGGGAACCAGAGTGAAGGGACTCAGGATAGGATGGATGGTAAAAAACTAAAGAAAGTGTGCAGTCAGACCATCAGGAAGGGCAGGCAGGTGATGGGATTTAGTTGCAGCCAGCAGGCTGAGTATCAAAACATTAGGGATTCAGAATCAGAAAGGGTAGCAAATACGGTACTCAAGGTGTTGTATCTAAATGTGTGTAGTATAAGAAATAAGGTGAATGGTCCTGTTGCACTGTTACAGATTGTCAGGTATGATGTTGTTGCCATCAACGAATCGTGGCTGAAGGATGGTTGTTGTTGGGAGCTGAATGTCCAAGGTTACATGTTATATCGGCGGGATAGGGAGACAGGCAGAGGGGGTGGTGTAGCTTTACTGGTAAAAAAAAAGGCATCAAATCACGAGAAAGATGTGACATAGGATCGGAAGATGTTGAATCCTTGTGGGTTGAGGTAAGAAACTGCAAGGGTAAAAAGACGTTGATGCCAGTTATATACAAGCCTCCCAACAGTGGCTGGGAGGTGGATCACAGATTACAATGGGAAATAGAAAAGGTGAGTTAAAAGGGCAATGTTATGGTAGTCATGTGAGATTTTAACATGTAGGTCGATTGGGAAAATCAGGTTGGTAATGGAGCTTGAGAGTGAGTTTGTTGAATGCCTAAGAGATGGCCTTTTAGAGCAGTTGTCATTGAGCCTACTAGGGGATCAGCTATACTGGATTGGGTGTTATGTAATGAACTGGAGGCGATTAGGGAGCTCAAGGTAAAAGAACCCTTAGAAACCAGTGATCACAATATGATCGAGTTCAACTTGAAATTTGATAGGGAGAAAGTAAAGTCTGAAGCAGCAGTATTTCAGTGGAGTAAGGGAAATTACAGTGGTATGAGAGAGGATTTGGCCAAAGCAAATTGGAAGGAGCTGCTGGCAGACATGTCAGCAGAGCAGCAATGGCATGCGTTTCTGGGGAAAAATGAGGAAGGTGCAGGACATGTGTATTCCAAAAATGAAGAAATACTCAAATAGTAAAATAGTACAACCATGGCTGACAAGGGAAGTCAGAGATATTGTAAAAGCAAAAGAAAAGGTATACAACAAAGCAAAAATTAGTGGGAAAATAGAGGACTGGGAAGTTTTTAAAAACGTACAGAGAGCAACTAAAAATCATTAGAAGGGAAAAGATGAAATATAAAAGCAAGCTAGCAAATAATATCGAAGTGGATAGTAAAAGTATTTTCAAATATGTTAAAAATAAAAGAGAAATGAGAGTGGACATAGTACTGCTAGAAAATGAGGCAGGAGAGATAATAATGGGGGATAACGAGATGGCTGATGAACTAAATGAGTATTTTGCATCAGTCTTCACTGTGGAAAACACTAGCAGTATGCCTGATATTGTAGTGTGTGAAGAAAGAGAAGTGGATGCAGTTACTATTACGAGAGAGAAGGTGCTCAAAAAGCTAAAAGACTTAAAGGTATGCAAATCACTCAGACCAGATGAACTGCACCCTAGGGTTCTGAAAGAGGTAGCATTAGAGATTGTGGTGGCAATAGAAATGATCTTTCAAAAATCATTGGACTCTGGCATTGTGCCAGAGGACTGGAAAATTGCAAATTTAAGAAAGGAGGAAGGCAGTAGAAAGGAAATTATAGACCAGGTAGCCTGACCTCAGTGGTTGGGAAGATGTTAGGGTCAATTGTTAAGGATGATGTGATGGAGTACTTGGCGACACATGACAAGATAGTACAAAGTCAGCATGATTTCCTTCAGGGAAAATCCTGCCTGACAAACCTGTTGGAATTCTTTGAGGAGATTACAAGTAGAATAGATAAAGGGGATGCAGTGGATGTTGTATATTTGGACTTTCAGAACGTTTTTGACAAGGTGCCACACATGAGGCTGCTTACCAAGTTAAGAGCCCATGGTATTACAGGAAAGTTACTAACATGGTTAGAGCATTGGTTGATTGGTAGGAGGCAGTGAGTGGGAATAAAAGGATCCTTTTCTGGTTGGCTGCCAGTGACTAGTGGGGGTCCACAGGGGTTGGTGTTGGAACCGCTTCTTTTTATGCTGTATTTCAATGATTTAGATGATGGAATAAATGGCTTTGTTGCCAAGTTTGCAGTCAATACCAAGATTGGTGGAGGGGCAGGTAGTGTTGGGGAAACAGGTAGGATGCCGAAGGACTTAGATAGGTTAGTAGAATGGGCAAGAAAGTGGCAAGAAATGAAATAAAATGTTGGAAAATGCATGGTCATGCACTTTGGTAGTAGAAATAAATGTGCGGACTATTTTCTAAATGGGGAGAAAATCCAAAAATTTGAGGTGCAAAGGGACTTGGGAGTCCTTGTGCAGAACACTCTAAAGGTTAACTTGCAGGTTGAGTCAGTGGTGAGGAAGGCAAATGCCATGTTAGCATTCATTTCAAGAGGTCTAAAATACAAGAACAAGGATGTCATTCTGAGGCTTTATAAGGCACTGGCGAGGCCTCACCTTGAGTATTGTGAACAGTTTTGGGCCTCTCATCTCAGAAAAGGTGTGCTGGCATTGGAGAGGGTCCAGAGGAGGTTCACAAGGATGATTCCAGGAATGAAAGGGTTATCATACGAGGAACGTTTGATGGCTCTGGGTCTGTACTTGCTGGAATTCAGAAGGATCAGGGGGGATCTCATTGAAACCTTTCGAATGTTGAAAGGCCTAGATAGAGTAAATGTGGAAAGGATGTTTCCCATGGTGGCAGAGTCTAGTACAAGAGGGCACAGCCTCAAGATAGAAAGACGCCCCTTCAAAACAGAGATGGGGAGAAATTCTTTAGCCAAAGGGTGGTGAATTTGTGGAATTTGTTGCTACATGCAGCTGTGGAGGCCAGGTCGTTGGGTGTATTTAAGGCAGAGATGATAGTTTCTTGATTGGACATGGCATCAAAGGTTACGGGGAGAAGGCTGGAAACGGGGGTTGAGGAGGAGAGAAAAAAAGGCTCAGGCCTGATTGAATGGCGGAGCAGACTCGATGGGCCAGATGGCCTAATTCTGCTCTTATGTCTTATGGTCTTATGTGGGCCACAGGAGGGGAAATGAGACTAGTGCAGATATACATCTTGGCAGGCAGGGATGGGTTTGGGCCAAAGAAACTGTTTCCCTGCTGTAGGACTCTGACAGCTCCAGGTTGAGAAGCTGTTTTTGCCCTATGTTTTGTTGGACACACCTGGGCAACTCTCCAACTGGACAAAATGGAGTAGTGGGACGTTTTCAGGTCTGCCTGAGAGAGAGCAGATACAACGTCTGGCAATAAAACATGGTTGCAGTGGGGAACTGGAGTATCAGCCAAGATTTTGTGTAGGTCTTAAAACCTCATCCCTCTGACTCAGCATGATATGCACGGTTATGGAGGGGCTGCTGATCCTGCACTTTGGATTCCTCATCAGTAGCCAGCTTTTTACTCTGGCTAACCACATTTATTTTATAAAATTAACATTCTATTTAAAGTAATGCTGCTTTCAATCACCCTCTGCAGGAGGTGACCCCGGGAAATCTGGAGGAACAGGAACAGGAGCAGGACGACGAATTCAAGGATGCAATAGAGGTGAGTTGAACATTACTGGCAGTGAGCTCGTCTGCAGTGCCTCGCAAGCTACTGGCGTGTGTTTTCATGGTACTGAAAGCTCTGCAGCTTGCATTTGTTTCACACTGACACAGATGATGTTGTCAAGAAGGGACCAGTAGAGTCATCAGTGATGAAACAATAAAAAGGACCCTTCTTCAGTTCTGAAGAAGAGTCTTGGCCTGAAACGTTGACTATTTAGACTTTTCTATAGATGCTGCCTGACCTGCTGAGTTCCTCCAGCATTTTGTGTGTGTTGCATTAAATAAAGATTAGCTTTATTTGTCACATGTACATTGAAACATACAGTGAAAATGTCATTTGTGCCAAAACATAATATACTTGAATATCTACTATACATGAGGGGGCTTAATTTTAATGTGATTAGAGGAAAGTATAATAAGGATGTCAGAGGAAAGCTTTCTACCCGGAGTGGTGAGTGCATGGAACACTCTGCCGGGGTGGTGGTTAGTGCAACACTATTATAGCTCAGGACGTCTGAGTTCGGAGTTCAATTCCAGCGTCATCTGTAAGGAGTTTGTACTCTGTTCCCCGGGAACGTGTGGGTTTCCTCCAGGTGCTCCAGTCTCCTCCCACATTCGAAAGACATACTGGTTAGTAGGTTAATTGGTCATTCCAAATTGTCCTGTGATCAGGCAAGGGTTAAATAGGTGGATTGCTGGGAAGTGCGGTTTGTTATGCTGTTACAGCTTGTTCCACTCAGTAAATAAAATAAAAGAAAAGTGGAGGGTTATGTAGGAGGGAAGGATTAGATTGATTTTAGATTAGGTTAAAAGGTCAGCACAACATTGTGGGCCAAAGCACCTGTACTATGCTGTAATGCACAAGAGATTTTTATGTATGAATATGAATATGTATGTGTGCACTCTCTTCAAGAGCTCTGCCAAAAGCAGTGTATTAAAATTCTCATTCTTGTTCCTAATGGTTAAATCACATGACTGGGATTATTTTTAATGATGGTGGAGTGGCACAGAGAGTAGAGCTGCTCCCCCATCTGTTCCAGTGACCCAGGCTGGATCCCAACGTAGCTATTTGTTTGATACAGCACACCACCTTGTTAGGTTTAAGGTGAGAGTGGAAAGATTTAATAGGAACTTGAGAGGCAACTTTTAATAAATCAAGGGTGGTGTTCTAAGCAAAAACTTCACACCATCTTAAAAGCTTCTTCCCCCAGGCAGTTAATCTGATCAATCTGTAAATACTTTAAACCACTTTTTATAATGCTATTTACGTTGTAAATGCATGTTGGTATTTATGCATATTTTATTCCATATCTGTGCTTTTAACTTTATATTATTCTTAATTCTTTGTAATTGTTGAATGTTGTTGTATGTCACACAAACACACCACTGCAAATTCTGTACTTGTAAGTGTATTTTCCAAATAAAGCTGATCCTTAAATGAGTTGCCAGGGGAAGTAGCTGAGGCGGGTTCATGGAGTGGGAGTGTTTAGGGTGTCATGGTAACATAGCAGTTAGTGCATTCGCTTTTCAGCGACAGCGGTTACTGATCGGAGCTTAATATCCTAACGCTGTCCCGTGAGGAGTTTGTATGTTCATCCTGTGACGCTGTAGGCTTCCTCTAGGTACTCTCGTTTCCTCCACATTCTAAAAATGTACAGATTAGGGTTAGTAAGTAATGGGCATGATTGATTCGATTTGACGCAAGTGATGCGTTTCACTTATGTTTTGATGTTCGTGCAACAAATAAAGCTAATTTCTTTCAACACTCACAACACGCTGGAGGAACTCAGCAGGTCGGGCAGCATCCGTGGAAACGATGAGTCGACGTTTTGCGGTGGAACCCTTCGTCAGGACTGTAGAGGGAAGGGGCAGAGGCCCTATAAAGAAGGTGGGGGGAGGGTGCTGCCCGACCTGCTGAGTTCCTCCAGCGTGTTGTGAGTGTTGCTTTGATCCCAGCATCTGCGGAGTATTTTGTGTTTAAGATAAGCTAATTTCTTTCATCTTCAGATGGTAATAGAACTAGCTTGGTGCATGTTAGTCAGTATGTACCAGTTGGGCTGAAGGGCTTGTTTCTGTGCTGTGTAACTGAACTCTATGAATCCTAGGTCACAGGCAAAGCCCTCCCCACCATTGAGCACATTTACAGGGAGTGCTGCCATAGAAAGCAGCATCAATCATAAAGAGCTCCCCACCATCCAGACCATGCTCTCTTCTTGTTATCTATCATCATGCACGAGGTACAGGAGCTTTAGGTCGCACCCCACCAAGAAACAGTTATTACCCTTCAACCATCAGGCCCCGAAGCCAGCATGGATAACTTCACTCACCTCAACACTGAACACAACCCATGGACTCACTTTCAAGGACTCCACAACTCATGTTCTCAGTATTACTTATTTACTGGTTTCTATTTCTTAATTGCAGAATTTTTCTTTTGCAAAGTTTTTGTCAATCTTTGCGTATATACAGTCAAAGTCAGAGTAAATTTATTACCAAAGTACATCTATATCAGATATATGTCCTGAATTCCATTGTCCTCTCTCCTCTCCTATCAGATTCCTTCTTCGGCCCTTTACCTCTTCCACCTGACTTCCCAGCTTCTTACTTCATCCACACTCTCCCTTCAAACAGGGGAGTCTGTCAATGCCCCATCCACTATTCCCTATTCAGCTAGGTTACCTCAAGCACCAGGTGACTGACCAATCTTGGTGAATGTGTGGCTTTGCTGGGTGGAAATTGGCTGCTGATTTCTCATACATAACAATCCCTGCACTTCAAAGTCCCTTGCCATATGTGAGGTGTGTTTGTGATATATTTATAGGCATCCGTTAGTCTCGTGAGACCGTGGATTTGTGCCTTGGAAGGTATTAATATGATAAGGTATTCTGCAAGTGCAAGCCATGTTTTATTTATTATGGCTGTTATGGAAAAAAATAATTTTGTTGTGTGCTCCACTACTTAAGAACAAACAGATATTTGGAGTATGTGGCTTATTGAAAATAAATAGCATTCCCAGTTCTCAAACAGCACTAATTACCTTCTCCTGTCTCCTGTTTAAATAAAAAAACTCAGATTTTACACTGGGTTTTATTTGAATATATTCCTCCTTCACATAGACTCAGTGGGCCACTTTATTGGATAAATGTTTTTACCTTGTTAATGCAAATATCTAATCAGCCAATCATGTGGCTGCTACTCAATGCATAAAAGCATGCAGGTGTGGTCAAGAGGTTCAATTGTTGTTCAACCCAAACATCAGAATGGGAAAGAAATGTAATTTAAGTGACTTTTGTGTGTGGAATGATTGTTGGTGCGAGACAGAGTGATATGAGTGTCTAAGTACTGATCTTCTGGGATTTTCACACACAGTAGTCTATAGAGTTAACAGAAAATGGGACGAATAACAAAAAAACATCCAGTGAGCAGCAGTTTTTTGGGGAAGAAGTGTCTTGTTAATAAGAGAAGTCAAATGAGAATGGCCAGGCTGCTTCAAACTGACTGGAAGGTGACAGTATCTTAAATACCCACACGGTACGACACTGGTGTGCAGAACAGCAGCTCTGAACACACAACACGTCGAAGTGGATGGGCTTCAGCAGTAGAATGCAATGAGCATACACTGAGTGGCCACTTTATTAGGGTACAGGAGGCCATGGTCCGGAAAAACATTGTCTCATTTTTTACCAGCAGTTATGGTCGAAATGACAATAAAAAGTGACTTGACTTGATCTAACACTGTATCCACGGAGTGTGCATGAGGAATTGGGTTCAGTAGCAATCATAAGACACAGGAGCAGAATTAGGCCATTTGGCCCATCGAGTCTTCTCTGCCATCACAACTGATTTACTATCCTCTCAATCCCGTTCTCCTGTCTGCTCTCCACAACCTTTGACTGTACTAATCAAGAAACTATCAACCTCTGCTTCAAATTTGCCCCAATGATGTGGCAATAAATTAAACAGATTTATCGCCCTCTAGTTAAAGAAATTCCTCCTCATCTTTGTTCTAAAGGGACATAGTTCTATTCTGAGGCTGTGACCTCTGGTCCTAGACTCCCTCACTATAAGAAGCATCTGCTCCATGCCCACTCTATCTAGGACTGCCAGTATTCATTAGGAAGCTGTTACCCACTCTGGCAGTCCTAGTCCTGATGCTTCTGTACCTCCTTCCTGATGGTAGTGGATCAATGAGATTGTGGAATGGGTGGCAAGGATCCTCAACAATGCTTTGGGCCTTTCGTCTGCAATGCCTGGTAAATGTCACAGATAGAGGGGGAGGGAGACCCTGATGATCTTTTCGATGGTTTTTACTGTCCTCTGTAGGGTTTTCGTTCTGATGCCTTGCAGGTTCTGTACCACACATTGATGCAGCCAGACAGGACACTGTCAGTGCTCCTGTAGAAAGTTGTTAGAATGGGGGCGGGGAGCCTTGCAGACCTCAATCTCCTCAGAAAGTGTAGACGCTGCTGTGCCTTCTTGACGAGTGAGGAGGTGCTATTGATCTAGTTAGATTGCCCGTTATGTGCACGCCAAAGGGCTTTGTGTTCTTTACTCTCTCCATGGCAGAGGCATTGATGTGCAATGGAGAGCGGTCAGTGTGTGCCTTCCTGAAGTCCCCACAATGATCTCTTTTGTTTTGGCTGCATTGAGGCTCAGGTTCTCATCTCGCACCATTTGACAAGCCTGTCTGTATGCCAACTTGTCGTTGTTGGTGGTGAGGCTGACCGCTGTTGTATCATAGTGAAGCTGATGGTACGGTTTGAGGTGAATCTGGCATTGCAGGCGTGAGTCAGCAGTGTGAGCATCCTGGGGCTGAGCACACAACCCTAGGGGACACAAGTGCTCAGTGTGATGGAGCTTGAGATGCTGCTGCTATTTTGGACTGACTTGGGTCTTTCTGTCAAGAACTCCAAGATCCAGTTACAGAGAGTATCAGTACTATTGATTAACTGTACCTTGGTGCATGTGGCAATAATAGATCAATACCAATGTCTGCCTAAAAAGTTGCATGTGTGTTGGAGGACATTTGCAGTTTGAGGAGCTTTTGAGCATTCTTTCTGTAGAAGAGGACCCAATACAATAAGTAACCTCTGCAGAGGCTGCTACTGGCAGTCCATTGGCTGATACACGTCCTCTTTACAATAACACCCAGTAGTTGCCAGCTCTAGTTAGAGCTGGTCATAGAGTCACACAGCATGGAAACAGGCTGTTTGGCCCAACTGGTCCATGCCAACCAAGACTCCCATTTAAGCTGGTCCCATTTCCCTGCATTTGACCCACAACCCTCGAAACCTCTCCTATCCATGTAGCTGTCCAAGTACCTTTTAAATGTTCTTAATGTACCTGCCCCAACACACTTCTTCTAGTGGCTCATTCCATATATTTATTTGTATTTATTTAGAGATACAGCACGGTAATAGGCCGTTCTGGACCAGTGAACCTGTGCCACCCAATTGCACCCGTCTGACCAATTAGCCTACTAACCCGTACGTCTTTGGAATGTGAGAGGAAACCAGAGCACCAGGAGGAAGGCCACGGGGAGAACATACAAAGCTCTTACAGACAGTGGCAGCATTGTACTCAGGTTGCTGGAGCTGGGAACAGTGTTGTGCTAACTGCTACACTACCACGCTGTCCACACTGACCACCTTTTGGATGACAAAGTTTCCCCTCAGATTCTGTTAAATCTCTCCCCTCTCATCTTAAACCTATGCCCTCTAAATCTTGATTCCCCCAACACTCGGTAACAGTGCACATTCACTCTGTCTATGTTCCTCATAATCTTATGCACCCCTATCTCCCCGTCTGCTTTGAGGGTAAAAAAAACTTCCATCCTCTCTCCATAACTCAGTCCCTTGAGTTCTGGCCAACATCCTTGCTAAAAAACAAAATTGAAACAAAGGACTTTGTCACTTGACTTTTCTGCTCCTGCCTGTCGCACCTGTCTTCGTAAAGGTCATGATTAGGACACAGAAGATCGGAGCATGAGTAGGCCACCAGGCCTCTTGAGTCTGCCTTGACTGTTCTCTATAACCATGGCTGATCTATGATGGCCTCAACTCCATGTGCTGCTTCCCCGTCACCCTCAATTCTATGACACATAGAACTGCGGGTAAAGACTAACTTTATTTGTTCAGTGTGCATCAAAGCAGACGGTGATATGTGAAATTTGTGTCAGCGACTAACACAGTCCAGTGGTGTGAAGGGGCAGCTCACAAGTGTTGCCATGTTTCCAGTACCAACATAACACGCTCACAACTTACCCGTACGTGTTTGGAATGTGGGAGGAACCTGGAGCACCTGAGGAAACCCATGGGAGAATGTAGAAACTCCTTCCAAGCAGTGTGGTGAATTGAATTCTGTCACCACTGTGAAGTGTTGCACTAGCCACTACACTTCTGTGCAGTGCAGCATTGGAGACAGGCCATTCAACCCACTTTTTGGGACTGGTCTTAATGTGAATTTATGCTAAATATCCTCCTCCTGTGTATGATCTATAACCCCTCCATTCATGCATCGAGCCAGTCTGTTTAAAAGCCTCTTAAATTTCACTAAACTACACTTGCAAGAAACAGTTTGTGAACCCTTTGCAGTTACCTGGTTTTCTGCATTAATTACTCATAAAATGTGGTCTGATCTGAATGTTAAGTCACAAGAATAGACAAACACAATCTGTCTAATCTAACAACACACAAACAATTGAACAACTTTTCGTCCATACTGACTACACCATTTAAGCAATCACAGTCTCGGTTCAAAAAAAGTATGTGAACCTCTGGGGTAATGCATTCTAACAAAAGCTATTTGGAACCAACTGTTCCAATCAATGACATGAGATTGGAGGTGTGGGTTGTCGAGGTGCCCTGCCCTAAAAAAAAACACACAAAGTCAGATTATTGATAGAGCCTGCTCTTCTCAAGAAAGATCTGTTTATGTTCATCATGTTGCGATCAAAATAACTTTCAGAGGACCTTAGAAGAAGAATTGTAGAGATACATGAAGCTGGAAAAAGCTACAAAGCTACTGGCAGTCTGTCGGATTCACCTCAATAATAAGCAAATGCTTTGAGGGGCTGGTCAAGGACTACATCTGCAGCTTGCTGCCACCCACACTGGACCCCCTAAAATTTGCCTACCAACACAACTGATCGACAGACAATGCAATAGCCACAGCTCTACACACCGTCCTTGCACATTTGGAGAAGAGGGATGCTGATGTGAAAGTGCTGTTCTTGGACTACAGTTCCGCTTCCTTCCAGGCTCGACAAGAAGCTCAGAGACCTTGGCCTTCACCCTGCCTTGTATAGCTGTATCCTGGACTTCCTGTCAGATCACTGGCAGGTCTCCCTTCACCCTTCACCCCTCTGACTCTGAACACAGGTGCCCCTCAGGGCTGTGTACTTAGCCACCTCCTTTACTCTCTGTATACCCATGACTGTGTTGCCACCCACTGCTCCAATCTGCTAATCAAATTTGCTGATGACACTACACTGATTGACCTAATCTCAGATAATAATGAGGCAGTTTACAGAGAGGAAGTAATCACCCTGACACAGTGGTGTCAAGAAAACAACCTCTTCCTCAACGTCACAAAAGCAAAGGAGCTGGTTGTGGACTACAGGAGGAATGGAGACAGGCTAATCTCTATTGACATCAATGGATCTGGGGTTGAAAGGGTGAACAGCTTTAAGTTCTTGGCATAAACATCACTGAGAATCTCACGTGGTCTGTACATACCGGCTGTGTGCTGAAAAAAGCACAACAGCGCCTCTTTCACCTCAGACGGTTGAAGAAGTTTGGTGCGGGCCCCAAATCCTAAGAACTTTTTATAGGAGCACAATTGAGAGCATCCTGACTGGCTGCATCACTGCCTAATATGGGAACTGTACTTCCCTCAATCGCAGGACTCTACAGAGAGTGGTGCGGACAGCCCGGCGCATCTGTAGATGTGACCTTCCCACTATTCAGGATATTTACAAAGACAGGTGTGTAAAAAGGGTCTGAAGGATCATTGGAGACCTAAGTCACCACAACCATAAACTGTTCCAGCTGCTACTGCAGCATAAAAGCCAGGACCATCAGGCTCCGGGACAGCTTCTTCCACCAGGCCATGAGACTGCTTAATTAATGCTTACGCAATTGTATTTCAATGTTATATTGACTACCCTGTTGTGCATAATATTTATTATAAATTACTATAATTGCACATTTGAACGGAGACATAACGTAAAGATTTTTACTCCTCATGTATATGAAGGATATAAGTAATAAAGTCAATTCAATTCAATTCAGAAGCATTTCTAAAGACTTGAGTGTTTCAGTAAAGATCACACCAAGAGCACAACATGCAATGCTGAAGGAGATGAAAAAGAACCCAAGGGTAATGACAAAAGACCTGCAGAATCTCTACAACTCGCTAAGGTCTCTGTTCATGGGTCCACTATAAGAAAAACACTGAACAAGAATGGTGTTCATGGAAGGAGACCACGGAGGAAACCACTGCTCTCCAAAAAAAACATTGCTGCATGTCTCAGGTTTTCAAAAGATGACCTGGATGTTCCACAATGCTTCTGGGACAATGTTCTGTGGACAGATGAGACAGAAGTTGAACTTTTTAGCAGAAATGCACACCACCATGTTTAGAGGGAAAAGGACACTGCACACTAACACCAAAACCTCATCCCAGCTGTGAAGCATAGTGGAATGAGCATCATGGTTTGGGGCTGCTTTGCTGCCTCAGGGCCTGGACAGCTTGCAGTCGTTGAGGAAACAATGAATTCAAAATTGTATCAAGACATTTTACAGGAGAATGTCGGAATAGTGGCCGTCACCTGAAGATTAATGGAAGTTCGATAGTGCAACAAGACAATGATCCGAAACACAAGAGTAAATCA
The DNA here is from genome assembly GCF_030028105.1 of Mobula birostris. Classification (NCBI taxonomy): domain Eukaryota; kingdom Metazoa; phylum Chordata; class Chondrichthyes; order Myliobatiformes; family Myliobatidae; genus Mobula; species Mobula birostris. The sequence goes on from NC_092390.1 coordinate 14,438,800, forward strand.
ACAGCAGAATGGTTTAAAAAGAAGAAAATTGGTGTATCTTTTGTTTATTCATTTATGAGATGTGGGTGTTTATTGCCCATTCCCAGTTGTCCTTGAGAAGGTGGTGATGAGCTGCCTCTTGAACTGGTACAGTCCCTGAGGTGTAGATATATCCACCGTGCTGTTAGGGAGACCAAGCCAGAGTCCAGACCTTAACCCAATTGAAATGCTGTGACATCACCTGAAGAGGGCTGTTCATGCAAGCCATTCCAGAAATATTGATGAACTGAAACAATTTTGTATGTAGGAATGGCCTAAAATTCCTCCTTGCTGTTATGCAAGTCTGATCAGTAGCTCCAGGGAATGTTTGATGGAGGTTATTGCTGCTAAAGGGGGTTCTACTAGTTATTAAATACAAGGGTTCACGTACTCTTTCCAGCCTGGACCGTGAATGATTAAACAATGTTTTTAATAAAGACGTGCAAAGTATAATTGTGTGTTATTAGTTTAGGCATTCGTTAGTCTCGTAAGACCGTGGATTTGCACCTTGGAAGGTTTTCCAAGGCGCAGGCCTGGGCAGGGTTGTATGGAAGACCGGCAGTTGCCCATGCTGCAAGCCTCCCCTCTCCACACCACCAATGTTGTCCAAGGGACGGCATTAGGGCCGATACAGCTTGGCACCAGTGCTGTCGCAAAGCAGCGTGTGGTTAAGTGCCTTGCTCAAGGACACAACACGCTGCCTCAACTGATGCTCGAACTAGCGATCTTCAGATCACTGGACCGACGCCTTAACCACTTGGCCATGTGCCAGCAGATTGTGTTTGTTTATTATTGTGACTTAGATGAAGATCGGACCACATTTTATGAGCAATTCATGCAGAAAATCAGGTAGTTGCAAAGGGTTCAGACACTTTTTTTTTGCCATCGTTCCTGCTTCCACTACTACTCCAATAATGTATTTCAGACACCAACCACTATGTAAGTTTTAAAAAAACTTCCCCTCGTATTGCCTGTAAACTCCCCCACCTTGCCCTTAAAAGCTTGTCCTCTGGTGTTTGACACTTCTGTCCTCTGAAGAAGATTCTGGCTTTCCACCCTCTCTATGCTTCTCATAATTTTAGACACCCCTATCAGGTCTTCCCTCGGCCTCTAACACAAGAGAAAACAATCAAGTTTGTCCAACTTCTCCTTATAGCTCATGCCCTCTAATCCAGGCAGCATCCTGTTATGCTTTAACTTACCCTCTCCAAAGTCTCCACATCCTTATTGTAATGGAGTGACCAGAACCAAATCCAATACTCTGTCTGTGTGGTCTGACTATGAGTTTTATGTAGTTGCTTAGTTTTCAAAAATTAATCTGCCTCCACTTTAGTTGTTTCTAACAATCTAATTCCCATAGTTCTCTGGGCTGGAGAATCCCAGAGACATAGATTTTGACACACCTCTATTTTAAGTGGACCAGACCCTTGTCTTGTTACTACGTTCCCTTGTTCGAGACTTTCCCAGTATGTTCCGAAATTGGCACGAATGCTTCAGAGTGAGAAGGTTATAAAAGCATCGAGGCCATATTCAGGCCACAGCTTGAACACTGCTTGCTGCTGTAGTCACCATTGTATGGAAAGTTGAGAATGAATTGGAGAGGCTACGTGAGAGGCTTTTGAGGATGTTACCAGGACTGGAATATTTCAGCTTGGAGTAAAGACGACATAAGCCAGGGGTACAGTCGACTTTTCAGGCTGAGACCCTTCGTCAGGACTAACTGAAGGAAGAGTGAGTAAGGGATTTGAAAGTTGGAGGGGGAGGGGGAGATCCAAAAATGATAGGAGAAGACAGGAGGAGGAGGGATGGAGCCAAGAGCTGGACAGGTGATAGGCAAAAGGGATACGAGAGGATCACGGGACAGGAGGTCCGGGAAGAAAGACAAGGTGGGGGGGGGATCCAGAGGTTGGGCAAGGGGTATATTCAGAGGGACAGAGGGAGAAAAAGGAGAGTGAGAGAAAGAATGTGTGTATAAAAATAAGTAACAGATGGGGTACGAGGGGGAGGTGGGGCATTAGTGGAAGTTAGAGAAGTCGATGTTCATGCCATCAGGTTGAGCGGAAGTTAGAGAAGTTGATGTTAGCGGAAGTTAGAGAAGTCGACTTCTCTAACTTCTGCTAATGCCCCACCTCCCCCTCGTACCCCATCTGTTACTTATTTTTATACACACATTCTTTCTCTCACTCTCCTTTTTCTCCCTCTGTCCCTCTGAATATACCCCTTGCCCATCCTCTGGGTTCCCCCCCCCTTGTCTTTCTCCCTAGGCCTCCTGTCCCATGATCCTCTCGTATCCCTTTTGCCAATCACCTGTCCAGCTCTTGGCTCCATCCTTCCCCCTCCTGTCTTCTCCTATCATTTTGGATCTCCCCCTCCCCCTCCCACTTTCAAATCTCTTACTAGCTCTTCTTTCAGTTAGTCCTGAGGAAGGGTCTCGGCCTGAAACGTCGACTGCACCTCTTCCTAGAGATGCTGCCTGGCCTGCTGCGTTTACCAGCAACTTTTATGTGTGTTGCTTGAATTTCCAGCATCTGCAGAATTCCTGTTGTTTGTGTTATAAGCCAGGGGTATTGTCTATGCAACAGAGGAAGCTAACGGGAGGCATAATTGAGGTGTGTAAGAATAATGAGGGTGCCTGACAGCAAGTAGAAGAGGTGCAACACAAAGTGGTTGAGGAGAAATTATCAGGGAAAGGAGGAAAATTAGTCTGACCCAAAGGATGAAGGAAGTGTGGAACTCACTGTTTAGAAGGATGAGAGAGGCAGAAACACTCTCCACATTTCAAAAGTGGTGTAGACTTGAAGGACTACACCTATGGCTAGGAGATGGGTTACTCATTTTCAACCAGGACAGTGATGTCACACCAGTGTTCTTCACTGACCACCTACAGGACCAGAAAGCAGGCAGAGGGACATGGAAGCTGAATGTTGGGTTTGTGACCTCAGAGAACATTAATGAACTAGAGAGGAATACAGAGAATGGAGAACCATTCTTTGATTCCCTGTTCACTGGTGGGTTGTGATGAAGGAGAACAGCAAGGTGTTTTTCAACTGCAAAGGTATTCAGAAGAAAGGCGGGGTCAGAAGGAATTATGTCAACTCCAGACAGAGTTACAAGTTGTGAAAAGCCAGTAAACCCAGCACTTCGCCTCCGAATACTCCACGAGTATCTTCTGATCCAGTCACATTTTTTCTTCGGGAAGATTCACAGAGGGAGCTCTGTGATCCACAGCTTTAAGGAAGAGGACAGCAAGGTGCCATCCTCACACACAGGTATACTGAGGATCTGTAGGTCCTTCAATGCCACTCTGTATGATAGAAAGACCACAGGCACCACAGCCTCCCAGAACTTGTCTATCACACAGGAGAGTCTGGACCTGACCCTGGAAGAGCTGACTGACTCCATCCCTTCCTTTGAATTGAATCAAACTCCCGGTGGCTCACAAGGCCATCAGGCAGTGGTCAGCATGGAATTTCCTGCAGACACTGCAGGAGGAGGATTCACTGGACACCCTGGGGTAGTTTTCCAGGCAGACTGTCCAGACCATCTGACAGAATGCCTCATTGTAAGGCCTCAGCAGCAGGCATCAAGACGCTCACCTGACTGGTGCTGAGAGGGACCCTCCCTGTCAGATCCTTGCAGCATTATCGGAGCATCATCCACACAACCCGCTGCCTGTGGGATTACTATAGTGGGTAAGAGACAGAACTCACCTTTTTTCAGACTGTGGGTTTGCTGAGAAGGTGAGGAGAAGGTTGAAAGGGCTTGTACCATGTTTCATCCCCAACAGCTGTATGATAGAGGACTCTCCAGTCTATAGGCTGTTCCCATGGACACAGCTGGAGACCAACATCAAGTGCCTCTGGCAGATCATCAAATCGGTGAAACAAACTCTTTGGTCTGTCTGAAACTTGTTGGTCTACCAGCGCATCCAGATGTCTGTGGAGGAATGCTGCGGACTGGCAATTTCCATGCTACAGGAGTATGTGCTGAGGGATGCACTGAAGCTTGGTGTCCCCGCTGCAGAGCTCTCGGTGGGGAAGGACCACGTGTAGGCTTCACCACAGTGCTGGGTTGGGGGAGGAAGCCTCTCAATTATTATAGTATTTAATATAAAACCCTGGAGTGCCACATGAGCGGCAGCAGTGCTAGAACAGTATGGGAAGCTTTGACCGTGTATGTAAAGAATGGAAAGGCATGGAATGGTTTAATCTTGTAAATAATTTTTTGTGATGATAAAGATTATTTTGTTTAAAAACAGGATAGTGAAGGATCAGATGAGGTTCCTGGTGAAGCCTATCAAATATTGAAAGGCCTGGATAGTGTGGATATGGAAAGGATGTTTCTAGTTATAGTCATAGTGATACTTTACTGATCCCGAGGGAAATTGATTTTCGTTACAGTTGCCCCAACCAAGAATAGAGTATAAATATAGCAATATAAAACCATGAATAATTAAATAGTAACATTATGTAGTGGATGGGAGACATTGCCCAAGATGGCATGCAACTTGGACAGCATCCTCATTTCAGACACCACTGTCAGAGAGTCCAGTTCCATCCCCACAACATTACTGGCCTTACGAATGAGTTTGTTGATTCTTTTGGTGCGTTTGTTGATTCTAATGGTGTCTTATGGTGCTTGGCACGTTTTCACAGTTCCTTGTGGCTCTTTACCCCTCTCCCATCAGAAAGGGGAGGCTCCTTGAGCCTGATAATACCTGCTTTCATGTTTCTGTCCAATGGGAGAGGGGTGGGGGTCTTTGATTATGCTGGCTGCTTTACTGAGGTAGCAAGAAGTATAGACAGGGTATGGAGAAGAATGCTGGTTCCTGTGAATGTGCTGAGCTGGGTTCACTTTCCTGTGGTCACGGACAGAGCAGTTGCCATATCAAGCTGTTAGGCATTCAGACAGAATGCTTTCTATGGTGCATTGATAAGAGTCAGTAAGAACATGCCAAATTTCTTTAGCTTCCTGAGGGAGTAGACGTTTATTGAGACTCTTGAACAGACCTCTTGTATGATAAAATGGACTCTTGGCCTCACAATCTTCTTCACTGTCATCTTTCATTTTATCATTTACCTTCACTGGACTCCTTTTACACTTTATTTTTCATTGTTATAATCACTATGCAAGACAAGCATAGTGCACGTTAGTGTACGTGACAATAATAAATCAATACCTGTAGCCTTATAGCAATCAGATAGAGGCTGTCTTATGATCTTGGTGGTGTGTGCTTCTGGGCTTTTGTATCTTCTGCTTTATGGGAGGAGGAAGAAGACCTTTCCATCTTGTTGAAAAAGCTTGGAAAAGTTGTCTTTGCACTGATCCTCCTTACTGCATCACTGTCCTTTGTAATTCCCCGGAGTAATTTACCATTCCATCTCCACTCAGTGATTGCTGATTAGTTATTTAACTCCCAGTGATGATCTGGGGATTATTTAATGATCAAATGATTGCAACAGTGCATATTTTGTTGAAACTCTTCTGTTCACAGTTTAACAAAAAGCATTGAACACAAATGGGTTCCTAATTTGTTTTGAAATAGTGGCAAAGGAACTGCACGTCAACACATTTGTTACTGATTTCACACACCACAATTTCAGTCTATAAAATGTTCAGGCCCAATTTTACGCCAAGTATGCGTGTCATGTCTGGTTTTATTTGGCTCTGTGTCCTCTACAATCATTTATGTGCAATTTCCGGTATTTGCTTTTTGATTTTTCTTTTGGTTTATGTGAAAGGACATGGCTGCTCTTGGTTTATTTTGATTGCATACCGTAGAGAGTTTGCAGATTCCACACCTGGGAGAGCAAACCAGGGCGAGATGCAGCAGCCAGCCCCTAGCCTGCAATTTAATTTGCAGTTGATTACCATCGTAGGACATTGATGCACAAAGGCTGCATTGCGACGAAGTTACTGTACATTGGGGTAAGGTGTCATCAGGTCTGTCACCCATTCTAGGCAAACTCATGGATAGATCTGATATGATCTTACACAAGGCATGGATGCCCCATCGTAGTGTGATGGCTTTCCTATGAAGGGTCTCAACCTGAAACATGTACTGCTCTTTGGCCTCCACAGATGCTGTCTGAACTGTTGGCAATCTCAGACAAAACACTTTTCGTGTGTTGGTTGAGATTGTCAGCATCTGCAGTCTCTCTTGGGTCTCTGTAATGGCTTTCACAGTTTATCTTTCTGGTTATGAGCTCTGAATTAAACTGTTCCCTTTTTCTTCTGGATGGAGGTACTGTACATTTGGGCTTAATCTGCTCTTGTATAAGAACAGTTTGAAACATTCTTTCTTGGAATGTCCAAATTACCACGTAGTCTGGCATTTATTTGGAATTGGTTTATTATTGTCACGTGAACCGAGGTACAGGGATTAGCTTGTCTTGCAATACTGTTCCTATAGATCATTTCATCACATCAGCGTATTGAGGTAGTACAAGGGGAAACAATAAAAGAATGCAGAGAAAGTGCATTTGTAGGTAGACATGAGGAGTATAGATAGGGTAAATGCAAGTAGACTTTTCCTGCTCAGGTTGGGTGAGGCTAGAACTACAAACAAAATACATAATTGTACTCAGTTTACTAGGACTACAAAGTTTTGTTAGTCATGCCAGGGTAGGATCTGTACAGTGAATGGTAGAGCTTTGGGGACAGTTGTGCACAGAGGGTTTTCAGAGTCACAGGTAGGCAGGATGGCGAAGAAGCCTTTTGTAACACTGTCCTTCATTAGTCAGGAGGGCACTGAGTGTAGGAGTTAGGATGTTATGTTGCAGTTGCACAAGACTTTGGTGAGGCTGCACCTGGAGCATTGAATACAAATTTGGTCTTGTTGCAGGAAGGACATCATTAAAATGGTAAGAGTGCAAAGAAGATTTGTAAGAATCTTGTAAAGCCTCAAAGATCTGAGTCGTAGGGAGAGGTTGAGCAGTCTGGGACTTTTATTAGGGGACAGGGTTGAACTTATAGAGGTGTATGAAAACATGAGGAACATGGATAGGATGTATGCATACCCTTTTTCCCTGGGAAAGGGTAGTAGAGGGCATAGGGTCAAAATGAGAGGGGCGATGTTTAAAAGGGACCTGCGGGGAAACTTTACACAGAGGGTGGTGGGTATGCAGAACGAGCTGCCAAGAGAAGTGGTTGAAATAAAGATAAAGGTTAGCATAATTTGTCACATGTCAGCAAAACATCGAAACACAGTTTGCGTGTATGAGTAATAAGTCCGAGGATGTGCTGTGGGCAGTCCATGAGTGTTGCCATGCTCCTGGCAGCATCACTGCATGCCCGCAACTTACTACCCTTTACATCTTTGAAATGTGAGAAGAAACCCCAAAGAGGAAACCCACTTGTCTGCTCCACTATTCATCAAGGCTGATTTATTTTCCTGTCAACTCCGTACTCCTGCCTTCGATGTCCTCACTAAGCAAGAACCTATCAACTTTGCTTTAAATATACCCATTGACTTGGCCTCCACAGCCGCCTGTGGCAATGAATTCCACTGGTTTAACACCCTTGTTTTATTATAACTGCTTGAGGTGGAGATGTGTTGCCCCAAATTCCTCCTGTCAAACAAGATGCCGGATCGTCTTGTTGCAGCAGGCAAGAGGGGCCAAATGGCCTCCCCTCACTTCCACGTCTTACGTTCCTGAAGTTAATCTCGTGTACGCCTTGCTATTGTCTACAAACATCACCGAGCAGAAGTTAGTCTGTGGCTGCCTATTCCTAAAGAGGTAATGCGCATGGTCTTAGGGAGAACGTACAGACTTCTTACAGACAGCAGTGGGAATTGAACCCTGATCGCTAGTGCTGTAACGTATTACATTCACCGCTCCACTATCATCTTCCATTGCAGTATACCATACTGGCTACCATGCCAGGGTACGGTAGGTACAATAAAAACCTTGAAATGACATTCTTCTCTCTTTACTCTATCCAGGAACTTCATGATTTTATATACTTTCATTAACTCTCTCCTTGGCTTCCTTTGTTCCAAAGGAAACATCTCCAGCCTATCCAGTCCTGGCTGACATTTTCCATTCCAGGAAAAGATCCTCTTAAACCTGCTCTGTACCCTCTACTGCACACCACCCTTGTAATCAGAACTGTACACAATGCTTAAGCTGTGGTGTAACTTCTCCTAGGTATAGTTCCAGCATACTAACCACTGATATCTTATCAATCTACAGTCTATAAGTTTCCCCCGCCATCCGAAGGTAGAGCGTCCCTATGAAACGAATCGTAAGCCGGAATGTCGTAAAGCGAGGAAGCAATTACCATTAATTTATATGGGAAAAATTTGTGAGCGTTCGCAGACCCAACAATAACCTACCAAATCATGCCAAATAACACATAAAACCTAAAATAACAGTAACATATAGTAAAAGCAGGAATGATATGATGAATACACAGCCTATATAAAGTAGAAATATTTTTCCACAATCACTGTTCTCAGTAGCGAAAATCTCACGCAAGCGCTCTCGGCAAAAACACGGCACAAGCGCTCTCCAGTAACCTTTAAGCTATGAAGCTGCCAAATCATATCAAATAACACGTAAAAATACACAGCTGATATAAAGTAGAAATAATGTATGTACAGTGTAGTATCACTGACGGGAATCAGGAAGACACCGAGCACACTGATGATGGTGTGTTAGGCTGAGTCGTCGGAGGTTGGGGTGGTGCAGTGGCCCCCACCCTCCGGGCAGCGACCGATACCAATCTGCGAAGCATGCAGTGGTAGCCGGTTCGCATACAGCACATCTTTAAGAGAAAAGCCGAAACAAACAAGCTAATTAATTAGGTGGCTGCCCAGCACGTAAATGTCGGCCCAGATCAGAGACGATTGCCGATTGTGTCGCCTCTGATCTGGGCCGACATTTACGTGCCAGGCAGCACCTAAGTAATTAGCTTGTTTATTTCAGCTTTTTTTCTTAAAAGATTGCTGGGTGCATCCCGGCTGCTGCATTCTCCGCGCATCGGTATCTGTCCGCGGCCCGGGGGTTGGGGTGGTGGGACACTGGGGTGTCATCTCATCGTCGTCTGTTTCCATCAGGGCAGGCAGCTCATCTTCTTCTATGTCTGCCGGCCTCGATGTCGAGGGTTGAGGTTCGTCATCTGCTGTGGCTGATGTGGAAGGCTTGCTTGACTGCTTAGCCTCGCGCATTTTTCTATCATACTGTTCTTTGTAAGGACTCAAACCATCTTGCAAATATGCCCTAAACCGACGTACCCTTTCAAAATTAAAGTCGTACTTTTCTGCAATCATTGCAGCGAAAATCTCATGCAGTTACTTCATGTTCAGTTCCTTTTGGTCCGTTCACTGCTGCATTCGGTTTTGATTGTTATCTTTTCCTCTTTCAATTGCATCAGCTCTTCATCTATCAGTTCTTAGTCATGAGATGCCAAAACCACTTCAACATCATCTTCGTCAACTTCCACGTCAAACTCACTTTGTCCTTACTTCGTTCACCATGATCGAAATGCTTAATTATGTCTAGTTTTACGCTAAGTGTAACACCCTTACGAGCTCCTTCAGGCTTTTCCGATACAGTACCTTAGAACTCATCTGGCAAACGGATGCTCAGGGACACGTGTTTAAGCAATGCCGGCTAGAATGCCGTTCCGAATCCGGGGGAGAGCGACTGCTCGGGGCGCGCGCTGCCTTTTTTCGTAACAGTGGAAACACCTTCTGTTAGCGGAAACAGGTCTTTCATAACAGTGAGGTTTCATAAAGCGAATGTTCGAAAAGCGGGAAACACCTGTATTGGGTTTAATCCATGTTTAATTTTTCAAATTTCCTTGTTTTTTTTTCCCCTTTCTGCTGCTTATTTCAAAAGGAGCATCAGCTGCTGGTTACGGTGAGTAATATCATGTTGAATGTTCAGTAGCTTCCTTCATGGCTGTGGGTAGAAACTTGTTTGTGTGGATTTTAAAGTACTGAGCCGCTTTCAGAATACATCACTGTAACACTATCTGAGTCTATTGAATGAAGCCACAGGGCCATTTGTTTGACTGAAGAGTGAGAGGATTTTACTGGAGAATAAGTCACTTTTGTGTTTGCAGGAAGATAGACATTTCCTTTAGAAAAAAATAGGTCAGTCTTGTAGACTTCGTATCAAAATAACCTGCAGTTTCTTGTCAGGTTATGTGGGCTTAAATAGAGTCATAGGACTGAACGACACAGAAACAGGCCCTTCGGTCCATCTAGTCTGCTGAATAATTATTCTGCCTAGTTCCACCGACCTGCACCTAGCCCACAGGTCTCCATACCCCTCCTATTCATGTACCTATCTAAATTTCTCTTACGTTAAAATTGAGCCTGCAATCACCACTTCTGCTGGCAGCTTGTTGAACTCTCACCACCCTCTGAGAGAAGAAGTTGCCCCTCAAGTTCCCCTTAAACATTTCATCTTTCGCCTATAACATTTAACCTTTAAAGCGCAATCTCAGAACTGTCCTCAAACCGCATTTCCTGTTGCTTCATTGAGAACCTTGTACTATAGTTACTTGCATGATCATCAGTGGATAGGTATGTAAGTTATGTACAGGAGATGGTGGTGATTAAGTTGGGGTGAGGTTTCATGGCATACCTTTAGAACCACTTGTGCTGTCTCCTTTTTTCCCCCCATATCATCAATTAAATCATGGAACATCTGGTCTTAATGCCTCGCTCATCACTGCTGTCCATAATCAACCCAGTGCTGTCAACGAGTGAAGATTTAACATACATTTGCTGCCCCAGTCTTCATTGTTGGAGGATGCTTTGATGGACATCTTGATTGGTGAGGGCCAGTTGGTCTGAAGAGCCTTTCTGTGTGCTGTATTACGCTATGACTCTTTGACAGGCAGTGAGGTTGCTCACTAATGATCTTAGTCTTATATATGCATATTGGCTGTTGTTTGTACTGAACCTATAACCTTGCTCCATTGAAGTTCATGAAACCACTTATGCTATGCTGGCCATATAGGGCTGGGGAAGCTCCCACTGTATAGAATAGGCAACCACAGACTAACTTCTGCTCAGTGATGTTGGTAGCCTATAGCAAGGAATGCATGAGATTAACTTCTGGAGTGTAAGTCATAGAAGCAATGGAAGACTATTCAGCCCCTCTTGTCTGCTGCAACAGGATAATCTCTACCTCAATCAGTTATAACAAAACAAGGGTGGTGAATCTGGTGTAAGTCATTGCCACAGACAGCTATGGAGGCCAAGCCAATGGGTATATTTAAAGCGGGGATTGATAGGTTCTTGCTTAGTAAGGGCATCAAAGGTTATGGGGAGAAGGTCGGAGAATGAAGTTGGAGAATAAATCAGTCACGATAGAATAGTGGAGCAGATTCGATGGACTGAATGTCTTATGGTCAATCACTGTGAACATGTGTTTATTTTATACTTCATCCTAACTGCTTTACAATCAGTTTCTTTTCATTGAGGTATTGTTCATATGAAACTAAACCACTGACATTTTAAACACTTGAAAGCTCATTAAAGGATTACGGTATGGATTAAAATATATTTACATGGGTAATTTGAACAAATCCTGCTCACACTGCTACAGATTCCAAGCCTAACCATTGGGTGCCCAGGTCAGGCTAATAACAAACGAAGTATGTCGTGAATCACTGGTCTAATCTTGCTGCATCAATGACTGAGTGGCTTAATTTTCCAGCATTGAAGTGTTGCCAAGTCTGAGGATGGTTCAAAATGCAGGAATCTTCCTGCCCAAAATGAATTCAAATGAAAGATAGGTTAATTTTGTATGCATACCCATGCCAGTGGACGGTGCCTATAAAAAGTATTCACTACCCCTTAGCAGTTTTTATGTTTTATTGTGTTACAGTATTGAATCACAGTGGATTTAATTTAGCTTTTTTTTTGACACTGATCAACAAAATGACGCTTTTGTGTTTAAGTAAAAACAGATCTCTACAATGTGATCTAAATTAATTACAAATATAAATCACAAAATAATTGATTGCATAAGTGTTCACCTCCTTCAAGTCAGTATTTAGTAGATGCACCCTTGGCAGCAATTACAGCCTTGAGTCTGTGTGGATAAGTCTCTGTCAGCTTTGCACATCCAGACACTGCAATTTTTCCCTATTCTTCTTTACAAAACTGCTGAAGATCTGTCATATTACATGGAGATTGTGAGTGAACAGCCCTTTGCAAGTTCAGCCACAAATTCTCAGTTGGATTGAGGTCTGGACTCCGACTTGGCCACTCCAGGACATTAACTTTGTTGTTTTTAAACCGTTCCTGTGTAGCTTTGACTTATGCTTGGGGTTATTGTCTTGCTGCAAAACAAATCTTCTTCCAAGTTGCAGTTCTCTTGCAGACTGCATCAGGTTTTCCTCCAGGATTTCCCTGTATTTTGCTGCATTCATTTTACCCTCTACCTTCACAAACCTTTTGGGGCCTGCTGCAGTGAAGCATCCCCACACCATAATGCAGGCTCCACCATGCTTCACGGTAGGGATGGTGTGTTTTTGATGATGTGCGGTGTTGGGCTTACACCAAACACAGCGTTTAGTCTGATGGCCAAAAAGCTCAATTTTGGTTTCATCAGACCGTAGAACCTTCTTCCAGCTGACTTCAGCGTCTCCCACATGCCTTCTGGCAAACTCTATCCGAGATTTCATGTGAGTTTTTTTCAACAATGACTTTCTCCTTGCCGCTCTCCCATAAAACTGTAACTGGTGAAGCACCCGGGCAACAGTTGTATGCGCAGTCTCTCCTATCTTAGCCAGTGAAGCTTGTAACTCCTCCAAAGTTGTCATAGAACTTTTGCTGGCCTCTCTCACTAGTCCCCTTCCTGCATGGTCACACAATTTTTGAGGACAGCCTGCTCTAGGCAGATTAATGGCTGTGCCATATTCTCTCCGTTTGTTGATGATTGACTTAACTGTACTCTAAGGGATATTCAGTGACTTGGAAATTTTCTTCTATCCATCTTCTGACTTGTGCTTTTCAATAACAGGTATATGGAGGAATTTAAGGTCGGGGGTTATATGGGAGGCAGGGTTTGAGGGTCGGCACAACATTGTGGGCCGAAGGGCCTATACTGTGCTGTACTATTCTATGTTCTATAACCTGTTCGTGAGTTACTTGGATTGTTCTTTTGTCTTGATGATAAAGTTTTTGCCAGGATACTGACTCACCAGCAGTTGGACCTCCCAGATACAAGTGTATTTTTACTATGATCAATTGAAATGCCTTGACTGCACACAGGTCTCCAAAAACATATCTCCATTTTAACAAATTATGTAACTTCTAAAGCCAATTGCCTGCGCCAGTGATGATTTGGTGTGTATATTAAAGGGGGGGGGGTGAATACTTACGCAATCAATTATTTGTGTTTTATATTTGTAATTCATTTACATTACTTCGTAGAGATCTGTTTTCACCTTGACACAAAAGTCCTTTTCTGTTGATCTGTGTCAAAAAAAAGCCAAGTTAAATCCACTGTTGATTCAATGTTATAAAACATGAAAACTTCCGTGGGGATGAATATTTTTTATAGGCACTGTATGTGTGTACACAAGTCACCGTGTCTGCATTTCTGCTTCTGTGTGTGTGTGTGTGTGTGTGTGTGTGTGTGTTTGTGTGTGTGTGTTTTCTCTTTGTTGCTCAGTCTGTGTGCTCCCCTCTGTCGATGTACATGTGTGTATCCTAATGTCCAAAGGTTTCAAAGGTACATTTAATGTCAGAGAAATGTATACCGTATGCATCCTGAAATGCTTTTTCTTTGCAACCATCCACAAAAACAGAGGAGTGCCCCCAAAGAATGAATGACAGAGTAAGTGTTGAAATCCCAAAGTCCCTCGACAGCTCCCCACCCCCCCCCGGCACATAAGCGGCAGCAAGCAAGAATCACCCTCCCACCACCAGCAAAACAAAAGCGCATCGGCACCCACCACCGAGCACTCAAGTGTGCAGCAAAGCAAAAACAAAGACACAGACTTGCAGTACCCCAAAGACTACTCGTTCACCCGATATTTGACATACCACAGGCTCTCTCTCCCCCTAATAAGGGAGAAAGAGGTGTCTCCGTTTCACAGTGAGAGGGGAGACATTACAATCAACTTGCTGGTTTATGATGTTAAAAGTCCGTTGCGTTGCTTTTCCCGAGCTCTGTGCCCAAAGATCTCAGGTGTCTAGAAACACAGCCATAGATCTTCCGACTCCCACGATACACCGATCTCCTTCTGGGACACCAACCTTTGATCCGCCTGTCTCCAGAGCCACGAAATCTTGGACCTCCGAAGGCAAGCGAAGCTCTTAGGCTGCGCTCTTGGTGTGTCTAACAGTGGCCAGTCATGAAACCCCAAGAGCGGGTCCCACTCCCGCAAAGAACTGAAGTCAGCATGTAACTCCGGTCAGGGTCTTCAAAACAACCCTGAAAGGGAAAAATGTTTGTGTGTCTATGCCGTTTTCGTTCCAACAGAAGATTAACTTAATTGGTCACATGTACATTGAAACATACAGTGAATGTGACATTTGTGTCAAATCAAATCAGCAATATTTTTCCGGGGGCAGCCTGCAAGTGTCGGCATCCTTATGACACCAGCGTTGCATGCCCACAACTCATTAACCCTCTTTGGAATGTGGGGGGAAACCATAGGATCTGGAGGAAACCCATGGGATCACTAGGGAACATACAGACTCCTTAAAGATAGCAGTGGGAATTGAACCCACTGAAAAGTGATGTGCTAACCGTTATGCTACTGCGCCAGCTGCCCCCGGTAATGTGGCTACTGTACCTTGCCATAGCCCTAACTGGGCAAGATGTGGTTCCTTCAGTGGGTCACTTTCTATTCTGCCGACCTTTGCCTCCTATTCACAGGCAGGACGGCAGCATAGCGAATAACATAACAGCATCAGATTGAAAAATTGGGATTCAAATCTCGCAGACGTCTGCAAGGAGGTTGTATGTTTTCCTCATGATGTTATGGGTTTCCTCCAGGTAGGTACTTCAGTTTCCTCCCATATTCCAAAGACATATGGTTAGTGTTAGTAAGTTGTGGTAAGGCTTTATTGGTGCCCAAACCATGGTGACGCTTGTAGGCTGCCCAGCACGATCCTTGCTGATTTGATTTGGCACAAACGACACATTTCACTACACTCATTCTACTTCAGGTGTTCCCATTCCCACAACCGATGGTCTCACTTTAAGGACTCTTTGTCTGTTATTTCATGCTCGTTATTTATATTTACATTTGCAATTTGTTCTCCATTGATCCTCTTTACAGTTACTGTTCTATAGATTTGCTAGGTATGCCTGCAGAAAAAGAATCTCAAAGTTGTGTATGGTGGCATGTATGTACTCTGATAATAGATTTTACTTTGAACTTTTGAATGTTGATGTAAAGCTAATTGTCTCTCCCTCTCTTCAACCAGGATGTCTAGTTGAGATAGCCATTTTAGTTGCTGTGGGCAAGATGGGCTTTTGACTAAGCCTACTGAATATTGCCACAATTTCCCTTTTAAATTGCTACCCTACTTTCTCTTTTCCCTTTATCCTCATGCTGATGGTCATTATTAGGCAGAAAACCAGGTGGTCTGTGCCTTCTCCTCACTACACTCAGCTTGAATATATTTCATGCTGGTAGTGAACATAAATATTTAAGGACATCGTTTTCCCCCAGTACTCTCCTCATTAACAATAAATGTATGTTCAGCGTTTATGTAGTCGAAAGGTGGCTGTTACCCACTTCCTGCACCTTCAGTAATTCCTCCCTATCCAAAACACATGCCTATGTTAATAATGGAGATCCAGGTGTTGTAGATTCACATTGATGGATTGTCTTTGGCAGAAATTCCATTTTACACTATCCCAAGAAAAAAGTTAGTGTCTCCCAGCTGGAAACAGGCCCTTTGACCCAACTCTTCCATAGTCCAACCAAGTTGCCCGCCTAAGCTAGTCCCATTTGCCTTCATTTAGCCCCTATCCCACTAAATCCTCTTATCCAAATACCTATGTCTAAGTGTATTTTAAAAGTTGTAATTGTACTTGCCTCAACTACTTCCTCTGGAACCTCTGTCCACTTTCCTGTTTGTGGATAAACTTGCCTCTCAGGTCTCTTTTAACTCTCTCCCTTTTCAACTTAAACCTGCTGTCTGTTCTCTGCTTTTAGACTCCGCTGCCCTGGGAAGAAGACTCTACCCATTCACTTTATCTATGCCATTCATGATTTTATGAACCTCTGTGAGATCACTCATCAACCTCCTTCATTCAAGGCAAAATCGTTGTAGCCCAATATTTAACTTGCCCTCCAGTCCCAGCACCCACCTGAGCTTCATCACCATCCTTTAAAAAAAAATGGTGACCAAAACTCCATTTGCTACTCTAGGTGGAGTCTGACCAACGTCTTATACAGCTGTATGTAACATGACATCCCGAGGTTTCTGTGTTTCCCCAGCACATTCCATTCACTGTATATGTCCTGCCCTGGTTTAATTGCCCAAAGTGCATCACTTGGCATGTTTAAGTTATCTGCCATGCCTCTCCGACATTCCCAGTTGATCTAGATCCTGTTGTAATTTTACACAGCCGTCTTCACTCTCTACTACACCACCAATTTGCTGCTGTCAGCAAACTTACCAAATACGCTATTTACATTTTCATCCAATTAGTTAATATACATGGAAAAAAAAAACTGGGGTCCCAGCACTGCTCTCTGCGATACACCACTGGTCTCAATGTTTCAATCTCAAAAGCAACTCTCCACCACCACCCCCTGCCTCTTTCCACCAAGCCTATTCTGTATCCACAAAATGTTGGAGGAGCTCCGCAAGTCGGACAGCATCTATAGAGGGGAATAAGCAGTCAATGTTTTGGCCAAGACTCTTCATCAGAATTAGACTCCAGTCTCGACCTGAAACTCAGCAGTTTACTCCATAGATGGTGCCTGATTAGCTGAATTCTTCCAGCATTTTATATGTGTTGTTCAAGATTTCGAGCATCTGCAGAATCTCATGTGTTCACATTTCTATATCCAGTCCTATGGCCTGAAAGGGTTGGGCAATGATACTGTAAATTTTGAGGTACATGTGACAAGGACCCTTAGGGATCCATCATAGAAAGCATCCTATCCGGATGCATCAAGCTTGAAACGGTAACTGCTCTGTCCGCGACTACAAGAAAACTGCAGAGCGTTTTCAACACAGCTGAGCACATCACAGAAACACAGAAACTAACCTCCCCTCCACTGAGTCTGTCGACATGTCTTGCTGCCTTGTGAGCCACCCAGTGTAATCAAGAATCCCTCCCACCCTGGATATTCTCTGTATTCCGGTACATGTGACAGTATTAAACCGATTACCTGCCTTATCCAATGAGTTATTGGATGGCCCTCAGTAGATCTGGCTTAACTTTAGTGCTCAAGACACCCTAACAAAATCTCTGAGGGTACAGTCTGTCTCTTTTGGCCTTGTGGCATTGCTGAGTTAATTTAAATTTTTTCCAAGGAAGCCTCCAGAGAACAAGAAGCATTTCATTTTACCTTGTTAGCTCTTATTTGGACAGGGAGATGGAGGTTCCCAGTGCATTTCCAGCCACAAAAAATGTGTGTTGTTCCTTCCACTGCATTGGTTAGTCGAAACAATTCTGGTGCTAGTCTCTCTGTCAGGAGTGTACAAACACTTAACCAGGCTACTTGTCTGAAATACTGCATGACTCGCTTTGTGGTTAACAGTCTGTAGAAACTTTTAAAAAGCTTGGACTATGTCTAGCAGTTTTCACAGAGTCCAAAAAAATAAAACCCTTTGGATTTTAAGCTTTGAATAGTTTGTTTCTGTAATGAATTGTTCCAATATTAAATAATGATGCACCCAGGGATCAGTGCTGAGATCCTTGCTGTTGGTTATATACATAACAACATATATATAATAACACAGATGTGAATGTAGGAGGAATGGTTATTAAGTTTGCAGATAACACAAAATTTGGTGGCATTGTCGATGAGGAGGGTTCCCTTTAAAGATATGATAATAGTAGCTTTATTTGTCATATGTGCATTGAAGCATACAGTAATATGTGCCATTTGCATCAATGACCAACACGCTCCGAGGATCTGGTGAGGGCAGCCTGCAAGTGTCGCCGTGCTTCAGGCACCAACGTAGCATGCCCACTAAGATTTTAAGGCAAGACTCTTTAATAAAGTAAATGGGCTGAGGTATCTTGGGGTACAAGTTCATAGCTCTCTGAAAGTGGCTACACAGTTTAATAGGGTGGATAAGAAGGCGTATGGCATGCTTGCCTTTATTAGTTGAGGCATTGAGTTCTAAAGTCAGGAAGTTGTGTTGCAGCTTTATAAAACTCTAGTTAGGCCACATCTGGAGTATTGCATACAGTTCCAGTCTCCCCGTTGTAGGAAGGATGTTGAGGCTTTGGAGGGGGTGCAGAAGAGGTTTTTGGATGCTACCTGGATTAGGGGGTATGTGCAATATTGAGAGTTTACACAGGCTGTCTGGAGCGGTGGAGGCTGAGGGGCGATCTGGTAGAGATTTATAAGATTATGACAGGCATTGATAGAGCAGATAAGGCAGTATGTTCTTCCCAAGGTTGAAATGTCTAATATCGGGGGGCATGTATTTAAGGTGAGAGGGGGTAATTTCAAAGGAGATGTGAGAGGCAATCTTTTTTACTCAGTAGTGGGTGCCTGGAAAGCTGGTAGAGGCAGATGCATTATATACTTATAAGAGACGTTTAGGTGGGCACATGAATGCACGGTGTGGTTTTTTCCTCTCTTTGTCTGTGCAGTTTGTTTTTTTTTAAATTGGGTTATTCAAGTTTCTTGCTTTGTGGCTGTCTGTAAACAGACATATGTCAAGATGTATAATTTATTCTTTCATAAGAAATGTGCTTTGAATATTTGAATCTTTGAATGTGAGAAAAATGGAAGGGTGTGGATTTCGAGTAGGCAGAGGGAATAGTTAGGTTGTCTGTTTGATTACTGATTTAGTGGATTGGCACAACATTGTAGGTCAAAGAGCCTGTTTCTGTGCTGCACTGTTGTACGTTGTAACTTACTATCCCTAACCCGTACATCTTTGGAATATGGGAGGAAACCCATGTGGTCATTGGGAGCGTGTCCAAACTTCTTACAGGGAGTAGCAGGAATTGAACCTAGGTCACTAATGCTGCGAAGCATTATGCTAACCACCATTTCTGATGACACAAAGAATGACATTGATTAGATGGTAAGCTGGACAGGACAATGGTAAATAGAATTTAATCCTAATAAGCTTGAGGAGATGAGTTTTTAGAGATCTATTAAGGGTTAGACATGGTAAAGCTGTAGGGAATAGGAACTAGGGGCCCTTGGTGTACAAGTGCAAAGATCACAGAAAATGTCAGCACAAGTGTAAAGGTTATGAAGGAGGCATAGAGTATACTAGGTCCTGGCTCAGCTGTGTAAGATTATATTTGGAATATTGCGCACAATTCTGACAGCCATACTACAGGAGGGATGAAGGATCTTGGCCCATAATGTCCATTGTTTATTCCTCTCTGTAGATGCTACTTGATCTGCTGAGTTACTCTGGCACTTTGTGTGTGTGTGTGTGTGTGTGTGTGTATATATGTTGCTCTGAGTTTCCGGCATATGCAGGATCTCTTGTGTCTATAATTTGGTGCTCTCATGTTCTTCAGGGGAGAAAATCTGTTACCCTTCTCCGGTGCGGGTTACATTTGTCTCCACACTTGCCACTATGGTTGGATCGTAATTGCTTCCTCTGGGACGATAATTAGCAATGCCCATAACCTGGGAAGGGGAGAAAAAGAACATCTGAGTAGATTGGAGAGTTGTTTAGAGGCTTACAGTGGGAGTTTGCTGTTGTTGCAGGTGACGCCTGTTTTTCCCATTGGAAACCAGGGGGAAAAACCATTAAGTTTCCAGCATTGCTCCTCAAGTCAAAAATTGAAAGATCAATTCAGGAATGTAGCAGAGTACTGTATTGTGAACACTAGAATTTCTGATTCAGACTCATTTATTTATCATGTACATCGAAGCATACAGTGAAATGTATTGTTTATGCTAACAACCAGAGGAAAATTTACAAGGAGGTACCAGGACTTGAGAACCTCAGTTATGGGGAAAGTCTGAATAGGTTAGGACTTTATTCCCTAGAGCATGGGAAAATGATGGGAGATTTGATAGAGGTATACAAAATTGAGGGGTATAGATGGGTAAATATACGAGGGGCGATTGATAAGTTCGTGGCCTAAGGTAGAAGGAGTCAATTTTAGAAAACCTAGCGCATTTATTTTTTAACATAGTCCCCTTGTACATTTACACACTTAATCCAGCGGTCATGGAGCATACGGATCCCTTCTTTATAGAAATCGGCGTCTTAGACCTCCAGAAAGTGGTCCACAGCAGGGGTGATTGATAAGTTCGTGGCCTAAGGTAGAAGGAGATGAGTTATTAACTTCAAACTTTCTGCATAATCACTCAGAGTTGAACTGCATGTGCATGTAACGAGAGCTGCAAAACTCATCTCCTTCTACCTTAGGCCACAAACTTATCAATCACCCCTGCTGTGGACCACTTTCTGGAGGTCCAAGACGCCAACTTCTACAAAGAAGGGATCCGTATGCTCCACGGCCGCTGGACTAAGTGTGTAAGTGTAGGAGGGGACTATGTTGAAAAGTAAATGTGCTAGGTTTTCTAAAATGGACTCCTCCTACTTTCGGCCACAAACTTATCAATCACCCCTCGTAAGTGGGCTTTTTCCACTGGGGTTTGGTGAAACTAGAACTAGAGGTCATGGGTTTGGGTGAAAGGTGAAATATTTATGAGGAACATGAGGAGGAAGTTATTCACTCTGAGGGTGGTGAGAATGTAGAATGAGCTGCCAGCAGAAGTGATGGATTCGGGTCCTATTTCAATATTTAAGAGAAGTTTGGATAAGTACATGGATGGGAGGGCAATGGTCCAGGTGTAGGTCAGAGTTTGAACAGAGTAATAGTTCAGCATGGATTGGATGGGCTGAGGGGCCTTCTGTCCTGTAGTGCTCTATAACCAATGCAACCAAAGGATGTGCTTGGGGCAGCCTGCAAGTGTCGTCACCCTTCCCAGCGCCAACCTAGAATGCCCAGCATATTCAGTTGTACACCTATCATACACCTATTGTATGTGGGATGAAACCATAGCGCCTGTGGGGAGCCCTCATGGCCACAGGGAAAACAGGCAAATTCCGCACAGACCGTGCAAGAGGTAAAAATTGTACCTTGGTCTTCAGCAGCAATATGCCTTCCTATTCTGACAGTCTCAGATATGAAGTACTAACTCTGTTGTACTCTCTACAGATGCTGCCTGATCTGTTATGTGTTTCCAGAATTATCTGTTTTTTTCTCAGATTTCCATTTACTTTACCTACACTCTTCATGGGTGGAGGCTGCTTCTGATTTACAGCTAACAAAGTTTGTTTTTTACACTAGTTTACAGTCTATTCTTTGGCTGTTATCTGTTCTGCGAGTCATCTCCTTCACAGCTGCTTTACTCAAGACCAGCAGTTATCAACCTCCCCATAGTTCACAATGAGCAGTGATCAATCAGGACGTTATATGCTTCTTGAAATGTACACACTGAGCTTATAGCAAAACACTACGGGATTACACAGGTTCCATGTTGTCACATGAAACTACATTAAACATCTTAAAGTTTTGAATATATTTCGACAATTGCTAGAAGTCTTACACTTAAACACTCACTGATCTGACGACTGCTTTTGCTTTGCGTCCTGAATTTAGGAGGATGACGATGTCTCCCAGTGCAGTGGGGATTACGATCTGACCATGCAAGACAATGGATTCTTCAAAAATGAGCCAATCAGAAGTAAAGTCTCCAAGCTGACCGAGAAACTGCGGAAACGTTATCCTACCAACAACTATGGTGAGCAGAAATCTCCTGGATTTCATTATTTAACCCTGCCATGCTTGTTAATCAACTATTTCCTGTGAGAGTTAAGACTGAAAATGCTCATGGGTGTCTCATGTTCTTAGAGCCATTGTTGTAGAAAATTAAACAAAACTATTTTTCTATAATTAAGATGGAAGGAGTGAAGAGATTTATGAGGATGTTGCCAGAATTTGAGGAACTGGGTTATGGAGAGAGGGTGAACAGGTTTGGACTTTGTTCACTGGAGTGTCGGAGAAGGACGAGTAATCTTATAGTGGTGTATATAATCAGGAGGGGCATGGAAAGGTTGAATGTGCAGAATCTCCTCTCAGGGTTTGTGATTCAAGAACTAGAGGCATATCATCCCAGTAGATGGGCAGCCCAGTAGTTTAGTGTTTAGCTTAGCGCAGTGCCAGTGATTGGGTTCAGTTCCCGCTGCTGTCTGTAAGGAGTTTGTGCGTTCTCCCCGTTACTGCCCGAATTTCCTCTGGGTACTCTGGTTTTCTCTCACATTCCAAAGACACATAGATTAGGGTTCGTAAGATGTGGGCATGCTCTGTTGGTATTGGAAGCATGGCAACATTTGTGAGCTACTCCTAGTACGTCTCAGACTCAATGACATTTTACTATATATTTCAATGTACATATTACAAATAAAGCTAAACTTTATTCTTCTACGTGGTCTTCGACCCAATAGCAAGAACTCTGAACTCTCCAATTTCACATAACCTGCTCATCCTCTGTCCCTTTCTCTCACTACCTGATTCTTCCCAGGTTTTCTCTCACACCTCCTTCTTTCTAATCTCTGTACTTCCTCCCATCCTCATAACCCTGCTTCTTTCCCATTCTCCAACCCCTCCATCTGTCCATCACCCACACACTCTTCTTACTGGGTTCCCTAACCCCAATGTTCCCATCTGCCCTCCCCACTTCCCTTAACCTTAACCTTCCTTCCTTCTCAGGTCTCATCGTTTGCAGTCCTTTGACTCCTCCCAGTCTCTGTTGCTATCTCTCCCCTTCCCTTCTGTACCTGATTCCATCTGCTAGTCAACCTCCTCCTCCAGCTGTAACCTGCCAGCTCTTGCCCCAGCCCTTTCCCTCACTTCTTTATACTGGCTCTCTCCCCTCTACTCCTTCAGTCCTGATGAAGGGTCCTACCTGAAACGTCGCCTGCCCATTCGCCTGACCTGTTGAGTTCCTACAGCATCTTGTTTTTTGGCAACCAGTATGTGTTGGTTTTGGATAAGACTTCAGGTCCCAGATGTGGAAAGGCAGCAATGTAAGCGTTCTGCAAAATTTAACGTAATTTTAATACCTCTTGGTTAAAAAACAGATTGGACAGACTGTTCCTTTATTTTTACAGCTCCCAGGCTCATCTTCCCAATTGATTTACTAAATGGTTTTTGCATGATGGAAGTTCCTGTCTTGCTTTTGGCACAAAGATCAAAAATGTTATCACATTACACTCCATTTTAAGAGGAATCTGGATCATGAGTCCTCCTAAATGTATTAGTTAGCATTGTGCAGCAGGGGCTGCTGGAATGGAGCCACATTGTTGGTGCAGGAGTGTTTTAATCTGTACAGAAATCCCTCAGTGCCAGAGATATTTGCTGGACATAATTAATGGAGCATTTTTTTTCTCTGTTACTAATATGTACATGAGCTTCAAGTGCCTGGCAGAGAGGAAACTCTACTCTCTCGAAGCCAAGGTGTCCCTATCCTGGAAATGTGTGATGGGACAGTATAAAAGGGAGCTTCACTCTGTATCTAACCCGTGCTGTCCCTGTCCTGGGAGTGTGTGATGGGACAGTATAGAGGGAGCTTCAACTCTGTATCTAACCCGTGATGTCCTTGACCTGGGAGTGTGTGATGGGACAGTGTAGAGGGGGATTCACTCTGTATCTAACCCGTGATGTCCCTGTCCTGGGAGTGTGTGATGGGACAGTATAAAAGGAGCTTCACTCTGTATCTAACCCATGATGTCCTTGACTTGGGAGTGTGTGATCGGACAGTGTAGAGAAAACTTCACCCTGTATCTAACCTGTGCTGTCCCTGTCCTGGGAGCATCCTATGGCTAGGTGTAGAGGGAGATTTATCTACTAAATGCTGAAAGAACTGAATTGGTCAGGCAGTATCCGTGGAGGGAGATAGACGGTCGCCGTTTCAGGTTGAGGGCATTCCATGCGTTGCTGCAGATTTCGAGCACTTGCAGTTTATCTTCTGTCTCGACTGAACTCTTTTCTACACTGGATCTTGCTGCTCAGACATATTCATGGGGCAGCATGGAAGCTATGTCTTCATTCCCTAAGATGTGCTTGAAGTTAAAATCATTCTGAACACCGGCAGATAGATGGTATAAAATTCATGGGGAAAAAAATCAAGAGGGCCAAGAGGATTAACATTTGATAGTAATATCCTTTACTGCACTTTCTTTTGTACTGACACCAGGATAGATTGTGTTGATTAGCTGGGAGTGTCGTTGGAAGGTATGAACTTGTACAGGCTTACAAACTGAGAGAGGAAGCAGTTCGGGTACTTGCGACAGGCAGTGAACATGCTTCATTCTGAGAGCTTGGTTTGGTTTATTATCGTCACGTGTACCAAGGTACGGAGAAAACTTGTTTGAAATACCATTCATACCGATCAGTTCATTACAACCCTGCATTGAGGTGGTACAAGGTAAAATAACAGACTGCAGAATAAAGTGTTACATTTGCAAAGAGAGTGCAGTACAGGTAGACAATTAGGTGCAAGGTAGACTGTGAGGTCAAGAGTCCATCTTTTTGTCACATGTATATCAAAGCATACAGTGAAATGCATCATTCTCCTCATGAAACAAATCTTTAATTGCAGAAATTCATCTACTGAACACAAGGGATTCTGCAGATTGCTGGAACTCCAGAGGAACAAAAGCAATATACTGGGGGACTTCAGCAGATCAGACAGCATAGTTTCAAGCTGAGACTCTTCATGTCTGAAAAGGAAGGGAGCAGTAGCCAGAATAAGAATATGGGGGAGGGTAAGGAGTACAGGCTTGGCAGGTGATACAGAGACCAGACCAGAGGGAAGGTGGAAGGTGGAGAAGTGGGGTCTGAAGTGAGAAGCTGGGAGCTGATTAGTGGAAAAGGTAAAGGGCTGAAGAAGCAGGAATCTTATCGGAGAGAAGAGCGGACCGTGGGAGAAAGCGAAGGAGGGGGGCACCTGAAGGAGGTGATAGGCGTGTGATGTGAAGAAAAGGGGTAAGAGGGGAGCCAGAATGGGGAAATGAAAAAGAGAAGTGTGAGCGGGGAGAAATTTCCGAATGTTAGAGAAATTAATGTTCATGCTGTCAGGTTAAAGGCTGCTTGGGCGGAATATGAAGTGTTGCGCCCCAAATCTGAGTTTAGCTAACACTCAGAGTATTCTGATATTGGGTGTGCCCAAATAAAAAGAAAAATTCCAGGTCCACAACATTTTAATGGAGGCAACACCTTTCAGTGTACCTAAACAATCTAGAAAATTTAACAGGGTATAATCGAACATGGTTTGGCTCAGGTAATATCTGATGAAAAGACCCATTGCCTGGGCAAAAGGAGTGGTGCATGGAACATAGAACACAGATCAGTACGGTACAATACAGGCCCTTTGGTCCATAATGTTTTGCCGACCTTTTAACCTACTCAGGATCAATGTAACCCCTCTCTCTTACATAGTCCTCCTTTTTTTTCTTTCATCTATGTGTCTATCTAAAAGTTTCTATAGTGTCCCTAACTTATCTGCCTCTACCACCACCCCTGGCAGGATGTTACACGCACCAACTACTCTCCGTGTAAAGAACTTGCCTTTGACATTACCCCATACTTTCCTCCAAACACCTTAAAATGATGCCCTCTTATATTAGGCACTTGTGCTCTGGAAATAAATCTCTGGGTATCCATTCCACCTATGTCTTTTATCATCTTGTAAAGTAAAGGCATCCGTTAGTCTTGCGAGACCATGGATCTGTGCCTGGAAAGTCTTCACTCTCCAGGGCGCAGGCCTGGGCAAGGTTGTATGGAAGACCAGTAGTTGCCCATGCTGCAAGTCTCCCCTCTCCACGACACCAATGTTGTCCAAGGGAAGGGCATTAGGGCCCATACAACTTGGCACCAGTGTCGTCGCAGAGCAATGTGTGGTTAAGTGCCTTGCTCAAGGACACAACACGTTGCCTCGGCTGGGGCTCGAACTCACAACCTTCAGGTCGCTAGTCCAATGCCTTAAACACTTGGCCATGTGCTCACTATCATCTTGTACACCTCTATTAAATCATCTCTCATCCTCCTTTGCTCCAAAGAGAAAAGCTTCAGCTCACTCAACCTGTGTCATGATCTCTAATCCAGGCAGTATCCCAGTGAATCTCCTTTGCACCCTCTATAAAGCTTCAACATCTTTCCTATAAGAGGTGACTAGAAACGAATATAATATTCCAAGTTTGGTCTAACCAGGGTTTTATAGAGCTTAAACGTTACCTTCTGGCTCTTGAACTAAATCCCCTGAGTAATTAAGGGCAATATAGTGTATGCCTTCTTAACCATCCTTTGAACATGGCAGCTTTGAGGAGGAGCTGGAAGGAGAGTTGGGGGAGGTTCAGTGAGTGATCAACATTAGGGACGAGGCCAGCATTGGGGGTTGTTCCAACATCTGCATCTTGCATTGCTGGTTCACTGACGGAAGTTCCAATTAACTGCACTCCCTAGTTCTTCCATTATTTTTTTTTGTAAATGAAGATCTAATTCCCTTTTGAAGGTTTCTATTGAACTGGCTTCCCTCCTCCTTTCAGGCTGCACATTACAGATCGTAGCAGTTTTATAATGGACATGCCAGAGCTCTGGACCGTTGGGGAACCTCTGCTCATTTGTAGAGCCCTCATCCAACAACTCGGGCCCCTTTAGATGTCCCCCTGGGCTGCCAGCATAAATAGCTGCACTATATTTGACTGACTTTGGCCAAAGGAGTGACACAGAGAAGTCTGTGTGTCACATGAGAGTTCTGGGAAAGGGAAAATTGGTGTTTCATAATATGGCCTGCCTTCCCTCACATGGAAACTTGAATCTATGCTTCTCTTTTTGAAGGTTTTTTATAATCTAATTGCTCTGGATTTTATGACTTTTGGCTCCATCACAAGGGGAAACCCTTGGGGAGGGGTGGAGTGTGGGGCAGGAGTAGTTGCTTTTTTTTCTTTAAGGTTTGAATTATTCCATTACACTGCTGCTTCTGCCTGAGTCCACTTGATAACTAGTGGACCTTGTCCTGTGTATTGTATTACTGCTGGCTTTGTCAAGAGCTCCTGTTGCAATTTGGCTTCATCAGAATTACCGACCTTCTTGACTTTGTCCCCGGTTTACCTGCCTGTTAACCAGTAATGATACTGTTGGCAAGTAGATAATTCACGTTAAGTGTATTGCAGAAGAGGCAAGTTACCTCTTCATTGTCTCCTACTGGTTTTCCGCCTCAGTTTGTTCCTATCCTGTGCTTTATATTGGTCAAGGCCCAGTCAAAATGTGCCCAGTTAAAATGTGTCAGGACTTGAGGGATTGAGATTTTGGACAGACTAGGACTTTATTCCTTGGAGTCCAGGAAACTGAGAAGTGACTTAAAGAGTGAATGAGGGGGATAGATAAGATGAATGAACTCGGTCCTTTTCCCAGGGTGGAAGAATCAAAAACTGTAGGGCATAAGTTTAAGGTGCAAAGGGAAAGATTTACTAGAAACTTGAGAGAGAACTTATTTACACAACGTATAGTATCTATGTGGAATGAGCTGCCACGGGAAGTGGTTGAGGCAGATACAATAACAAACTTTAAAAGGCAGTTGGACAGATACATGGAGACGAAAGATTTAGAGGGATACAACCATCAGGCTCCTGAACCAGCATGAGTAACCTCACACACCACTGAACTGATTGCACCTTTTGCATATTAGTTGTTGGTCAGTCTTTGTGTGTGGTTTTTCATAAATTCTACTGTATTTCTTTATTTTCCTATAAATGCCTGCAAGAAATTGAATCTCTGGTAACATATACATATTTTGATGATAAATTTACTTTGACTTTGGAAATTGGCCAAGCATAGGCAAGTGGGGGATCATGTTCAACATGGACCAGTTGGACCAGCTAGTTTCTGTGCTACGTAACTCTATTCCCTAATTCCTTTATTAGAGGGTGTAAGTTATAAGGAAAGGTTGACAGGCATGGGTTGTTCTCCCACGTTTGCAGGCTGTGGGGACACCTGATAGAGGTTTTAAAATTAGGAGAGGCATAGCACGCATAGAAATGTCAAGCACCAGAG
Source organism: Mobula birostris (assembly GCF_030028105.1). Lineage (NCBI taxonomy): Eukaryota > Metazoa > Chordata > Chondrichthyes > Myliobatiformes > Myliobatidae > Mobula > Mobula birostris. Next base: position 14,467,038 of record NC_092390.1, read on the forward strand.
AACATACTTTTAAGGTTAGTGGGATAAGGGTTTCTTTTGTTGGGGGAGGGAATCTAAAAGCGATGTGAGGGGCAAGTTTTTTATATAGAGAATGGTGCTTGAATCAGTTACTGGGGTAGTAGTGGAAGCAGTCAGTCTGTTGAAGTTTAAGTCTTCTAGATAGGGACATAAATGTGAAGGGAATGGAGGGATATGGATGATACTCAGGAGGAGGATATTTAGGATAAATTGACATTAAGACCGGCACCACATTGTGAACTGAATGGCCTGTCCAGTGCTATACTGTTCTGAGTTCTATGTTAACTCTGTTTCTTTTCCCACAGACTCTGCCTGACCTGCTGACTGTTTCTGAACTTGATATTTTTCTTCCTTTTCCTCTTTTTCACACTGCTATTTTGGTCGGCATTAAGATGATCTGTGCTTGCATGACAGGGAGTGAAGTTCTAGTTGTGAATCCATGTGATGTAAAGAAATAAAATTTGCATTAATATGAAAATCTCACCAAAAACTTTAAATAAAACTGCAGATGCTGGACATCTGAAACAAAGACTGCAAATGTTGTAAATATTCAGCAAGTCAGGTAGCATCTGTGGATGGAGAGAAATGTAGTTAAAATGGAAACAGTGCAGAAAAGATTGAGGATGTTGTGCAGACTAGAAAACCTGAGTTATAAGGAGGGATTGGCCGGGCTAGGTCCTTATTCCTTGGAATGTAGGAGAATGAAGAATCATCTATAGAAGTGTTTAAAGTTGAAGAATATAGGAGAAGTCATGAGTGTAGAGAGAGTGGAGGTGTGGGCTAAGCATGTTAGCTTGAGGTGCATTTGTGTTGATTGTCAATGAAGAGATGTTATTTCAACTTTACGCTGACTGTTTTCCCAACATCCCCTTCCTGAAGTTCTTCGAGTGGATGAGGTCCAATTTGTCCTTGTTTATATACCCTGTTGAAGGAGAAGCTGGAGGAATGCAAGGGGGAAATGAATAAAGAGAAACATTGATAGTGTGATTTGGAGAAGAAGTGCAAGTAGAGCTTAAACACTGACAAAAACTGTCATTTAGTCTTACTTAAGCAATTCCATTAATTAATTCCAATCACTATTCCTTGATTTACTTCACTGTCTCTACATTTCCAGTGATTGTGAGCCGATGTTCATGTAACCATTTTCCCATTTGAAAATAAATTAGCCAGCAACTTCTTAATTGCTATCACATTGTCTCCGGGGAAATCCGGCGCCCTCTGACTCTGAAAAGCATGCAAGCATTCTTCTTTTCCACCATCCCCGGTCCCAGCCAAAACAAACCATCAGGAGTCATTCTGCAGGTGACCAGGAATTTTAATCCCCTTTTTTTTTCTTGAAGCTTTTCAGTTGACAATTACCAGGCGCTTAAAATCTGATTCACTGGGGAGCATGCTCTAATTAAAGCTTAATTGTGAATTTAAACATTCTAATAAATCCTGGACTGAACCCACACTGCCAGACAGATCAGCAAGTCTTACACTGAAAGCAAAATGCTGCAGGTGTTTGAAATCTGAAATAAAGATGGAAAGGCAGGGAGTGAAGTTAGAGTATTGAGTACAGGTATTGGGATGTTATGTTGAAGTTGTACAAGATGTTGGTAAGGCCAAATTTGGAGTATTGTGTGCCTACCTATGAAAAAGATATCCACATGTTGAAAAGAGTGCAGATGTTGCTGGGACTTGAAAACATGAGTTGTAGAAGATTGAATAGGTTAGGACTGTATTCCCTGCAGGGTAGGAGACTGAGAGGAGATCTTATAGAGTATGAGTATAGATAGGGTGAACGTATACAGCACATTTTCCCTCAGTTTGGGATCATAGGTTTAAGGTGAATGGTGAAGTATTAAAAAGATATCTGAGGGGGAGCTTCTTCACTCAGAGGGTGGTGCAAGTGTGGAAAGAGCTGCCAGCAGAATTGGTGGATGTGGGTTCAACTGTAACATTTAAGAGAAGTTTGATTTATACATGGATGGGAGGGTTTTGGAGGGCTGTAGTCCGAGTACAGGTGGATGGGACTAGACAGAAACCCAGTCGGGCACGGACTAGATGGGACAAAGTGCCTGATTCTGCGCTGTAGTGCTCTATAATTCTGTTTGCTAGTGACTGCACATTAGTACCATTTGCTCAGATAATGAAGCAAGCTGTAGGCAAATGCAGCAAGAGCTGGTCAATATCCAAGCCTGGGCAGAGAGATGTGAAGTAACGTGCACACCAAACAAGGGTCAGGCAATAACGAGATCCAACAAGAGGGAATTCAGTGACATTACCATTACTGGCACAGGCCCTTATTTTCTTCCTTTTTTAAGTGTTTTACCTACTGCCAGTTTGTCCTAGAAGGAAGGTGGGTGCTGCATTGGGCATGGGTAGCCTGTACATTTGTCTCTATGTGTGCACACGCCAGTCTGTCTGGGGTGTGTGTGTATGTGTGTGTGTCTGGACTAGTGTGGGTGTACATGCCTGTGTTCGTCGGCCTAGGTCAGACTAATGTGTGTGCCCATGATGTCCAGTCTGATAAGTGTTCCCTACATCCTTCCAAGGTGTCCCAAGCGAGTGCGGTTTTGTCCTGTGGCATTGAACTATGAGAATTGTCTCTGACTAACCTCCTGATTTGTATGAAGTTTGTACTGTCTCCAGTAAGTTACTGGGCACTGGTCCATTGCAAATAAACTTTGTGGGTTTAACTAGGATATCCTATGTCAATAACTCTCAATAAGTAAGTGTTGCCTCCTAACAGGAGACTGTGTGCTTATGTATCCCGGGATTCTAACAGGAAGGGCACAGGGTTGCCTCTGAACCCACTCCTTGTGAATCCTAATCGAGTAATCCAGTTTCAGAAAATAATTCAAAACATTTGACAAAATATGTGCTCCTGCTGCTGAGACAGTTAATTCATTGTGTCTGGGTAATAACCTGAGAGAGAGGTGAAGGCCTTTGTTTTTAAGAGGGAATTACTGAGTGATAAGGAAGTCGAGTACTTCCAGATAAAAATACTAAAAAAGCAATAATTCCCTTGATTTTAAGACCAGCGCACAGCCTCCTTTTAATCTTAAGCATATAAATTTCAATATATTCTAATTCCCAACATCCTTCCTGGGTTTAGCTGTGGAGACGGCCGTGTCATGTTGACCCAGGGCTGTTTCGGTTTGTTGGGTTGCGAGAAACTTGACTACTTAGTGACACAAACTAAGTAGGGATTGGATCTGTCAGTCCCTTTTTCAATGAAGTTTTCCTTTTTCTTCCCTCGTCTTTGTCACTGTCCTATCTTCCCTCACCTCAGACCTTGTTCTCCGTCTTTGATCTATTGGAAACAATGGAGTTAGAGAAATGTACAGCCCAGAAACAGGCCTTAGTCCTTACCTTCTATGCCTTAAAGCCCTCGTTCAAATACTTCTTGAACACTGCAAGAGTCTCTGCCTGTACCACCTTCTCAAAGCTCAATGCAAATTAAAATGAATCGCAAGGTAGTATGTGGCATCACTGAGATTCATTTTCTTGCAGGCATTTACAGGAAAATAAAGAAATACAATATAATTTATAAAAAAAACTATACACAAAGACTGACAAATAACCAATGTGCAAAAGCACACCAATTGCTTAAATAATAAAAAGTAAATAAATACTGAGAAGATAGGTTGTAGAATCCTTGAAAGTGAGTCTGTAGGTTATGGAATCAGTTCAGAGTTGAGTTGAGTGAAGTTCACCACTCCGGTTCAGGAGCCTGATGCTTGTAGGGTAACAACTGTATCTGAACCTGGTGGTGTGGGACCTAAGGTTCCTGTGTCTGATGGTTTTTTCAGGAAGTATATTCTGGATTCTAACCACTCTGCGGGTGAAAATGTTGCTTCTCAGATCCCTACTGTTCCTCTTAAACCTGTACTCTCTGGTGTGTACCTTATTTTCTGCCTGCATGGCACTTTCTCTGTAACTGTAACACTTAAGTCTGCTTTCTGTTATTGTTTTCCCTTGTATTACCTCAATGTACTGTTGTGATGAAATGGTTTGTATGCTAAAACAAAGGGATTGATAGGAATACCCAGAGAGCTAGCACAGATGAGATGAAGTGAATGAATTCTTTCAATGTTGTAAGAGAAAAAAGAAAAATCATTCAGCAATGTCAAAAGCAAAAGATGGAACAGAGACTAAATTTCATCATAACACCACCAAAGCTTTCAATTACTTCATTGGCTGAAGAGATTTGCGATATCTCAAGGTTCTGACATTCTCTTTAGAATCACACATTAGTACGGCAATGAGCAACAACTCACAGAGTTAATTCTTCCCCCCTGCTCTCTCCCATATCGCTGCAATCTACTTTCTCCATATGAGTATTCATCCAGTTCCCTCTCATATGTATAAAACAAAGTTTTTTCGCGGTACCTCAGTACATGTAACAATAATAAATCAAATGGTTTACTTTCTGGTCTGCTGATCATGATACCCTGAATTTCCTTGTCTTGAATTCTTTCTGCCATCCAGTACTGTGTTGGTCCCTTTGCTGTTTTGATGTCAAGATGGGAATTGGCTCCAGCTGAATTGGTTTGGGCATTCACACACATAAGCTACTGTGTAAACAGACTACGCCATAAAGATCTCGCTCATATGCGGACTGTGTAAATAAAAATATTTACAGATTGTACTTATGAGAGGGAATTTGAATATTCAAAAGGAGAATGTTGTTGAGAAAAAAAGGATTGTAGTGATAATGAGGGGAGAGCAAAGGGAAAACATTGACTCTATGAGTTGCCCCTCTTTGGCATGCTTACCTTATATATGGTTCTAAATAGATTATCGAAACCTTGAACTTCGCTGCCAATGAAGTAATTAAAAGTTCGGGTGTTGCTGTGATAAAGTTTGTGTCCTTCTTGTGTTCCAAATCTTGCTCTTGACTTTGTAGAATAATTTCTAATCTTTTAATATGACATTCAAGGAGCCATTCAGCCCATCTTGGCTATGCCTGCTCTCCGTGCATTCTCAACATTCCCTTTCAAAGCACTTACTTAGAGTATTGTGAGCAGTTTTGGGCTACTTATCTTAGATAGGGTGTGCTGAAACTGAAGAGGGTTCAAAGGAAGTTCACAAAAATAATTCCAGGATTGAATGCCTTGTCAGATGAAGAGTGTTTGATGGCTCTGGACCGTATTCAGTAGAATTCAGAAGGGGGAGGAGTGACCTCATTGAAACCTATCGAATGTTGAAAAGGCTTGATAGAGTGAATGTGGAGAGGATGTTTCCTATGGTGGGAGAGTCTAAGACCAGAGGATATAGCCTCAGAATAGAGGGGTGTCCTTTTAGAACAGAGATGAGGAGGAATTTCTTTAGCCAAAGAGAGGTAAATCTGTGAAATTCTTTGCTACAGACATCTGTGGAGGCCAAGTCCACAGTTTAAGGCATATTGAAGGCAGAGGTTGATAGATTTTTGTCTGGTCAGGATATGAATGGTATGGAGATTGGAGCTGAGTGAATACTCATTGCTGGCACTGCAAAGCATTATGCTAACTGTTATACCACCATGCTGACCACAGAAACTGAAGGAAGCCTGAGCGGCTGGAGGAAATACACTCAGTCCCAGGGAAACCGTGCAGACTTCACACAGACAGAATCTGAGGTGTGGATCAAACCCAGACAGATGGCTTTCTGAGGCAGCAGCATCTACCTGCTGCAACACTCTGCCACAGAGTAGCTTCTGTTTATTGAACGAAAGAGTTGGACTCCAATTTAAACCACCCCTATTCTATATATATCTGCAGATGTATTTAATGGTCAGCAAAATAAGAAAGTGAAGATCTTCATTCAACTATTGAATGCAGATCTCCACCTGAAATACTGTATACCTCAGTATTGCAGGCACTGTCTTTATAATCCATTCTCTCTACTGCTCCTCATAAAGTTGATTACTCATCCTGATAATGTCAGGACAAAGAACATGCAGCTGGCACTGTAAACAGGTTGAGCTAACAGCTACTCTATTGTGCCGCCCCAAGCAATACAACTTGGTGTATGCCATGCAAGCTGGCATGAAGAGGTGTCTTCTGCTGGTTCTGGCATTTTGAGGTGTCTGCTGCTTTGCTGCATACTTTGGACTGTCACCCATCTAAGATTTAAGGACTTAAATCTCCTAATCCCAGTGATTCCTGATTTTGCCTGTGATGGTATTCTCATTCTCACGTCCCAATAACACACTATCAACATTAATTGGTGTGCTCTGTGTACTCTTTGCTTTCCTGCATGTCCTTCTGTAATTGGTACGTTCATAAGAATATTAGTTTTACCTAACCCCCACTTGATGCAAGGTTGTGAGAGTATCTTTGGAGATGAATATGTGAAAAAATGCTTTCTAACAGTTTGTTGGAGTGAATTTGACACATTGGTTCATTATTATTGTCACGTACTGAGGTACAGTGAAGAACTGTCTTGCACGCCTGCCATGCAGATCATTTGGATCGCATCAGTCCATTGAGGCGATACAAGGGAAAACAATAACAGAATGCAGAATAAAGTTACAGAGAAAGTGTGGTGCAGGCAGACAATAAGGTACAATGCCTTGATTGTGAGATCAAGACTATCTTAATAATAGTATCGTTCGATAGTGTTATAACAGTGGGATAGAAGTTGTCCTTCACCCTGGTGGTGTGTGTTTTCAGGCCTTTATATTTTCTGCCTGATGGGAGAGAGAATGTCCAGAATGGGTGGGGTTTTCGATTATTCTGACTGCTTATCGAGGCAACAGGAAATGTGGATGTAGTCCATGGAAAGGAGGCTGGTTTCCATGATGTGCTAAGCTGTGTCCACAACTCTGCAGTCTCAGGCAGCACAGTTTCATACCAAATCATGAAATATCTAGATAGAATGCTTTCTATGGCACATTGATAAAAATTGTTGAGAGTCTTGGCAAATATTTCTCTATCCTCCTGAAGAAGTGGAGATGCTGGTGAATTTGATCCTGCCCTCAACAGTACAGTATATGAACAGAAACACACTCTCTTTATCATTAAGACCTTGGATCAGACAAGGGCACCCAGAAATATATTGGGAAACAGTCTGTTTTTATCGACATATAAATCCAATTTTCACTGGGGTTATTAGAAGCATATGGCTTGCTTTAATATCTGGCGTTCTGTCCTGTCTCGTTGAAATATTATCCGCTGTGGTAAAAGTGAGATACGGGCAGGTACATTCCTCTGAGGTCCACTTCAGAATTACTTTTATTTAATTCCATTACGCATTAAAATTCCAAATATTTAAGGTATTAATAGAGGTTACCAGCAATGGGAAACGTAATTACTCAGCATATCATTAAGGAGTTGGAATGGCACCACAGAGAGATAATTTTCAAAATTGAAGGAAATGTATAGGAGGAGACTGAGGAGATTTGAGGGTAAGGAGAGATTTCCCTGGGCCAAAGGGACGAGGGATAACATGATGTTAAAAAAAAACAGTGGCAATTAAAGCACACTCACAAGGCTTGATTTCTGTGGGCTAAGAGATCACTAGCCAGCTTTTTGAAATGAAAGCAGAAAATTGCTGAATATACTCATAAAAATCTGTTGTTATGCAGAAACAGTAGAGTGCAAAACAAAAAATCACTACAAATTGCAAAAAAAATGTATAAAAATAAAAAAAAATAGCATTTGCTGCTTCCCCATTGCCCATCCCCAGCTGGACCCTAAACCGATAGACATGCTGGGCTGTTTTTTTAGGACTGTTGAGAGCCGTATTTAAGCCACACCAGGTAAGGACGCTAGATTTCCTCCCTTAAGAGCATCAAAATCAGAATCACATTCAGATTCCTCATCACCAACATATGTCAAGAAATATGACTTTGTGGCAGCAGTACAGTGTAAAGACATAAAACTTAAAAGTCACAAAAGTAGATAAACAGAAAAAGCAAAGTGATCTTAATGGGTTCATGGACCGTTCAGAAACGTGAGGGAAGAAGCTGGTCCTATAAAACGTTGAGCGTGCATCTTCAGGGTTCTGAAAAGAGGGCATGGCCTTGATAATAAGGATCCTTGATGATGGATGTCACCTTCATGAGCTGTTTTGAAGATGTACCCAGTGGTGGGGAGGCTATTGCCCATGATGGAGCTGGCTGAGTTTACAACCTTCTGCAGTTTTGTATTTGCACCTCCTCACCAAGATGGTAATGCAACCAGTCACAATTCTCTCCAGAAATTTGTGAGTGTCTTTGGTGAGTTTGTCTCCTCAAACTCCTAATGAAATATGGTCTCTGGTGTGCCTTCTTTGTGATTGCATAAATATGTTGGGCCCAGGATAGATCTTCTGAGATGTCAACACCCAGGAACTTGAAGCTGCTTCACCTTTCAACTACTGATCCCTCAATGAAGACTGAGTCCACATTAAATCCTTTGGTCTTACTGACGTTGAGTGCAAGGTTGTTGTTGTGACACCAGTCAACCAGCCGATCTATCTCACTCCTGTATGCCTCCCCATAACCATCTGAGCTTCTGTCAATCACAGTGGTGTCACAGGTGTAATTATAGCTGTGGCTAGCCACACAGTCATGAGTGTTGAGAGAGTAGAGCAGTAGACTAAGCACGCATGTTTGAAGTGTGCCAGTGTTGATTGTCGGTGAGAAAGAGTGGCTTGGGTATCATTGGAGGATTAGATTAGATTAGGTTATGAGGACGCGCAGTCCTCTTTTATTGTCATTCAGTAATACATGCATTAAGAAAAGATACAATGTTCCTCCAGTGTGATATCACAGAAACAAAAGACAGACCAAGACTGAAAAACTGACAAAAACCACGTAATTATAACATATGGTTACAACAGTGCAAGCAATACCATAATTTGATAGAAGAACAGACCATGGGATGGTGAATCAATTCTGTCTAATTACTTACTACTTAGTAGAACTCTGCTAATCCAGCACTCATGGGATGTTGGTTTTAATTCGTTATTCTGTAAGAAGTTATGGTGCAAGGTTACATTCTCTTGAACCTAGTAAGTTTTAGATTAGATTTAGATTATGAGGATAGGCAGTCCTCTTTTATTGTCATTTAGTAATGCATGCATTAAGAAATGATACAATGTTCCTCCAGAATGATCTCACAGAAACGCAAGACAAACCAACACTAAAAAAACTGACAAAAACCACATAATTATAACATATAGTTACAACATTGCAAAGCAATACCGTAATTTGATAAGAACAGACCATGGCACGGTAAAAAAAAGACTTGAAAGAGACTGCAGGTGTTAACCTTTCAAGTTGAAGTCTCTTTGCACAGGTTCTGAAACATTAACTCTCTTTCACTTTCCGCAGATGCTGCCTGACACGCCGTGTGTTTGCAATGTTCTTTGCTTTTAGAGTTAATGTACCTTGTAATGTGCACAAGGTGTTTCTGATGTTATGCTGATGGTTTGCTCCAGGGTTAGACATTAGCATAACCATACTTCATCTGGCAGCCTTTCACTGAAGATATGCAAGCCAATGCATTGCCTTTTAAAAGCCCGGCGTTAAAAGTAAATTCTTTTCCAGCAATGGTTTTGGCAGAGGAGAAAAATGTCAACAAACTATTCTGATGACAGCTTCTGTTGGTCTCAATCAAACCGAGAAGGATCGCTCTCTTTCCCAGCCCACCTGATCCAAGAAAGCTGAAGGCAGCGGGGGTAATTTATGCTACAAGCTTGCAAATTGGAAGCAACCCTTCTGCAGTTTGCAAAGGAACAGGAGCCTGCAGGCTGCATCTGGCCTCAGGATCACATGTTGGGTATCCCCAAGGTATAGCACGGTTCAAATCAGAATGCAGTTTCCTTTCTACTGGCAATTTATTGTATCTAGAAAATCAGGCTCATTCTGTGTATGGAACAAGCTGCTACAGTGGCATCTTAATGGGACCTTTGTCAAAAAGGCTGGAAATGTGAGTTGTCAGATACTACAGGGTGTAGCTTTAAGGTTGTGAGGTTTAAGATTTGCATGGTAAGTTTTCTTTCGCACAGCGAATGGTGGATACCTGGATTGCAGTGCCAGGAGAGGTGTGGAAGCAGATATAACAGCAATGTTCAGGAGACACTTAGTCACATGAACAAGTAGGCAATGGAGGGGTATAGAAGATATACAGGCAGATGTGCAGTTTAAATTAGCATCATAATCAGCGGGGACACAGAGGGCTGAAGGACCTGTTCCCATGCTGTATTGTTCGATGAATTCACTTGCTGTCCGACAGTTTGTGTTTAGTGCCACAAAGCTGGATGTTAAGCAGTAGTACTCATTAATGTAACGGCAGCATAAGGTCGCAGATGGATGGAAAAGTTTTCGAGGGTTGCAGGCAAATGGAATTAGCTTAGATGGAGCCCATTGGAATCACTTGAGCCTTTGCTATGGAACATTGAGCAGTACAGGATAGTAAAATACTCCTCAGCCCATAATGTTGTGCCGACCAAAATCACTTTCTTACCTCCCACATAGCCCTCCATGTTTTCCATTAGCCGTGTGCCTATCTAAGAGTCTCTTAAATGTCTTTATTGTGTCTGCCTCTGCCACCACTCCTGGCAACACACTGTGTGAAAAAAAAATTAAAAAGTAAACAAACAAAAAATAAACTACCTCAGACATGCCCAGTTATCACTTTAAAATCTCTCTCACTTTCCACCTCCGATGTTCGCGCCACCCTGAGCAGGGTGAGTGTACAGAAGACAGCTGGTCTGGATGGAATACCTGGCCGTGTGCTCAGAGTCTGTGCAGGGCAGTTGGCCGGGGTCTTCACAGACATTTTCAATCTGTCCCTGGCCCAGACAGTTGTCCCTACAAGCTTCAAGATCACCACCATCGTGCCAGTGCTGAAGCATTCCACTGCCACGGGCCTGAATGACTTCTGCCCGGTTGCACTCACCCCCACTATTACAAAGTGCTTTCAGAGACTGGTTCTATCACACCTGAAATCCTGTCAGCCCACTACCCTAGACCCCCATCAATTTGCCTATCGCACCAACAGGTCAACAGAGGACGCCATCTCCACGGCACTTCACTCTGCCCTGACCCACCTGGACAGCCCCAACTCTTACGTCAGAATGCTGTTCATTGACTTTAGTTCGGCATTCAATACTGTGATCTCCTCCAAGCTGATCGCCAAACTTTGCCAGCTTGCTATCAGCTTATCCCTCCGCAATTGGACCTTGGACTTTCTGACTAACAGACCCCAATGATCAGAGGGGATGACGAGACAACCAACAGGGACGAGGTCCCGTACCTGGCCGTGTGGTGTGCAGACATCAACCTGGCCTTTAACACTCAGGCATGCTAGGAGCCACACTCAGGTCCCCATCTACATCAACGGAGCTGTAGTGGAGTGTGTATCAAGCTTCAAATTCCTTGGTGTCCACATTTCCGAGGATCTCACCTGGTCCCTGAACTCCTCCATCCTGATCCTTTTATTTCTCGCGGAGCATCAAGAAAGCGCACCTCTGTCCCAGGATACTGATGGGCTTTTACCGCTGTACCATTGAGAGCATACTCACCAACTGTATCTCAGTGTGGTATGGCAATTGTCCCGTATCAGACCGCAAAGCACTCCACCGTGTGGTGAAAACTGTCCAGTGGATTAGCGGCACTCAATTGCCCACCATTGAGAACATCTACCATAAACGCTGCCTGGGCAGGGCGAAAAGCATTATCAAGGATGCATCTCAACCTAACCATGGACTTTTTACTCTCCTCCCATCCGGTAGGCGCTACAGGAGCCTCCGCTCCCGCACCAGCAGGCACAGGAAGAGCTTCTTCCCTAAGGCTGTGACCCTGCTGAACCTCACATCACAGCACTAAGCAGTATTGCACCTATATTGTACTGTCTCAGTACTTTTATATTTGTGTGCTGTAGCACTTACTTCTTATTCGCAGTTATTTTGTAAATAACATTATTCTTTGCATTTCTGGTTAGATGCTAACTGCATTTCATTGGCTTTGTATCTGTACTCAGCACAATGACAATAAAGTTGAATCTAATCTAATCTAAAATTATGCCCCTCGTATTAGCCATTGCTGCCCTGGGAAGAAGGTGACGGTTGTCCACTTGATGTATGCCTCTTGTATATCTCTGTCAAGCCACCTCTCATTCTCCTAAAATATGTCGCATCCAATAGCCAACTCCTCAATGTTGCGCTGTAAGTGCAGGGGATTTGTGCTCTGTTCAGGATGTCACAGGAAGTAAGCTGGGTTGTACTGGGCTCGCCCTGCAGAACTGATGTAAAAACAGATTGTTGACCTGTCATGGGCAGTGAATAAAGGCCTAACCCCTCAGTGCAACAATTAACTTGGCAGCTTGCTGGCACCTTTTATAACTAGGTAGTTTCAACAGAGATGAACATCAAGGTAGGGTAGGGTTGCCAACTGTCCCGTATTAGCCGGGAAATCCCGTATATTGGGCTAAATTGGTTTGTCCCATACGGGACCGCCCTTGTCCTGTATTTCCCTCGCTAAGGTAGAACGTTCCTATGAAACCGTTCGTAAGCCAAAATGGCGTAAAGCGAAGAAGCAATTACCATTAATTTATATGGGAAAAATTTTTGAGTGTTCCCAGACCCAAAAATATAACCTACCAAATCATACCAAATAACACATAAAACCTAAAATAACACTAATATATAGTAAAAGCAGGAATGATATGATAAATACACAGCCTATATAAAGTAGAAATAATGTATGTACCGTGTAGTTTCACTTAGCAGAATTGGGAAGATTAAGCCAAAACCGATTTGTAGAAAAAAATCGGCACGTACACGCATGCGCATACATGTGCCTGCGCAAAGCTTCATGGTCATTGTAGTTTTTCTTGGGGTAAACACAAGTGTCCCTACTTTTGTCCCTTTATTTGGGAGTGAGAAATTTGGCAACCCTAAGGTGGGGTGCTCAATAGTGTAGCAGTTAGCATAATGCATTACAGCACCAGGTGCTGCCTCTGTCTATAAGAAGTTTCTGCATTCTCCTTATGACTACTGGGGTTTCCTCCACATGCTCCGATTTCCTCCCACATTCCAAAGACATACGGCAGTAAGTTGTTGGCGCTGGAACATGACGAATCTTGAAGCACATCCTCAGACTGTTGCAAGCAACGAATTTCACAACATATTTCAATGCTTATGTGAGAAATAAAGTTAAATCTTTTTCATCTGTAATCATTCTGAAGTGGCCAGTAGGCTTGGCTGACGGCGACATGGATGTTGTATAACTGTGCAGTGTGGCCAGCTGTCTCTTGTTGCTTCCTGTTCCGGCTTCTGTGATAGTGCCTGACAGGTATGTACAGCTTTTAGTCAGTACCAGTTATTCTCTGACAGCACGAGAGGCAGGTGATGAATGAACTAGCAGCATGTGAAACAATTGCTGAGCTGCTGTATAATAGTTTCTTATCAGACTTGTAAACACCCTTGGAAATCTGTGCTGACTCTGGTTAACCCGATAATCACCACAATTACTGCCTCCAGGGTCACACAAAGCATTGCTTTTACTTTTTAAAAATGTAATTCTAATAGTTTTCTTCAGAGTGGTTAACTCCACTTTTTGAGTGGACCCTTCCACTACAGTTCTCTTAGCCTCCCGTCTTGTACCAAAACTTATCCATTTATTCAACCAACACACATCAAAGTTGCTGGGGAACGCAGCAGGCCAGGCAGCATCTCTAGGAAGAAGTGCAGTCGACGTTTCAGGCCGAGACCCTTCGTCAGGACTAACTGAAGGAAGAGTGAGTAAGGGATTTGAAAGTTGGAGGGGGAGGGGGAGATCCAAAATGATAGGAGAAGACAGGAGGGGGAGGGATAGAGCCAAGAGCTGGACAGGTGATAGGCAAAAGGGGATACGAGAGGATCATGGGACAAGAGGTCCGGGAAGAAAGACAAGGGGGGGCGGGGAACCAGAGGATAAGCAAGAGGTATATTCAGAGGGACAGAGGGAGAAAAAGGAAAGTGAGAGAAAGAATGTGTGCATAAAACTGAGTAACAGATGGGGTACGAGGGGGAGGTGGGGCCTTAGCGGAAGTTAGAGAAGTCGATGTTCATGCCATCAGGTTGGAGGCTACCCAGACGGAATATAAGGTGTTGTTCCTCCAACCTGAGTGTGGCTTCGCCTTTACAGTAGAGGAGGCCGTGCATGGACATGTCAGAATGGGAATGGGATGTGGAATTAAAATGTGTGGCCACTGGGAGATCCTACTTTCTCTGGCGGACAGAGCGTAGATGTTCAGCAAAGCGGTCTCCCAGTCTGCGTCGGGTCTCGCCAATATATAAAAGGCCACATCGGGAGCACCGGACGCAGTATATCACCCCAGTCGACTCACAGGTGAAGTGTTGCCTCACCTGGAAGGACTGTTTGGGGCCCTGAATGGTGGTAAGGGAGGAAGTGTAAGGGCATGTGTAGCACTTATCCATTTATTATCCGCACAAATCCTAATTCATGCACTCATCATCCCTGTGTTCGCTAACCTCAGACTCAGTTCTATTATCACTGTCTTGAGTGGTGTGAAATTTGTTGTCTTGCGGCAGAAATATAGTGGAAAGACACAAAACTACATAAATTACAAAATTATTTTTTTCTCAATGGGCAGCAATTAGAGAGGCTGTTGGGTTCGGATTTTTCCTTAGCGGCAGCAATCAGCGCAGGGCCAATAAAAAGAAAAAGAGGTGTAAGCAAAGCGGCCATTGTTGGAGTGAGGCATTGTTAGATTAGTCTGGCTTTGGCTCAACAGGCTTGGGCAAGCAAAGATAGAGTATTTTAGTGAGCAAGTAAGTTTCTAGTCAGTTTTTTTTCTGTTAGTACATAGCTAGTGTGCTGAGAATAAATCCAAAGGTAGTGGTATGTCCTTTGTGAGAGATGTGTGAACTCTGGGAATCCTCCAATCTCCCTGATAACTACACCTGCACAAAGTGCATTGAACTGTAGCTCCCTGGAGACCGTGTTAAGGAACTGGAGTTGCAGCTTGATGACCTTCAGCTCTTGTGATAAAATGAGGTGACAGATAGAAACTACAGGGAGGTAGTGACCCTGAAATTTTAGGAGCCAGGTCCCTGGGTGGCTGTCAGGAGAGGGAAAGGGAATAGGTTGCAATGCAGAATAGTTCTGTGCCCATTTCCCTCAATACTAGGTATACCGTTTAGGATAATATTGATAGGAACAACCAGCCAGGTGAAGGGGAAGTGGCAGTGGCTAGGTCTCTGGCTCTGTGGCTCAGAAGGGAAGTGGGTGAGCAGGAGTGCAGTGGTGATAGGGGATTCCATAATTGGAGGAGCAGAAAGCACATTTTGTGGACCTGAAAGAGACACTCAGATGGTATATTGCCTGCCAGGTGGCAGGGTCAGGGATGTGTTTGATTGGGTCCACGGCATTCTAAAGGGGGTTGAATAGCCGGAAGTCGTAGGACATGTTGGTACCAATGACATAGGCAGGAAAAGGGAGGAGGTCCTGAAGAGAGAATTTAAGGTGTTAGGCAGTAAGCCGAAGAGTCAGGATCTTCAGGATGGTCGTCTCTGCCTGTGCTACGCACTTTTGAGAATAAGAGTCACATGAATTGGAAGATGAAAGTGAGACTGAGAAATTGGTGCAGGAAGCAGGGGTTCAGATTTCTGGATCATTGGGATCTCTTCAGGGGAAATAACAACCTGTGCAAAATGGATGGGTTACACCTGAACCCAAGGAGAACTGATATCCTTTTAGGCAGATTTGCTACAGCTGTTGGGAAAGGTTTAAACTTGTAGCTTGCAGTGTGCAGCTTGTAGTTGAGCTTACTAGAGGAACAGCAGTTCTGGAATAGGTGTTAAGTAATGACCCAGATTTGATTACATGTCAAATAGGAAGCTTAAGGTAAAGGAACCCTTAAGAGACAGTGTTCATAGTATAATATAATTCACCCTGCAGTTTGACAAGGAAAAGCTAAAATCAAATGTATCAGTATTACAGTGGAGAAAAGGGAATTACAGAGGCATGAGAAAGGAGCTAGCCAAAGATGATTGGAAGGGGACACTAGCAGGGATGAGGACAGAACAGTAAAGGTTGATGTTTGGGGGGGAAATTCAGACGGTGCAAGAAAGATGCATCCTAAAGATGAATAAGCATTCTGAAGGGAGGATGAGGCAACTGTGGCTGACAAAGGGAGTCAAAACCAGCATAAAAGCAAAAAAGAGGGCATATAATATAGCAAAAATTTGTGGAAAGGTAGAGAATTGGGAAGCTTTTAAAATCCAGCAGAAACTATAAAGAGAGAAAACATGAAATATGAAGGTAAGTTAGCTAATAATATAAAAGAGGATGCAAAATATTTTTTCAGATATTTCTGGAGTTAAAAAGAGATGAAAGTGGATGTCGGACAGCTGAAAAATGACACTGGAGAGGTAGTAATGGGAGACAAAAGAATGGCTGAGTAAGTATTTTGCGTCAGTCTTCACTGTGGAAGGCACTAGCGGAATGCCAGAAGTGTGAGAGGGTCATGGGGCAGAAGTGAGTGTCGCTGCTATTACTAAGGAGCTGCTTAGGAAGCTGAAAAGTCTGAATGTAGATAAGTCACCTGGACTAGATAGACTGCACACCAGCTTTCTGAAAGAGGTAGCTGAAGAGATTGTGGAGGTATTAGTAATGATCTTTCAAGAATCACTGGATACTGGAATGATTCTGGAGGACTGGAAAATTGCAAATGTCACTTCACTCTTGGAGGTAGTGGGGGAGGTAGAAGAAAAGAAATTATAGGTCAGTTAGCCTGACTTCAGCGGTTGGATAGATGGTGGTTAATTAAGGATGGGGTTTCAGGGTACTTGGAAGCACATGATAATAGGCCAAAGTCAACATGGTTTTCTGAAGGGGAAATCTTGCTTGACAAACTTGTTTGAATTCTTTGAGTAGATAACAGGGAGGATTGACAAAGAAGAATGAGTGGATGTTGCTTATATGGATTTTCAGAAGGCTGTTGACAAGGTGCCACATATGAGATTGCTTAACAAAATAAGAGCCCATGGTATTATGGGAAAAGTGCTAGAATGGACAGAAGCAGGTGAAGAGTGGGAATTAAGGGGGCCTTCTTTGATTGGCTGCCCCTGAATAGTGTGCCACAGGAATTGCTTTTGGGATTACTTGTTAATAAGACCAAGGAAGTGATTGTAGACTTCAGGAGAGGGAAACCAGAGGTCCATGAGCCAGTAATCATTGGAAGATCAGAGTTGAAGAGGGTGAGTAACTTTAAATTCCTGGGTGTCAGTATCTCAGAAGACCTGTCCTGGACCCATCATATAAATGTAATTGCAAAGAAAGCATGACTTCCTCAGGAGTCTGCGGAGATTCAACATGTCATCAAAAACCTTGGCTAACTTTTATAGATGTGTGGTGGAAAGTGTGCAGACAGTTGTGTTACAGCCTTGTATGGGAGCACCAATGCCTCTGAGTAGAAAATTCTGCAAAAGTTAGTGAATTCGGCCCAGTACATCATGGATAAAGCCCTCCCAACCATTGAGCACGTCTACATGAAATGCTGCTGTAGAAAAGCAATATTCATCATCAAAGATTCTCACTGCCCAGGACTTGGACTACCAAGTTCAGGAACAGTTACTAGCCCTCAACCAAAAGGGGATAAAAGGGGATTACGGATTACTACACTCATTCTATTTCTGGTGTTCCCACAACCGATGGTTTTACTTTAAGGGCTCTTTATCTTGTCATTTCATACTCATTATTTATTGCTACTTATTTATATTTGGATTTGCATGGTTTTTTGTTCATTGATCCTGTTTGCAGTTATTCTTTAGATTTGCTGAGTATGCCCACAGGAAAAACAATCTTGGGGTTGGACGTAGTGCCATGTATCTACTCTGATAATAAAGTTTAATTTGAACTTTATTTTTATATTGTATGTCAATGATTGTATTTCAATTATATGTCAATTGCATCTCAGTATGGTGTGGCAATTATCCCGTATCAGACTGCAAAGCACTCCAGCGTGTAGTGAAAACTGCCTAGCGGATTATCGGCACCCAATTGCCCACCATTGAGAACATCTACCATAAACGCTGCCTGGGCAGGGCGAAAAGCATTATCAGGGATGCATCTCACCCTAACCATGGACTTTTTACTCTCCTCCCATCCGGTAGGCACTACAGGAGCCTCCGCTCCTGCACCAGCAGGCACAGGAAGAGCTTCTTCCCTGAGGCTGTGACACTGCTGAACCTCACATCACAGCGCTAAGCAGTATTGCATCCGTATTGTACTGTCTCAGTACTTTTATATTTGTGTGCTGTAGCACTTTTTTTATTCGCAGTTATTTTGTAAATAACGATATTCTTTGCATTTCTGGTCAGATGCTAAATGCATTTCATTGGCTTTATATCTGTACTCAGCATAATGACAATAAAGTTGAATCTAATCTAATCTAATTTACATGGCTTTATGGCCAAGTTTGCAGATGATAGGAAGCTAGGTGAAGGGAGGTAGAGTTGAGGAAGTGTGGTATCTGCAGAAGGACTTAGACAGATTGGGGAAAGCGGCAGATGGAATGCAATGGTCGTGCACTTTGGTGGAAGCAATAAAGGCATGGATATTTTGTAAATTGCACAAAAAAATCAAAAATCTGAATTTCAGAGGAACTTGGGAGTCCTTGCACATGATTCCCTAAAGGTTAACTTGCAGGTTCAGTTAATTGTAGGAAGGCAAATGCAATGTTAACATTCATTTCAAGAGGACTAGAATACAAAAGCAAAGGTGTAATTGTGAGGCTTTATAGTGCATTGATCAGATTGCACTTGGAGTGTTGTGGGCAGTTTTGGGCCCCTCATCTAAGAAGGGATGTGCTGGCTTTGAAGAGAGTTGAGAGGACGTTCATGAGAATGATCCCAGGAATGAAAGGGTTAACATATGAGGAGCGTTTGATGAATCTGGGTCTGTACCCGCTGGAGTTTAGAAGAATGAGGGACCTCATTGAAACCTATCAAATATTGAAAGGTCTGGATAGAGTGGATGTGGAGGGGATGTTACCTGTAGTTGAGGAGTCTAGGACCAGAGGGCCCAGTCTCAGACTTTAGAATATAAATGCGGGAAATTTTCTTTAACCAGAGGGTGGTGAATCTCTGGAATTCATAGCCACAGACGGCTGTGCAATATGCCATTGGGTATATTTAAGACAGTGGTTGGTAAGTTCTTGATTAATCAGAGCGTCAAAGTTTACAGGGCTAAGGCAGGGGAGTAAGTTGAGAGAGATAATAAATCAGCCCTGATTGAATGGTGGAACAGACTTGATGGACCATATGGCCTAATTCTGCTCATACATCTTGTGGTCCAATAAATAAATAGTGCAAAAGAAAAAGGAATAACAAAGTATTGTTCATGGACCTTTCTGAAATCTAATGGCAGTGAGGATGGAGCTACTTGTAAGGGTTAAGATTGTTTAATGTCATTTTCAGTACACAAGTGTAAAGGAGAATACAATAATTGTTACAACACACATAAAAGTTGCTGGTGAACGTAGCAGGCCAGGCAGCATCTCTAGGAAGAGGTGCAGTTGACGTTTCAGGCTGAGACCCTTCGTCAGGACGAAGGGTCTCGGCCTGAAACATCAGTCCTGACGAAGGGTCTCGGCCTGAAACGTCGACTGCACCTCTTCCTACAGATGCTGCCTGGCCTGCTGCGTTCACCAGCAACTTTGATGTGTGTTGCTTGAATTTCCAGCATCTGCAGAATTCCTGTTGTTTACAATAATTGTTACTCTGGGTTTGATGCAGCACAAAAAAAATCACTAAGATAAAGAGCACAATAGTAAAAAAACACAATAAATATAAATACTTATATACAGTATTTATATGTTCATAACCTGACGGGAGATACAAAAGCATCTGTGCTGATGAAGGGTCTCAACTTGAAACGCCGACTGCTTCCTCTTTTTCCATAAATACTGCCTGGCTGCTGAGTTCCTGCAGTGTTTTGTTTGTGTTGTCTGTACATAAGGTGACTCTGACAAGAAATGATAAAGTGGTGGTGGTGGGGTAGTGATGGGGTGAGGTGTTGATCAGCCTTACTGTTTGGGGAAAGTTTTCTTTTGAGTCTGGTGGTCCTGGCGTAGATGCTACATAGCCTCTTTCCTGAGATGGGAGTGGGACAAGCAGTCCATGAGGCTTTGGGGTTCTAACATTTTTCTCATTCGTTCTTTAAGGGATTTTCTTCTGTTTCGTAGATGTCTGGAGGGTAAGAATTTTGGGTTGTAAATTGTATAAGTTTTCTGAAATTAAATGGAACCATTGAACAGGGTGAGTGGGATCCTTCATATTGCGAGCCTTTTTCCGGCACCTTTCTGTATACATGGCCTTTCTGAAACATTCACTGTGGGTCTTCAGGCTCCGATACTTCCCTGATGGTAGTAGTGAGAAGAGGGCATGCTCTGGGTGTGATGTTTCATGTTTTTGCAGTGGTTTCAATAGTATATCATAGGTTACTAGTGTTGCTGAACGTCTTTGAAAAATGATATTGTTTCCATCGCATTGCATGCATTGCATGCTATACATTGCTGTCAGTAATGTTTATTTATTTATTGAGATATAGCACGGAATAGCCTCTTCTGGCCCTTCAAGCTGTGCTGTCCAGCAATCCTCTGATTTAACCCTAGCCTAATCACGGGACAATTTACATGACATTTACAATTCACTTGCCACCCGGAGGAAACCCATCTGGTTATGAGATTGTACTCTGTTGTTAACCGTGTGTAGCTGATAAGAGCTGCAGCAATTGAACAGCACGGTTCCCCTTACTAATCACAGTATTACAAGCTGTGGCCCTACCCTATGCAGTGAGTGCTGACCTGAGGGAACGATGACAAAGACTCAAGAGACCACTAATTCATAGACATCAGTTTGAATCTCACCACAGCAACAGAGAATTAAAATTTTTAAGTAATCTAATAAATCTGGAATGAACCAAAAGGTTTCTGTAAAATATACTTACCGTACTGTTACTGCCAGCGTGTCGTAAAAACACATCTAGTTCATGGATGCCCTTCAGAGAAACAGTTGTCTATTCTTGCTTAGTTTCGTGTGTATGTGATTTCAGACCAGGGGTTCCCAACCTGGGGTACATGGGATCCCTTGCTTAATGTCCATGGCATAAAAAAATGTTTAGGAACCCCTGTTCTAGACCCACTGATATGTTTATCAGTCTCCTTAGCTCAGGGGTAGCAGGAGATGAATTGATCATTGGTTTGTTATTGACACTGACGTGGATGGGTGATGAAGGCCCACGACAGTACGAGCCTCCACTCCGTGCTCAAAGGCCAACGACTAGGGGTTCATGTGAGCGAGAGGCATGAGATCCAGTCAGTCGACGGCCTAGAGCTTGAGCCTGGAGTTCAGGGTCTGTCGTCGGCTAGTTCAGGAATTGCTACCAAAGATCAGAGCCCAGAAGTTGATCAGTAGTCTGGAACTTGAAGCCCAATGTCCGAAGCCTTGAGACTGAAGGCTGGAGACCTGTCCTACAGATGGAGAAGTGTTTGTGTGTGTGTGAGGGATGAAAGAGACTTGTTCTGTAGTTTTTATTTTGTTGCCTCTTGTGTGTTGTTCTGCCGACCATTGTGGGCATACTGCATCGCCAGAGTAAGTACCAACACTTGGGACATTCCCTCAGCGCATCTCTAGGTTGTGTCGGTTGTATTTCACTGTATGCTTGGATGTACAAATGTTAAATAAATCTGAAACTGAATGTACTGACATGGTGAGAAAGGCTTTTGTTTACACATCATCCAGACAGATAATTCCATACATAACTGCATTCAGATATTGAAAAAGAAGAAGCATATGCAGAATATAGTGTTACAGAGAAAGTGCAGTGCAGGTAAACAATAAGGTGCAAAGGCCACCACGAGATCGATCGGGAAATTAAGAATTCATCCTTTAGTGTACCAGAGGTCATTTCAAGTTTCTCATAACAGCAAGATAGAAGCAGTCCTTGAACCTGGCGGTACATGTTCTCAAGCTTTATTATCTCCTGCCTGATGGGAGGGGGTAGAAGGGAGAATGACCAGAGTGGGAGAGATCCTTCATTATGTTGGCTGATTTCCTGAGTCAGCAGGAAGCATAGATGGAGCTCATGGTGGAGAGGCTGGTTTTCATGATGGACTGCCAGTGTTGATATCTCTCTGCAGTTCCTGATGGTCTTCAGCAGAATGGTTGCCATGCCAAGCTCCGATACATCTAGATAGGATGCTTTCTATGGTGCATCTCTTTAAAAATAAATGAGGGGATCAACAGGGACGTGCTGAATTCCCTTAGCCTCCTCAGGGAGTAGGAGTGTTGGTGATCTTTCTTAGCCAGTAACAGCTACACCCTGAAAGAGTGAATACATCAATAAATTCTATCCACACTCCTCTGCAAACACACTATGTAGCAGTGACACTGCATATTCATTTAGAACACACAAATGATCAGACTTACCAGGAAGATGCCTGGATTAGTGAACATGTCTTATGAGGAAAGTTTGAGCAAGCTGTTTTCTTTGGAGTGAAAGAGGATGAGAGATGTACAGGATTATAAGAGACATAGATAGAATAGATAGCCAGAAACTTTTTCTTTTCTTTCTTTTTCAATCTTTTTATTAGTTTCATAAAATATAAATATAACATAGCAATAATACAAAGTTGTTGGGAATACATTGTTATACTTAACATGAGTAATTATAAAACCAAATAGTATTTAATTGACAAAACTCCCAATCATGTAGGATAGCAATGAATAATACAGGACGAAAGGAAAATATCTAGACAAAAATCATGAAAAAAAGGAAAAAAATGAAAAAAAAACCCTCAAACAAAACTAATCTAAACAGAATTAATCAACTAAACTAAAAAAAGACCTGGGCAATTTTAACAATGTAAAAATGGAAGAAAAGAAAACCTTAGTGTTGACGACTCCATTCCTCTCAACCAACACTACAGAGAAGTAAAATAAGTTTGGAAATGGTCAAATTACATCATATGAAAACGCTGAAACTTTTTCTTCAGGGAAGAAATGGGTAATGTGAGGGGGCATAATTTTAAGGTGAATAGAGGAAAGTATAGGGGAGATGTTAGAGGTAGGCTTTTTACATAGAGTGCTGGGTGTGTTGTACGCACTGCCAAGGCTGGTGGTAGGCGCAGATACATTAGTGGCATTTAAGGGACATAGATGGCACGTAGATGGAAAAAAAATGTAGGGCCATGGGGGAGGGAAGGGTTAGATAGATCTTGGAGCAGGTTAAAAGATGAGCGCAACATCATGGGACGAAGGGTCTGAACTATGCTGTAGTGTTCAATGTGACCAGTTCCATGACTGGCTGAGAGTTGAATTTGTGGTCTCAGTCAGGAGACAGAAGCGATGTTACTGTGTCTAGTTATAAGGCACTATCCCAGGCCTTTAGCTGTTCTAATGGATGCTTTTGTTGCTCAGAGACTATGTTATTGCTTATAGATACTGTTCAATTCAAGAACCTTAACGCTGCAAGTGTGCAAATGCTTGCAAGGTCCACATTTAATGTATTTTAATCCATTGTGCTTTTGTGCTTCCTTGGTTTTAGTTTCTTGTCATCATCACAGCTTGTCACACCAGACAGTCAGCCACTCTAGTGTTGTTTGGTTGATGTTGAGCAGGTCAGTATCAGCTAAATCAGGTGAGAGCGGGCAGTTACGCAGAACGTGTTCGATGTTCTGCACCCTTTTGCCACACTCACAGGATTCACTGGTCTTTAAACCCCACTTCACCATATTGTCTCCCGTCCTACAAACTCCCGCTCTTGCTCTGTTGAGAGTGCACCACTTCCGTCTGTCAAGCAGTGCCCCGTCTGGCAACATTTCTGTGGGGTCTTGCACTGTATTGTCTGGTGGGGTTCTGGCTTCTGTTTGTTGCCAGAGGTCAATCCTGTATGTTTGGGGGGATGTTCCGTGCGGTAGTTCCTCTACTGTAGCAAAGTTTTTCCTCGATTTTAGGCAGTTGGAAACTGGCACATGATGGTGTAGTGGGTGCTGTGGATCCGAGTTCTGTTTACATTTTTAAATTTTTGTTGTAGTGTGTCTTCGGATCTCTGGGGGAGCAATGCCTGCAAGTCTGTAAATGATGTTAGTGGGTGTGGGGCGTAGTGTGCCAGTGATTATTTGGCAGGCTTCGTTAAGCAACGGGTCTATTTTCTTCACATGGGCTGATCTGCCCCACACAGGTGCACAGAATTCTGCAGGGCCTTAACTGAGTGCTAGGGCGGTTGATCTAAGTGTGTGAGCATTAACTCCCCATTTCGTGCCTGCTAATTTTTTCAAGAGAGAATTGTGAGAGCCAACTTCCCTTGGAGTTTTTGGATGTGGGTGGCAAATGAGAGCGTCCTGTCCAGTGTCACGCCCAGGTAAATTGGAGTCGGATGGTGTTCGAGCTCCTTCCCACACCAGAAGATCTTGAGTTTCCGAGCTGCTTCTTGATTCCTCGGGTGGAATGCACACACTCGAGTTTTTGATGGATTTGGGTTCAGAGACCATTTTTCATAATACTGCTTCATTGCTTCGAGGACTGCTGCAAGTCGTACTTCAACTTCTTGGAAGGAGTTAGCTTCCGTGTTTCTTGTTGTTGTCACATATATGAGATAAAGTGAAAACCACCTCTTGCACACATTTCAAACAGATAACCTCCATTCTAGAACATCTGAGATGTCCTCTTTATCAAAGAACGAGGTTTCCCTTCCATCATCATTGATACTGCCCTCACCAGCGTTCCCTCCATTTCCCAAACATCTGTCCTCACCCCATCCTCCTCCTATCATAAGAGGGGTATGTTTCTTTGTCCTTACCTACCACCTCACAAAAGTGCATTGCAGGTAAACAATAAGGTGCAAGATCACAATGTGGCAGATTGTGAGGTCAAGAGTCTCTCTTATTGCACAAGGGGACCACTCAGTGGTCTATTACATCACTAACATGATGATGTCTGAATGTAGATCTTAGAACATAGAATATTATAGCACAGTACCTGCCCCTAGGTCTTTGATGTTGTGCCCACCATTTAAGCTGCTCTTAAGATCAATCTAATCCTTACCTCTTGCGTAGCCCTCCACTTAAAAGGCATGGTTTGCAGGCACCTATAGTTTAGCAGCACTAAGAATCCCCTTCAAATGAGCAGCCTTGCTATCCAGACCCATTTGATTCCATTTGCAATAACATTGATCCCCCCCTCTCCCGGGCTTGGAGTTTAGAAGAATGAGGGGAGACCTCATAGAAACATTTTGAATGTTGGGAGGCATGGACAGAGTGAATGTGGCAAAGTTGTTTCCCATGATGGGGGAGTCTAGTACGAGAGGGCATGACTTAAGGATTGAAGGGCGCCCTTTCAGAACAGAAATGCGAAGAAATTTTTTTAGTCAGAGGGTGGTGAATCTATGGAATTTGTTGCCACGGGCAGCAGTGCGGGCCAAGTCATTGGGTGTATTTAAGGCAGAGATTGATAGGTATCTGAGTAGCCAGGGCATCAAAGGTTATGGTGAGAAGGCGGGGGAGTGGGACTAAATGGGAGAATGGATCAGCTCATGATAAAATGGCGGAGCAGACTTGATGGGCCGAATGGCCTACTTCTGCTCCTTTGTCTTGTGGTCTTGTTCCTACTTTCTCTTCCCTGGAAACTCCAGGCTTGTCAGAAAACATTCACAGGTCATTTCATCTTCTGGATTGTTCCTGTTGGAAGGGTGGATGGCGCACTTCGTGCATTAGGGTTGGGGTTAAAGCAGTTTGTCTTGAAGATGGTGGCAGTAATTGGGTGACAGTAGTTCTGATGGCAGGAGAATGGGGTGAGGACAGATGTGTGGGAAATAGAGGGGATGCTGATGAGGACAGTATCAATGATGGAAGGGAAACGCCGTTTTTTGATAAAGAGGACATCTCAGATGTTCTCGAATGGAAAGCCAATGAATTGATCTGTCTGAAATGTATGCAAGACAAGTTTTTCACTTTATCTCTGTACATGTGATAATAATAATAAACCAAACTAACTGCAAAGAAATAATAGATTACAATGCATTAAATGTGGAAATTAATAGGGAAACCTTCCGTTTAGCGATCTCTGCTGTTTGACTCATGTCACAGATGTTAACACAAGACCAGTTATTCTTCTTCTCAAATGCCTCTCTTGCATTCTTGCTGAGGCATTCATCAATCTATCTTGAACAATTTGAATGTGTAGCGAGGAACTGCGGAATACTGCATGTACTGATTTACCCAGGGATACTTTCATTGTCTTTTTCCTCTCAAAAACCCAGTACTTTCTGCTCCTGATTAAGGATAAAGGCCATGGTAGCCTGTTATCTGTGTTCCTTTGAATAAATGTTTGTTTCTTATTTTGCTTTGAAGATTAATCCAGATTCTCTGTGTATGTGTGTGGGGACCAGATAGAGCAGTGGACTATATCACACCTGTCTCTCTCTGGGCTTATTGCCCAGCAGATAGGCCTGGGGTTTCTGCCAGGCATTCCTTATCAAGCCAGGCTTCAGCCGATGATAGTCATGATTCTAACCTCTTGTCTACATTTTACGCAATACAATTTTCACTCAGCAGGCAGCTGGCCTGAGCACTCTATAACGTGTGTGGTTACTTCATAACCATGGGAGCAGAATTAGGCCATTCAGCCCTTCAAGTTTTCAGAGGCTGATGTGGAAGTGTAGAAATTTTCTATAAGGACACCAAGAAAGTTACTGACTTTGAGGGGCTGTATCATTACTGACTTGAGTCTGAATTAATAGAATACCTTAAGACAAAGAAACAAGTAAACTTATTTATTTATTTATTAAGGTAAGCAGAGAATAGGTCCTTCTAATTGTGTCACCCAGCAATTCCCCAATTTAATCCTAGCCGAATCATCGGACAATTTACAATGACCAATTAGCCTACCAAACCAGTATGTCTTTGGACTGTGGGAGGAAATCAGAGTACCCAGAGGAAACCCACGCAGCCATGGGAAGACATACAAATTCCTTACAGGCAGTAGCGGGAATTGAACCTGGATCGCTGGTACTGTAAAGTGTTGTGCTAACCACTATGCTACCGTGCTGTCTCAAATTAAAGAAGGCTTCTGGTTGACTAAAGTGCTGTAGAATTTCAAGAGCCCCAAAATAACACATTGTAAAATCCTTGAGCAAAAACCTAGCTGCTGGAGGAACTCTTTGGTAAGGCAGAATCTGTGGAGGGAAATCGAGAGCCAACACTTTAGCTCGAGACCCTTTCATTTCGGTACTGAAGACCATATCAAGGTGTGCTGTTGGGAGGTCTCTGTGGGTTTTGGGAGGATTACTGCACCTGATAACGATAGGCAGGCATTTTGGACAGGTTGACTGAAAAGATAATTTTTAATGGATATTTCTGAAAAATTTATTTCAGAATAGGAAATCTGTAGATTGCTGTTTATTGCATATTGTCACCAGTGTAACGATTAGAGGTGAACTGTATGTGTCACCTGTACGTTGGAACATTGGAACATACAGTGAAATATGTTGATGGCATCAGCGACCAACACAGACCAGGGATGTGCTGGGGGCAGCTTACAAGTGTTGCCATGCTTCTAGCGTCACCATTTCGGGCCAAGACCTGTCTTGGTGCTGGCTTGAATTGTTGTCCTGTTTATTTATTTTCATAGATGCTCCCTGGTTTGCTGAGTTCTTCCAGCATTTAGTGTGTGTTGCTTTGGATCTCCAGCATCTGCAGATTTTTTTTGTGTTTGTGATAGACCATCTCCATCCAAAATGGAGAATCCCTTAGCACGTAACTATGCCACAGGAGGAAATATTTTCTCCTTGAAATACCTTCCGAATCTTGAAATTGAGTTTCATTTCTTATTCTTCTAAACTCCCAAGGAGATGAGCCCAGTTAACCTCTCCTCATGGAACAACTCCATAATTACTATAATCTATCTCTTGAACACATGAGATTCTTGCAGATGCTGGAAATCCAGAGCAACAAAAAATGCTGGAGGAACTCAACAGGTCAGGCAGCATCAACGGAGAGGAATACTTTTGGGCCAAGACCCTTTATCAGGACTGGAAAGGAAGGGTGCAGAAGCCAGAATAAGAAGGTGGGGAAAGGAGTACAAGCTGGCAGGTGATAAATGAGACCAGGGGAGGGAGGGGAATGAAGTGAGAAGCTGGGAGGTGATAAGTGAGAAAAGTAAAGGGCTGAAAAAGAAGGAATTAGATCAGAGAGGAGGCTGGACCATGGGAGAAAAGGAAGGAGGAGGGGCACTTGAGGTATTAGGTAAGTGAGGAGAAAGAAAGGGATAAGAAAGGAGTCAGAATGGGGAAATGAAAAATAGAAGGGAAAGAGGGGTGATATTACCAGAAGTTACAGAAATCGTTGTTCATACCATCAGGTTGGGTGCTATCCAGATAGAATATGTGGTGTTGCTGCTTTACCGTTGCAGTAGAGGTAATAGACCAACATGCCAAAATGGGAATGGGAATTAAAATGAGTGGCCACCAGGAAATCCCACGTATTGTGACTGACTTAGTGAAGGTGCTGCAATCTACATTTGGTCTTATCGATGCAGAGAAGACAGTACTGCGAACTAAGTCTAGATGACTCCGACAGACTTGTAAGTGAAGTGCTGCCTCACCTGGAAGGACTTTTTGTGGCCCTGAATGAAAATGAGGGAGAAGGTAAAGGCATGGGTGAAGTACTTGTTCTATTTGCAGGGAAAAGTGCTGGGGGGGGGGCGCGGGGTTGCATTCAGCAGGGAGAGACAAGTGAACAAGGGGATCATGAAGAGAGCAATTCCTGTGTAAAGCGGGGAGAGGGGTGTGGAGGGAAAGATGTGTTTGGTGGTAGGATCCCCACTGAAGATGGCAGAAGCTGCAGAGAATGGTGTGCTGGATGTGGAGGCTCATGGAGGGGTGGATAAGGGCAAAGGAAACTCTACTGTCCAGTGAAAGCATTAAATCAGAGTCATACAGTACAGGCACAGGCAGTCGACCCACCATGTCCATATACACCACTAAGTAACCATGTATACCAATCCCTATTATCAGCACTTGTTCCATAACCTTCTGTGCTTTGGTGATTCAAGTGCTCATAATTGTTGTGAAGATACCTGAGTCTCACTCAGTGTAATCTGCCTCTCAGACACACTGGGTAGAAATTTTACCTTTCAAGATCTAGGAACAGAATTAGGTCATTTGGGTCTGTTTCGCCATTCAATCACAAATGTATCTTTTCCAATCCTGTTGTGTCTTCTCCCTTAACTCCCTCATCCCTCCCAATCAAGAACCCATCCATCTCAGATCGATGTGAAAGATGCTGCAGTTCAAAGGAGCCACAGGAGGTCTTCTTGGTATTATAGGCGGCGTTTATCCTTCAACTGATATCTCCAGGACCAATTAACTTATCAGTTTTCTCTGTTGTTTGTAAGCTCTTGCCTTGTGTAATCTGGTGACCATCCTTTCCCCATGTTGCTGCTGGAAGCCACACTCCAGATGAAATGTGAAGTTCTTTGGAGTGCATTTCTGCCTCTGTTAGTTATCAGCCTCTGGATGCTTCAGAATACCTATTAAAAGAATCTACGAAAAGTCTGCTTTATTTTTTTCAGAAAATGCTAAATTAATGATGCCCCATTACAGGAAGGATGTGGAGACCTTGGAATGGTGCAGAAGTAGTTTACCAGGATATAGGCTGAACTAGAGAGCATGAACTATAAGGAGAGGTTGGTCAGACGAGTTCTTTTCTCAAGAGTGAAAGAGGCTGAGGGGAGACCTGAGAGAAAATTATAAAGCAGTAAGAGGCATAGATATGATTGCAAAAAGAATTACCTTTATTTGTCACGTGCATCAAAACGTGCAGTGTAATGTGGTGTTTTCACCCCAGTGACCCATACATTCTGAGGATGTGCTGGAGTCAGTCCACAAATGTCACCAAGTTTCCGGTGCCAACATAGCATGTCCACAGCTTTCTAATTCTAACTCGTACATCTTTGGAATGTGGGAGGAAACCTGGAAGAAACCCGTATGGTCATAAGGAGAATGTACTAACTCCTTACAGACAGCTCGGGGAATTGATCACCGATCTTATGGCTGGTGCTTACAGCATTACATTAGCTGCTCCGCTATCAAAATAGACACTCTGAATCTTTTTTCCCAGGGTAGAAATATCAAGTATTACAGAACATGTTTGCGAAGTTTTGGTATGACATCTAAAACTTTGACAAACTTCTATAGATGTGTTGTGGAGAGTATATTGACTGGCTGTATAACAGTCTGATTTGGAAATACCAATTCCTTTGAATGGAAAATCCTATAAAAGGTAGTGGATATGGCTGAGTCCATCATGAGAAAAGACCTCCCCACCTTTGAGCATGTCTACTGAAACGCTGTCGTGGGAAAGCTGCATCCTTCATCAAGGACCCCCACCACCTAGGCCTTGCTTTGTTCTCACTACTGCCTTCAGGAAGAAGGTACGGGAGCCTCAGTACTCACACCACCAGGTTCTGGAACAATTATTACCCCCCAACCATCAGGCTGTTGAACCAAAGGGGATAACTTCACTCACCTTCACTTGCTCCATCATTGAAATGTTCTTACAACCAATGAGCACACTTTCAAGGACTCTCATGTTTTCAACATCTATTGCATATTTATTATTATTTATTTATTTTTGTACTTGCACATTTCATTGTCTTTTGCACACTGGTAGAACACTCGGTGCAGTCTTTCATTGATTCTGTTATGGTTATTATTCTATGGATTTATTGAGTATGCCCTCAGGAGAATGAATCCCAGGGTTGTAAATGATGATATATATATGTACTTTGATAATACATTTATTTTGAACATTGTGCATTTAAGGTGTGGGGGGGGGGAGAGGTTTAAGTTTTTCACACACACACACACACACACACACACACACACACAGTTGGCAGGTGCCTGAAACAGGCTGCTAGGGATGCTGGTGGAAGCAGATACAGTAGTAATGTTTAAGAGGCTGCTCGATAGAGAAAACGGAAACAAATGGATCCTGTACAGGCAGAAAGGATTTAGTTAATTCAGCATTGTGTTTGGTAGACATAGTGGGTCAAAGGACCTTTTCCTGTGCTGTACTGTTCTGTGCTCTAAACTGTTTTAATACCAATCTTATCTAAACTGATTACATTGCAAATCAGAAATAAAAACAGATCTTTTAGCCCTTAAGGAAATTGATAAAATGTTCCACATTTAATCTAAGCTAAACTTTTTCACAGAAGCCCACTTTTCCACATATGCTGTACACTCAGTTGAGTCATAGAACATAGCACAGTACAGGCCCATCTTATTGTGCCAAGCTTCTAATCTACTCGTAAGAGCAATCTAATACCTCCCTCCCACATAGACCTCCATATTTCTTTCATCCGTATGTCTATCTGAAAGGTTCTTAAATGCCACTAATATATCTATCTCAACCACCACCCTGGAGAAATATTTCATGTACTTACCATTCTCTATGTTTTAAAAAAATAACCCTTACCTCTGACATACCCCCCCCCCATACTTCCCTCCAATCAACTGAAAATTATGCTCCCTCTTGTTAGCCATTTCCACCCTAGGTAAAAGTTTCTAGCTGTCCATTCAGTCTATGTCTATTATCATCTTAACCCCCTTTATTAAGTCACCTCTCATCCTCCTTCACTCCAAAGAGAAAAGATCTAGGTCACTCAACCTAATGTCATAAAGACATGCTCTCTAATCCAGGCAGATTACAGTAAATCGCCTCTGCACCCTTTCTAAAGCTTCCAAATCCTTCCTAAAATGTGGCCACCAGAATGGAACACAATCTTGCCAGTGGGGTCTGACCAGGGTTTTATAGAGCTGTAACATTACCTTGCAGCGCTCGAACTCAATCTCCCGATTAATGAAGGTTATCAGCCTATGTGCCTTCTAACCACCCTATCAGCTTGCGTGGCAATTTTGGGAGATTTTTGGGCATGGATCCCCCACGATCCCTGTGTTCCTCCACACTGCTGAGAATTCTGGATTAACCCTGTACTCTTGTCTTCAAATTCAATCTACCAAAGTGTTACACTTCACATTCTCTGGATTGAACTCTATTTCCATGGTTCAGAGATCTGTATGAGCTGCTCTTGTATTGGGAAGTTACTCCTTTGGAAGGTGAGAAGGGCTGTCCATCATTTGAGAAATCAGCTCACTCAGTATTGCTGGTGCAATGGGTAACTATGCTTTCAGCAACTTGCATGTGGTCTCCTGTAATGTTAAGCTTGAAAGACCTGAACACTGAAATTCCATCTTTACAACCTCCTCCCTTTCTCCACCACTAAAAGCATTCTCAGAGCTAACAGAGCACAGAAAAAGTCCCTTCAGCCCAACTAGTCCATACTAACTATGGTGCCCGCCAAGCTAGCGCCATTTGCCCTATATCCCTCTAAACTCCTATTATCCCGATGTATTTTGAGAGTTGTCAACCATTTCCTCTGGCAGCTCATTCCATATATAGTACCCACCACTATTTGTGTGAAGGAGTTCCCCCTCGGGTCCCCTTTTAATCTTTCACCTCTCACCCTTCCCCTTGGTAAAAGACCGATCAATGCTCCTCATGTTTTATATACTAATTTAAGATCACCACTCAATCTCCTATACTCCAATGAATCAAGTCCTAGACTGCCCAACCTCTCAAGTAAGAAGCTGTAAGGGGATAGGTAAAAAAGTAAATGGCTGAATAGGAAGGAATCTAATAGGCGAGGACTGTGGACCATGGAAGAAAGAGAAGGAGGAGATGAAGCAGAGAGAGGTGATGGGTAGATGAAGAGAAGGGATGAGAGTGAAACCAGAATGGGATAGAAGTTAGAGAAATCAATGTTAATGCTATCAGATTGGAAGGCACCAGGTTTTGCTAGTTCTACTTGAGTTCGGCCTCATTGTGGTAGTAGAGTAGGCCTAGCCAGACATCAAATTTTGAATGGGAATTCAAATTGAAAAGGGTCGCCACCGAGAGATCTTGCCTTTTATGGCCGTCAGAGCAATGGTTTACGATAAAGTGGTCCCTCCATACCCCCAGTCTGTATCGGGTTGCACTGATATAGAGAAGGCGGCACTGACAGTACCATTACAGTAGGTGACCCCAGCAGACTCATAAGTGAAGTGTCGCCTCACGTGAAGGGACTCAATAGATACTGCCTGATTTGCTGAGTTCCTTCACATTTTCTGTGTGTTACGTAAGTCTTCTATGCACTTTTTATAGGCATCATCTGATGGTGATTTATTTTGATATAGTGATAATATTCTCTTACAAGTGTTGATTGCTAATACATGTCTGAATTATGGTGGGTCTTTTTAGCCGTGATAATAATGTCAAGTAAATCCAAGTTGGTTTGTTTGAACTGAGCACTCACGAGCCAAGTACGTCAGCAGGATCAGCTTCAGTGGAAGTTGAAATGTATGTGCTGAGTAGGAGTTAACCGTAAGAATACCTGTCCCAATTCTAAAAAGTGAAGCAATAGTAAATGGTGTCCAATTAACACAGCGTCTTGCTTGAGAGATTTACTGGAAGAGGAGGTAACATAATGCAATAGATTGTTCATAGTCAGTGGAAGTAAGGAATTTGATGCATCAATTGCTATGTTTATTCACTTTTCAAAGACTCTAGTTAAAGTTTTCTCGAAAGTATGCTCCTTTTCCAGCATTGGCCTATCGTGTGTTGTTAGCACAAGTGGAAGATCTCCAAGTCAATGCTACAGAACTTCACAATTCTAGCAACTCTTTTGGATAGATTCTACAGCTGTCCCGTCTTTAGCCCTTTGCATCTTATGGTTAAGAAGACAGCCAGTCACTTAAGCACACTCAAAATGTTAGAGGAATTCAGGTCAGGCAGCATCTACGGAGAGGAATAAACAGATGACGTTTCGAGCCAAGACCTTTCAGCAGGACTGGAAAGGAAGGGGGCTGAAGCCAGAATAAGGAGGTGGTGGAAGGGGAAGGAGTACAAGTTGGAGGTGATAGGTGAAAACAGGTGAAGGAGGAGTGGGTGGGAGAAAGTGGATGATATGAGAAGCTTGGAGGGATAGGTGGAAAAGGTAAAGGGATGATGAAGAAGGAACTGGATAGGGAGGACAGCAGACTGTGGAAAAATGGGAAAGTGGATGAGGACCAGAGGAAGCTTTCCATTCCTGAGTCTCGGTTTGAAAGGTCTACTGTGTATTCCCTTCCACAGATAATGCCTGGCCTGCTGAATTTCTTAAGCATTTTGTGTGGGTTTGTTCAGCATTTCTAGCATCTACAGAATCTCTTGGGTTTTAATTTCTGGTGATAGTTTAAAAAAAAAGATTGGCGCTATTTGTCACTTGTTCATCAAACTATGCAGTGAAATGCATTGTTTGTTTCAGCAACCAGCACAACCTGAAGGCGTGTTGGGAGAAGCCCGCAAGTGTTCCAATGCTTCTTGTGCACAACTTGCCCACAATTTACTAACCCTAACATACATGTCTTTGGAATGTGGGAGGAAACTGGACCCATGGAGAAAACCCATGTGAAACACAGTGGGAATGTACAAACTCCTACAAACAGTGGCAGGAATTTGACCCCAATTACTGGCCTTGTAAAGCATTACGCTAACCGCTACACTATTATGTCACCCCCCCCCCCATGGTACTCTGCCACCCTGAGTTGATGTTTCTGTCACTGACAAGGAGTAACTGAGTTATAATCCACGATAAGCATCCCACCGCTGACATCTGAAAGGGGCAAATTGCCCCTCTCCCTGGATCTTGAGTGATCAATTTGGGTATTTTTACTAAGGATGTATATAGCAGAAAGTCTCCAGAGGAGGTTCCAGGAATGAAAGGGTTAATATAAGAGGAGCATTGGATGGCCCTGGCCCTGTACTTGTTAGAGTTTAGAAGAATGAGGCGAGATCTTACTGAAACCTTTCAAATATTGAAAGGCCTGGACAAAGTGGATGTGGAGAGGATGTTTCCTATAGTAGGGGAGTTTAGGACCAGAGGTCACAGCCCCAGAATAGAAGGACATCCCTTTAGAACAGAGATGAGGAATTTCTTTAGCAAGAGGGTGGTGAATCTGCAGAATTCATTGTCACAGATGGCTGTGGAGGTCAAGTCATTGGGTATATTTAAAGCGGAGGTTGATTGGTTCTTGATTAGTAAGGGTGTCGAAGGATACAGGGAGAAGGCAGAAGAATGGGGTTGAGAGGGATACTAAATAAGCCATGATGGAGTGATGGAGCAGACTCAAAGGGCCGAATGGCCTAATTCTGTTCCTGTGCCTTATGTTATTATGGTGCTGATAAGAGCCAGTAATTGAATCAAAGCCAAACGCGAGACTTTCATTTTGCGGTTTACTGACATCATTAAAGCCCCTCAGGTGTACAATTGTAAACTTTATTATCCTGCATATTATTTATACCCTACGTTAAACATAAAGCATAATGTAAGCATTGTGTGTGTTGACTGTTTCCATTTCTCACATCTGCCATACTTTGAGGACTTTCATGTGAGACTGACAGTTTAATACCACTCTGTACTGAAGTGTCGGCAGTTCTCTCCTGGGAGCCAGCTGAGAGTATGTTGCGCTTGATTTTCTGAAGAGCTTGTCAGCTTTCGAATGAGAGGTTCATCGCGATTAATCTACTCTCGTTTTGAAACCAGGTCCTAAGCAGAGAGGGTTCTACGTTTGTTCTTCATGGGATCCTGCTATGTAAAAAAAAGGAAGGTTGTTAAATTGGTAAAGTAAGTTTGGTAAATTGGTTTATTATTGTCACATGTACCGAGGTACAGTGGAAAAACTGTTGTGCATGCCATCCATACAGGTCAATTCATTACATTAAGGTAGTACAAGGGATAAACGTTAACAGAATGCAGAATGAAGTGTTACAGTTACAGAGAAAGTGCAGTGCAGGCAGATACTGAGGTGGAGGGAAGTAACAAGATAGATTGTGAGGGCAAGTGTCCATTTTATTGGGCTGGGAGACCATTCAATATTCTAATAACAGTGGAGTAGAAGCTATCCTTGAGCCTGCTGTTATGTGCTTGCAGGCTTTTGTATCTTTTGCCGGATGGGTGAGGGGAAAAGAGAGAATGTTTGGGGTGGGAAGGGTTTTTGATTCTGTTGGCAGCTTTACTGAGGCAGCGAGAAGTGTAGACTGAGTCCATAGAGGGGAGGTCTGTACAACTGAGCTGTGTCAGTTTTTTGTGGTCACGGGCCAAGCAGTTGCCATACATGATGCATTCAGATAGGATGCTTTTTATGGTGCATTGATATAAAAGTTGGTGAGGGTCAAGGTTATATCTGCTCAATAAATGTTGTGGGTAAAACTTGCACAAATGACTCAGCCAATGACAACATTTTGAACATATTACCAATGTTATAAAAAACTTTTCCAACCAGAGGGTGGTGAGTATATGGAACAAAGACGAGTGGTTGAGACATGTACAATAGTATTTAAGATAAGTACATGGAAGGGAGGGGCTTAGAAGAATATGGGTGGAACACAGGAAATTGTGCTGAACTGAGTGGGCACAATGGTCAGCATCGACTGATTGGGCCAAAATCAGTGCACCAGTGTTTGGTGACAAGCCAAACCCCATTAACTTCCTCAGAAAATCAAAGCTTTCCTTGTGTTTGTATCTATGTCCTGGGCCCCAGGACAGCCCATCTGATCTGTTATCACCCAGGAATTCAGAGCAGCTGACTCTCTCCACTGCCAGTACTCCAGTGTAGACTGCTCTCCTTCAACAGGTTCTGTGATGACTACTGAGCAGAACTCTTTGAACGGCAGAAGGGACTACCTTTTGCTTTGTTGTTTGAAATGTGAATTTGAGTATTGCTCAGACAGCGAATTTGAGTTTGCATCACCATCCGGCATGGAGGGGCCGCTGCATATGTAGGCATTCGTTAGTCCCGTGAGACCATGGATTTGCGCCTTGGAAGGTTTCCAGGGCGCAGGCCTGGGCAAGGTTGTATGGAAGACCGGCAGTTGCCCATGCTGTGTCTCCCCTTTCCACACCACTGATGTTGCCCAAGGGAAGGGCATTAGGACCGATACAGCCTGGCACCGGTGTCATCACAGAGCAATGTGTGGTTAAGTGCCTTGCTCAAGGACACACATCGCTGCCTCAGCTGAGGCTTGAACTGGCAACCTTCAGATCACTAGACCGACACCTTACCCACTTGGCCACGTGCCAACACAGAGCTGCATAGCGTTGCAAACTCAGCCAGCTCCATCATGGGTACTAGCCTCCCACCATCGAGGACACCTTCAAAAGGCAATGCTTCAAGAAGATGGCATCCATGATTAAGGACCCTTACCATATGGGGCATGCCCTCTTATTACTTCCATCAGAGAGGAGGTACAGGAGCCTGAAGACACACACTCAACATTTTAAGAACAGCTTATTCTCATCCGCCATCAGATTTGTGAACATACAAGTAACCCATGAACACCTCCTCGATATTTATGCTCTCTTTTTGCACTTTATTTATTTTGTATACACTCATTGGCCACTTTATTAGGTATACTTGTACACCTTGTAAGTGCAAATATCTAATCTGCCATTCTTGGGGCAGTAACTCAGTGTAAACATAGTCAAGAGGTTCAGTGTTGTTCAGACCAAACATCAGAATGGGGAAGAAATGTGATTTAAATAACCATGAGTTAGAACAGCGGTGTGTAGAAGAGCATCTCTGAATGCACAACACACCAGACTTTGAAAGTGGACGGGCTACAGCAGCAGAAGACCACAAACATACGCTCAGCGGCCATTTTATTAGGTATAAGAGGTACCTAATAAAGTGGCCACTGGAAGTATATATCTTTTATTGTATTTATAGTATATTTTATGTATTGTACTGTAGTGCAGCTGCAAAACAACAAATTTCACTATGTATCAGTGATAATAAACCTGATTCTGATTCAGGTAAAACTGTAATTTCTTTCTTTAACAGTGGTGGTGTTAGTAGTTCTGACCCAGCTTCCTTGCACCACATGGTCCTCTTCAATTCAACATTCCATGTCTGAGTCAGTTTTGCGCTAAGCTCCCACTCCACAGGCTTGCGGTTAAAACCCTAAATTCTTGCTCCGAGGCAGGACTGAGAGAGTGCCATACTGACATTTGATAAACTGCTCAACCCCGTTCTACCTGCTGCCTCAAATGGACTGAAGGATGCTCTTAGCCTTATTTCGAGGAAGGGAAGGGGATTTAACTCTGCACTTCTTGTTGACATTTATTCCTTCATCAGCTGCACTGCTTACAACCATGTTGCTGTTTTTCAAAAGTTTCAAAAGTGCATTTAATGTCAGAGAAATGTATACAGTATACATCCTGAAATGCTTTTTCTTCGCAACCAGCCATGAAAACAGAGGAGTGCCCCCAAATAATGTATGAGTTAAATCTTAGAACCCCAAAGTCCCCCCAGCTCCCCTCCCTCCCCCATGTAAGCAGTAGCAAAGCAACGATCCCCCCACCAACAAAAAAAAAGCATTAGCGCCCACCACTGAGAACTCAAGTGTGCAGCAAAGCAACAGCAAAGACACAGACTTGCAGTACCCCAAAGACTACTCGTTGACCCGGTATTCGGCATGCCACAGGCGCTTGCTCTCCCTAATAAGGGAGAAAGAAGTGTCTCTATTTCACAGCGAGGGGGGAGACATAACAAACAACTCGCTCATTTACAAGGTTAAAAGTCCGTTGCATGGCTTTTTCCCGAGCTTTATGCCCAAAGATCTCGGGTCTCTGGACTCAGAGCCAGAGATCTATTGACTCCCATGACACACCGATTTCCTGCTGGGACACCGACCTTCGATCAGCCTGTTTGCAGAGCCACGAGGTCCTGGGCTTCCGGAGGCAAGCTAAACTGTTAGGCTGCATCCTTGGCATGTCAAATAGTAGCCAGTCATGAAACCCCAAGAACAGGTCTTATTCCCGCAAAGAACCAAAGTCAGCATGTAACTCCAGATCAGGGTCTTCCAAAGTACCTTGAAAGGGAAAAATAGAGATATTAAAAATGGAAATAGAGCTGTTTCCGAAGCTGCAAGCAAAGGAGACGCCATTTAGCGCCATCATAACTAAGCTTCGCCCTCTTCTCACTTGCTTTGTGAAGTACAAACTGACTGTCATTCTCCTGATCTTCAAAATGCTAATCCAGCATCACAGAAAGCAATGTATTGGTGTAAACTGGCTATTTTATTTCACTCGCATTCTGTGCTTAGGTACAGAAAGAAATTTAGTGAAGACGTTGTTTAGATGTTCTCCCAGCACCAACTTTCCTTCGGGTGCTCCGATTTTTCTCCCACATTCCAAGGACATCTGGGTTAGGGTTAGTAAGTTGTGGGCATGCTATGTTGGGGCCGGAAGCATGACAACACTTCGGGCTGCCGCCTGCATATCCTCAGCACAAAAGATGCATTTCACTGTGTTTTGATATTTTGATATATATATGACAAATAAAGCTAATCTATCTGTCAGTCTCTCTTCCTGCGAACCCTCTTTCTCTCGGGTTTCTTGTCTCCACCATGGTGGCAATGTCTTCATGTTAGGTGCTTGTGATCTGTAGTGAACAGGAGCGATATACAGATTAGACTTCATTCTGTTAGTCTTTCCTTCTCTCTGCCACTTCACTGTAACCTTATACATGCACTACCTAATAAGCCCTCCTTTCTCCGCCACTTGCAATGGTGATTAATTCTCGTCTCTTTCTAACACCAGAGCACATTGCTTGTAATAAATCAGCTATACTTCCTGTGAATCATATAAATCTGATCCCTTTGATGTCCTCCAAATAGGCAGTGAAGCCAGCTGGTTTCTGTAGAGAGGTGATTTGCTGCAGGAATATTTACTGATATCATGTTTTGATGTTGCAGGCACCAAATGCTTATTGTTTTTCTTTAACTTAATCAAGGATTAACTAAGATTGACTCCTGTAGGCAGATAGGGTGTTGTGTTGCCTCAACAAGACACTTGTGATTTTACCACTTATTAACAGTCAGAGCCCAAGCACTGTGCTGCTTTCCTGAGAAGGGAAGGATCTTATGGTAACAGGCTTCCTCTTTATTTGTTTTCTGGGCATGCTGTGCGTTGGAAAATGCAAGGGGGCATAATTTTAAGGTGATTGGATGAAAGTACAAGAGGAAATGTAGGTTTTTTTACATGAGTGCGGGATGCACGGAATGCTCTATTGGGGCAGTAGTAGAAGCAGAAACATTAAGGACATTTTAGAGACACTTGGGCACATGATGTTAAACAAAATAGACAGATATGTAGGAGGGAAAGGTTAGATTGACCGTAGAGTAGGTTAAAAGGGCAGCACAACATCAGGGGTTGAAGGGCCTGTACTGTGCTGTGGTGTTCTATGTTAGATAACTGGGACACATTGAGGTTGACTGCAGAAGAATCCTGCTCAAGATATCTGGAGAACATGTCTGGAAAAATAACTAACCTTGTGTGATGAAATTAAAGTTGTTCCATCATCTCTTACAACAGCTCATTCTTTCCTGGAATCTCTACCTCCCACAGAGCTTGTGCATCATCCTGCAATCCTATTCTGAATACTTTTCCTTTCAGCTATGTTAGTGCCTTGCACAATGTCCCTACAAATCATTTTTGCTGGGTTACATTCATCTGCGGCACAGGGCCCACTGTAAGACTAAGGTTCAAAGCCCTGGCTGTCTCGTCTGTCCAGATCAGTGGATTGCAGCATCTTTCAAGCTGGGAGGCTGAACCAAGTTCTCCCTGCTCTATTGAAGCAAAATAGAAATGAAGTATAATGAAAATCAGAAGAGAAATATGAAAATGCTAGAACTTCTCAGTAGGGCAGTGTCTACCAAGTGGGAGCCAACTAATGATTCAGTTCTGCTGAAAGGTTCTTGGTCTCAAGTGTGAGGGTAGAAAGCCGAACCCATCATATGTGGATATACAGGGATGACTGTGATGTTTTGCTTTCCACTGATTTCATTGTGTTTGCATGACTCTAGCAATTGATCAGGAGAACATTCATCTCCTGGTAGCATGCCATTTTAATTCTCTCTCCCATTCCCACAAAAAAATGCCTGTCTGTGCAACGCTCAAAATGCTGGAGGAACTTAGCAGGTCAGGCAACATCTACGGAAAGGAATAAACAGTCAACATTTTGGGCTGAGAGCCTTCATCAGTCACAACAATGACTTTGTACTCTATGTCTGTCAGGTCAAGGATTTGATTGTGGACTTCAGGAAGGAGAAGTTAAGGGAACACACACCAGTTCTCATTGAGGGGTCAGCAGTGGAAAGGATAGGCAGTTTCAAGCTCCTGAATGAAGATCTATCCTGGGCCCAACGTATCTGTCCTGTGGCACGGGGTTCAGGCTAGAGTTAATGCTGCTCCCCAGTGTTCGCTCAGTGAGATGGGCTCTATTGTGTTCGACTGCAGATTGATGGTGGGGGTTTTGAGACACTTTTATCGCATGATACCATTTGTGTTTGCTATCTTGTGTGTGCTTTGTGCTGTGTGTGACTGTTGGTACTGTGTTTTGCACCTTGACCTCTGAGTAATGCTGTCTCATTTGGCTGTATATGAGTATACGTATATGGTTGAATGACAATTAAACTTGAATTGAATATTAATATAATTATGAAGAAGGTATGCCAGTGAGGAGACTTGGTATGTCACAAAAGACTCTAGCAAGTTTCACAGACGTAAGTGGAAAGTATTCTGACTAGTATCATCACCATTTGGTATGGAGGTACCAATGCATAGGAGGTTAACTTAAAAAGGCAATGCCTTACTTAAGAAGGTGGTATCCATCATGAAGGACCCTCACCCCCATTCCCTTTTCTCATTACTGAGATCAGGGAGGAGATACAGGAGCTTAAAGAGACAAACTTATTGTTTTAGGAAAAGCTTGTTCCCCCTCCAAAATCAAATTTCTGGCCAGTTCATGAACACTACCTCACTATTTTGCTTATTTTTGCACTCCTATGTATATACAGTGCCTATAAAAAGTATTCACCCTCCCCTGAAAGTTTTCATGTTTTATTCTTTCACAGCATTGAATCACAGTGGATTTAATTTGGATTTTTGACACTGATCAACAGAAAAAGACTCTTTCATGTCAAAGTGAAAACAGATCTCTACAAAGTGATCTAAATTAATTGCAAATATAAAACACAAAATAATTGTTTGCATAAGTACTCACCCCCTTCAAGTCAGTATTTAGTAGATGCGCCTTTGGCAACAATTACAGCCTTGAATTTATGTCTCTATCTGCTTTAGACACTGCAATTTTTTCCCATTCTTCTTTACAAAACTGTGCCAGCTCTCTCAGATTGCATGGGGATCATGAGTGAACAGCGCTTTTCAAGTCCAGCAACAAATTCTCAATTGGATTGTGGGCTCTGACTTGGCCACACCAGGACATTAACTTGTTTGTTTCTAAGCCATTCCTGTGTAGCTTTGGCTTTATGCTTGGGGTCATTGTCTTGCTGGAAAACAAATCTTCTCCCAAGTCACAGTTCTCTTGCAGACTGCATCAGGTTTTCCTCCAGGATTCCCCTGTATTTTACTGCATTCATTTTACCCTCTACCTTCACAAGCCTTCCAGGGCCTGCTGCAGTGAAGCATCCCCACAGCATGATGCAACCTCCATCATGCTTCATGGTAGGGACGGTGGGTTTTGATGATATGTGGTGTTTGGCTTACACCAAACACAGTGTTTAGTCTGATGGCCAAAAAGCTCAATTTTGGTTTCATCAGACCATAGAACCTCTTTCCAGCTGACTTCAGAGTCTCCCACATGCCTTCTGGTAAACTCTATCCAAGATTTCATGCGAGTTTTTATCAACAGTGACTTTCTCCATGCCGCTCTCCCATAAAGCTGCGACTGGTAAAGCACCTGGGTAACAGTCGTTGTACACGCAGTCTCTCCCATCTCAGCCACTGATGCTTGTAACTCCTCCAAAGTTGTCATAAGCCTCTTGGTGGCTTCCCTGATTAGTCCCTATCTTGCACGGTCACTCAGTTTTTGAGGACAGCCTGCTCTAGGCAGATTTACAGCTGTGCCATATTCTTTCCATTTCCTGATGATTGACTTTACTGTACTCAAGGGACACTCAGTGACTTGGAAATTTTCTCCTACCCAGCTCTTGACTTGTGCTTTTCAATAACTTTTTTGTGGAGTTGCTTGGAGTGTCCTTTTGTCTTCATGGTGTAGTTTTTGCCAGGGTACTGACTCACCAGCAGTTGGACCTTCTAGATACAGGTGTATTTTTTCTACAATCAATTGAAACACCTTGACTGCCCAAAGGTCTCAAAAAAAAATCTCCATTTAACTAATTATGTGACTTCTAAAGCTAATTGGCTGTTCCAGTGATGATTTGGTGTGTCATATTAAAGGGGGTGAATATTTATGTAATCAATTATTTTGTCTTTTATATTTGTAATTAATTTAGATCACTCTGTAGAGATTTGTTTTCATTTTGACACGAAAAAGTATTTTCTGTTGATCAGTGTCAAAAAAGCCAAATTAAACCCACTGTGATTCAATGTTGTATAACAATAAAATGTGAAAACTTCCGGGCGGGGGGGTGGGGTGAATACTTTTTATAAGTAAGGACCGGTTATGTTCCACAGGAATGTGTTCTGGGATTTGGCCCGTGTCCAACCTTTCCAACTTGGCCCAGCGATTAAATCGATCAAACTCGAGTCTTTTCTCATTCTCAGGCCAGGGCCTGGGCCCTGCTGCCTCTAGCCTGCCTTGTCTCCACTTGCCTCACTTCAGTTCTGTTGCATGAAATCGCCTTGGAGCCTGTTCCAAACATTGACTCATACCTGCTCTTGTGCGTGGGCCCCGCCACCTAGATTTGCCCTGTACGCACCATATCGCAACGGTCCTGCACCTTTGAGACTTCAGTCGTTTAGCCAGTTCAAAAGCTCAACTCTGAAAGGGAAGTTACAGGCTGTTCATTACAGTGATCGTTTATGAGAAACAATGTGATTAATAAAGTAGGTAGTAGTTTTGTTTGTTTTGTTTGCTACAGGCAATTAGTCACTGAACTTCACTTGGCCCATCTTAATTCGGAAGCCAGATGGCGATCTACCTGGAAAAGTGTTGTGATTCACTTTGAAAGGTCAAATTTGAAAGCAGAATACAGGGTCATGGCAGGATTGCTGGTAGTGCAGAGGAACAGAGGGATCTATGAAGTCCACATCCATAGAACCTGCAAAGTTGCCAAGCAAGCTAATAGGGTTGTTAAGATGTATGGGGGGGGGGGGGGATTGAGTTCAAGAGCCACGAAGTAATGTTGCAGCTCTATAAAACTCTGGTTAAACCACACTTGGAATACAGTATTATGTTGAGTTGTGGTCACTTTATAGGGAGGATGTGGAAGCTTTAGAGGTGATGTAGAGGATATTTACCAGGATGCTGCCTGGATTAGAGAGGGTGTCTTACAAGGATTGGTTGAGTGAGTTAGGACTTTTCTTCTTGAGTGAGGGAGGATGAGAGGTGACTTGATAGAGATGTACAAGATGATAAGAGGCATAGACCGAATGGATTGCCACTTTTTCCCAGGGCAGAAATGACTAATATGAGGGACATTTTAAGAAACTCTGAACATGAGAAATTGTGCTGATGCTGGAAATCCAAAGCACCTTGTTCAAAGTCCTGAAGAAGGGTCTTTGGCCAAAACATCAACTGTTTATCAGCTGCACTGCTCCAAAGAGTGCTATATGAGGCCTTTTTTACCTTCGGCCATTGGGCTCTATAAGGGGAAGTGATGACCCTCTCCTTTTAGACTGTTTGAGGGAACTTTTTTTTATTCTTTCTACTTCTCTTCTAATATTTATATATCTGTGCACTTGTAATGCTG
Organism: Mobula birostris; assembly: GCF_030028105.1. NCBI lineage: Eukaryota > Metazoa > Chordata > Chondrichthyes > Myliobatiformes > Myliobatidae > Mobula > Mobula birostris. The sequence goes on from NC_092390.1 coordinate 14,511,836, forward strand.
CTGTGACACTGTAATTTCCTTTGGGATCAATAAGGTATCTACCTATTCCCATAGGTGCTGCCTGACCTGCTGAGCTTGAGTATTGCTAAGAAATTCTGAGCTAGGCACATGGATGATAAGAAATGGGAGGCTATGTAGAAGGGAACGGTTAGATCAGGGTTTCCCAACCTTTTTTATGCCGTGGACCCCTACCGTGAACTGTGGGGTCCGTGGACACTAGATTGGGAACCCCGGGGATTGGTTGATCTTAGGTCAAAGGTTAAAAGGTCAGTACCACATCGTGAACTGTGCTGCTCTGTACCGTTCTACACTCTAAAACAACAAATGTCAGGATATGATGTCAGTGATAATGAACCTGATTTTGATTCCTTCAGCTGGCATGGCGACTTTCAACACTTGGCTCACACAACACAAGTAATTTGTCCTTGTTTTGTTTACGCTCAGTGCAAGGCACTGTGATGTGGCACTGCCTTGCATGCCTTTTGCTCTTAACTTCGGCCAAATCAATCACCGTGTGAAATGTGGATTTTAAAGCTTTGTTTAGCAAAACTGAAGCAATGTACATCTGCTGTGTTTAGATAACTAATTGCTAGCTACTTGGCCACCAACATCCCTGAAGTTGGCAAGAGCTTACAAGCTAATTACATACCACAGACCCAAGGCAGTGCATGTGTTTAGGTGTCTCAGTCCTTGCCACCCAAGCACTAAGATCATTATCATTACTTGTGTTTGTGTAGATAAGAGTAGATCCAAAGAATACAACATTTTGAATGCATTTTGATATTTTGAACACTTGCAGATAATCAGAACATATTGGCAGGTAGTGCTTGGGTTATATTTCAGGTCATATGATCATAAGACATAGGTCGAATGGCCTAATTCTGCTCCTATCAAAATGTCTGCACCATTCATCATGACTGATTGATTATCCTTCTCAACCCCATTCTCCTACTTTCTCCCGTAGTTTTTGATACCCTTATTACTCAAGAACTTGTCAAACTTCACTTTAATTATACCCTTCACAGCCATCTGTGGTGACGAATTCGAGTTCCCTTGGGCAAATGTCTGCTTTATTCTTGAGGTAGTTTGGATTCGTACGTTATTCCATATTCTGTCTAATATCTGTGGATGCATCAACACTGGCATATTCACCTGGGAATGGCTAGGCATGAAAAATGCAGAGGCAACGATATTACACATGTTACTCATTGAACTCTGTAATTAAAAGGGACCAAAAATCTGAAGCAGTTTTGTATCACCTAGCAACTTTGTGCTCTTTAGTCCAGAAAGTTACGCTTGACTACTCGGAAGCCTTCACTATCGGACTACATGTCTCCAAGCGACTCCTGGAATGTCCCTGATGGGGTCTCCCAATCATCTCAGGGTTGAATTAAGAGCTGGCCTCAGCCAGACAATTAATCTGAGCACCCCTGAAATCACTAAACCTTCTGCTGTGTGTGGGAACATGCCCATGTTTGGATTTGTATGTGCATGTGCTTCAACATGTGTGCATACATTATATTGGAGGCTCGTGTGTGCATATGTGTGGTTATGTATGTGTGTATTGTGTGAGCAGTTCAGATTCAGCGTCTACACATTTGAGACTGTGGGCACTTGCACATTTGGTACACCTTTACACTTATACCTCTGTTCAATAGTCACATTTAATATCAGAGAAATGTATACAATGTACATCCTGAAATTCTTGTTCTTCGCAGACATCCACGAAACAGAATGGTGCCCCAAAGAATGAGTGACAGTAAAAACATTAGAACCCCAAAGCCCCCTGCTCCCTCCCACACACAAGCAGCAACAAAGCAACAACCCTCCCCCACCCCCACTTACTACCACAAAAAAATCAAGCAGCACCCTCCACCCACCAAGCAATCAGTTAGCAAAGCCCCCAAGAGAGGCCATGATCTGCAGTACAACAAAAGCTAATCGTTCACCTGACAGTTCGACATACCACAGATTCTCTCTCTCACCCCCCCATAAAGGGATTTGAGACTCAGTGTATACACACAATTGAGGCCCTATGCCTATAAATATTTGAGTTTTTGTGTGTGCGCATTTGCAACTGTGTGTAGGTGTATTTTACCATCCTTCAGAAGCAAGACATTCTGGGGATGCTAGAGGTCTTGAGCAACACACAAAAGTGCTGGATGAACTCAGCAAGTCAGGCAGCACCTATGGAGAGCAATAAACAGTCATCGTTTCAGGCCTGATGAAGGATCCCAGCCTGAAATGTCAACTGGTTACTCCCCTTCATAGATTTGCCTGACCTGCTGAGTTCCTCCAGCATTTTGTGTGTATAACCATCCTTCATGATGTGTTAACTAAGTTCCCTGAGCTCCTAAGAGTGTGTACATGTGTGTATTGTGTCTGCACATTTGGCATACGTGTGCACATTCAGTGCTCTGTGTGTATGCATGTCTATTTTACTCTCTCCCTTTCCACTGTATGTTCTCACCATGACAGCATGGGTTCCCTCTGGGTGCTCCAGTTTCCTCCCACGTTCCAAAGACATACAGGTCAGGGTTAGTAAATTGTGGGCATGCTATATTGGCACCAAAAGCATGGTGGCACTTGCCCCAGCACAACCTCGGACTGTGTTGGTCAGTGACACAAACAACATGTTTCACTGTATACTTTGATGTACATGTGACAAATAAAGCTAATCTAATCTTTAAAATCCTTTTCCATAATGTGTTACCTTGGTCCCTTCCATTTCTAAGTTGAGCAGTTTCCAGGATGACAAAGGAGTCATTTCCCAGATGAGCCTGTGACAAAGAACCAGAATAAGATTTAATATCACTAGCATATGTTGTGAAATTTATTGTTTTGTGGCAGCGGTATAGTGCAATACATTAAAAAATTATAAATTTTATTAAGAAATATTTGTATATATTGAAAATAAATAAGTAGTACAAAAATCAGAGCAAAAAATAGTGAGGTAGTGTTCATTAGTTGGTTCATTATCCGTTCAGAAACCTGATGGCAGAGGGGAAGAACAGGGTGGAGAGCTGGGGGAAACTGCTGGCCACCACCACAGAGTTCTATAACTGATGAGTTTAGTGGATTTGTTTTGTTTTTCCTTTGGTAAATGATTCTCACATGTATAGATTGTGACATGAAGGATGCCGTGCCTCTGAAAGCGACGCCAAGAAATGATTTGCTTCACATGTGCAAGACACAAACAAATTCTTTGAATAATTAACACACAGAGCTGGCAGACGTGCTGAAAGGAAAGAGTGCCCAAGTCAGCTTTTGAACTGCTAAGCAATTCTTTTTCTTTTACAAATATACATTGCCTTCCACGGAGGGTTGACAAGGATATTGCATCCATATTGCAGAACCTGCCTTGGCTTTTCTCTGCGTTTACTGAGTTGTGAAGGAAATAAATCTTCCCCTTGCCACAAAGAAAACTGATCAGCACAAGAACTTTTGTTAGAAGTCCTGGCACCTTTGATTCGGTTGGTGTTACCTGCGTGGAAACTAGGAATTGGGTGACGTAAGGAAGTGTAGCGCCTGTTTGATAGAATTCCACGCTTTTGAGCTGAATGGCTCCCTCCAGGTTCTTAGTCACTGATGTCCATGAGCTGTGTAACCGCATCAGGTGTTGAATTAGATGCTGTAGGCTAGATTTTGGGAAGAACTGATTGCCCTGAGATATGTCAGAGCTTGTTTTACTGTTGTTTTGTTCTGTTGTTCCTGCTTGTGTTGTTCTGCTGAACATAGTGGGTCTACTGTGCTGGAACCAGAATGTGTTGACACTTGTGGGCTGCCCCCAGCACATCGTTGGGTGTGCTGATTGTTAAAGTAAAATGAATGTGAATCTGTCCAGTGGCCACCAGGACCTTGGATCTGCACTCTTCCACTTTGATGAAGATGAAAGATTAACTTTGTTATCACATATACGTCAAAGCATCGAAACGTACAGTGAAATGTGTCATTTGTGTCAGTGACCAACACAGTCGTAGCAAGCCCACGACTTATTAACCCTAACCTGTGTGGATAAAAGTGGAGCAGCTGGAGAAAGCCACACTGTCATGGGGAGAAGATACAAGCTCCTTACAGAGAGTGGCAGGAATTGAACCCTGAACTCGTGATTGCTGGTGCTAGAAAGCATTACACTAATTGCTCTGCTACCACCCCTAACAATGCCGCACTCCTTCAGTGTGGCCTGCTCCACGAGTCTGGACTGTGAGGTTAGGCTCCATTGAGGTTGAATGGCTTCCTCTGACTTGAAAGCAAGGCCAAGACTTGAGGGGCAAAATGGCCTAATTCTGCTCTTGTGTCTTATAGTCTTAAGCAAGTGATTCAACTTGGATGGCACAATTTACCTTGGCAGGTGCTGAGTTCCATAGAACCACTGTATAGACCCTTCAGCTCACAATGCTGTGCCATTTCTTTTAACCTACTGTAGGAGCCTTCCCTCCCACATAGCCCTCAATCTTTCTTTCAGCAGTGTCCAAGTCTCAGATTTTCTTAACTCTATCAAGTCACCTCTCATCGTCCTTTACTCCAAAGAGAAAAGTCCCTGCTTGCTTAACCTATCTTAATAAGACCTGTTCTCTAATCTGGCATTATCGGGTTCAGTTAGAAACAGGTTTATTATCACTGTCTTATGACGTTAAATTTGTTTTGAGGCAGCAAAGACATAATATTAACACAAATTATAAAATAGTGCAAAAAAAGTAATTCTGTCTTGGATGGTCCCGAGCCTGGCTACGACAGGAAGAAGGTTGAGCATTGGACTAGACTAGCAACCCCATCCCATAAAAGCCCATTGCTAGAGAAACAGCAACGGAAGCTCCAAAGGCCTCATCGCTGGGAGAGGAAGGATCTTCGAGGATGGGCAGCACATGGGGACAACTTGAAAGGCTTGCCTAGGTTAGCTGTCAGCAGCTTATGCCCCAGTAAGGGTGATGGGTTTAAGAAGGGGCAGAAAAAGAGCACAGTTCACGGACCATTCAGAAATCTGATGTTAGAGGGGAAGAAGTTGTTTCTGAGTAAATGAGGTATCATGTGCCCATGATGGAGCTGGCTGAATTTACAATCCTCTGTAGCCTCTTGCGATGCTGTGCTTTGGAACTTTAATATCAGATAGTGATGAAATCAGTCAGAGTGCTCTCCGCTGTACATCTGTAGAAATTTGTAGGAGTCCAGAGTGTTGTTGGAGCTGCACTCATTCAAGGACACATTCCTTCACACTCCTGACTTAGTAGAGACAGTAGGAAGTCAAGTGTTCAGTAATACAGAATACAGGTTTCCCCCGCTATCCGAAAGTACAGCGTTCCTATGAAACCTTTCGTAAGCTGAAATGGCATAAAGCGAAGAAGCAATTATCATTAAATTATATGGAAAAATTGATCGTTCCCAGACCCAAAAAAATAACCTACTAAATCATACCAAATAGCACATAAAACCTAAAATAACACTAACATATAATAAAAGCAGGAATGGTATGATAAATACACAGCCTATATAAAGTAGAAATAATGTATGTACAGTGTAGTTTCACTTATCAGAATCGGGAAGATTTAGCCAAAACCGATTTGTAGGAAAAAAAATCGGCACGTGCACACATGCGAACACGCCTGCCCGTTCAAGGCTTCACAGTCATGGTAGTCTTTCTCGGGGTAAACACAAGTTTAAAGCAGGTGCCTTTTCATAAAAGCAAAAATCCTCTTCGGATTTCTTCGGTTAGTGAAAACAAGTACTAATGTAGGTCTTTCATAAAAGCAAAGTGGCATAAAGCAAACTTTCGTAAAGCGGGGGACACCTGTAACTAACTTCTCACTGACTGTCACAGTCATGATATTACTATGATTGGGGCAGTAAATATTCTGGGCCATTGAACCCTGGAACATTACTGGAGAACCGCTCAGATATGGGAAAGTAGTTATGTCTTCTTGCATTCTTCATTATTAGAGTCAGTGATTGCTTAATACTGGTATTGCATGGCAGTGCAAATTATGAGTCAAGGTAGCATTTCAAAGTTCCAAGGATTTCCAAATACAGGAAATTCCTGATTTTAGTCCAAGAGAAAGTGGGAAATTGGACAGCTTTTGCCATAAGTGCAGAACATTTTGAAAATGATTGCGGAAAAGAAACCGTTCATATTTCAGGTCAGTGTCCTTTCATCAAGATAATTGTCTGCTATTTACAGAACTATGGACATTACTGTTATTTTCATAGTAATATAGCGTGCAGTTATATTAAAATATTTCATGTTGTTGCCAATGGTTGCCAAGAAACATTGTGGAAAATACAGGCCATCCCCAGGTTACAAGCACTCGACTTATGGACACCCTACATAAGAGCAAGCTCACATTATATTATTAAATTCAAAAGCCTGACATGTGTACGTTCATTCCTATGAAAAGCAGAACTAGTTTCCTCTCCCTCTCTCTCCTCTGCACAGAATATGGAAAAGTTGCAGAGGGTTGCAGACTCAGTCTCCCCACCATCAAGGACACCCTGAAAAGGTGATGCCTTAAAAAGGCGTCATTCATCATTAAGGACGCTCACCACCCAAAACATGCCCCTTTCTCATTGCTATCATCAGAGAGGACAGGAGCCCGAAGACACACACTCAGCTTCTTCCCTTGCTCCATCAGATTTCTCATCGGACAATGAATCCATGAACTCTGCTTCACTATTTTTGTACTACATATTTTTCTTTTTTTAACATTTATTTCTTATTTCAATTTATAGTATATCTTATGTATGTATTGCACTGTACTGCTGCTGCCAAACAACAAATTTCACAACATAGGTCGGTGATAATAAACCTGATTCTGATTCTTGACGTCTCTAAAAACGGATCATGTAATTGATTGGTATCAACTCTGCGCTGATTCCAGAGTACAAGTAGCAGCCAGAAGCTGTTTAAACCGCATTGTGGCGTCTGGGCAAAGGAGCTTCAATTTTATCAAGTAGAACAGACGGTCTGGGAAGTGAGTTTGTAGGATTGTCTCTCACTCCTTCCCTGTTTGCTCAGCTTTGGAAGGAACTGAGAGTGCTAGTGTTTAAGTGAAAAAATGTCCCTAGAGTATTACAATCTCAAATAATAGAGTTCTGCCTTACTATGTATAACACAAGACTTGCTTATATTTCATAACATTTATAATTAACTTAATTCATCTGAAGGCATCTGAATTAATCAATTATATGGTCTAACACTATATTAACATCTGTATCCAAGCTTCACCACACAAGAACTATATAGGAAATGTCAAACTCAAACACTAGTCAGTGTACTAGTGTGGCCCTTGCAGCTTTCACATTCTTAATGTAATTTGAGAGTTGTCTGTATTCTCATAATGTTTAACAAATATTTAGATGAGCTTCATTTCAGAGGTAATTATGGGCTGTATCTTGGAAAATGGTCCATATGTATAGATAGGTATAACAGCTGGCACTGAAAAATCTGTTTCTGTGTTGTATGACTGCTCTATGCAGCAAGCCACCTGGAAGTGTGGAGAAGGAAGTTCACGGTAACTTCAGAAAAGTAATTAGATGTTTGATTGCAGAGGTTATACATGTAGGAGTGTGTTAATGGCACAGAGCAGTGAGACTTTATGTTCTTTTGAGAGCTGACAGAGGCATGATTGGCAACTGGCTTTATTGTTTTTTTTCCTCGGGCTGGAAAGCTGTCCAGAACTCAGGGTAAAATTGTCCATATTCCAGGAAACTACATCTGTGCAGACCTGCATATAAAACATGGTGAAGACCATAAGATACAGGAGCAGAATTAGGCCATTTGGCCCATCAAGTCTGCTCCACCATATTTCATCATGGCTGATCCAGTTTCTCTCTCAGTTCCAATCTCCTGCCTTTTCCCCATATCCCTTCATGCCCTAATCAAGAATCTATCAACCACAGCCTTGAATATACCCAATGACTTGGCCTCCACAGCCGCCTGTGGCAATGAACTGCACAGATTCACCACTCTCTGCCTACTCTGTGAGGTGAAGGTGTAAGGAAACCTTGCCAGCTACAGAGCAGTTTTCACTCAAAGTCACTGTCAAAAAAAATCAGTGAATGGACTCAACAAGTTGCTGAGTTAGACAGACGGCAGATCACCATTTTAATAACTGCAGTATGGAAGCTCAAAGAGTCGAAAGATTTTTGGTGATATAAAGAAAACAGTAACTGCAGCCAAAGCTACAGCAACTTCACAGATAAAAACAGGGTATTTTTGTAATGTGTGGTGGAGAATAGATGTGTATAAAGTCCATCACAGTAATTTAACAAGTATGTGGTTTCCAACTGTAATTACTGAGGGAATTATCATTCTGCTCTAATCTGACATAATTATATTTGGCAGGTGTAAGAGGAATCTCAGTAACCAGCAGGGAAACAGACTCAAAGTCTCTCTAGGACCGGAGGACACAGCCTCAGAGTAAAAGAGTGTCCTTTTAGAATGGAGATGAGGAGGAATTTCTGCAGCCAGTGTGGTGAATCTGTGGAATTTGTTGCCACAGACAGCTGTGGAGCACAAGTCTTTATAAATATTTAAGGCAGAGGTTGATAGATTCTTGATTGGTCAAGGCATGAAGGGATACGGAGAGAAGGCAAGAGGAATAATGGATCAGCCACGATGAAATGGTGGAGCAGACTCGATGGGTGAAATAGCCAAATTCTGCTCCTATATTTTATGGTCTAATGGAGGCATTTGTAATAATCTTTCAAGAATCACAAGATTCTGAAATGGTTTTGGAAGGTCAGAAAATTGCAAATGGAATTCCACTCGTCAAAAAAGGGAGAGAGGCAGAAGAAGGGAAATTATAGGCCAGGTAGTCTGACCACAGTGGTTGGAAAAATGTTGGAACTGATTGATAAGGATGTGGTTTTGGGGTACTTTGAGGCACATGATAAAATAGGCCATAGTCAGCATGGTTTCCTCAAGGAAAAATTTTGCCTGACGAATCTTTTGGAATTCTTTGAAGAAATATGAAGCAGTATAGACAAAGAAGGATCAGTTGTTGTTGTGTACTTGGATTTTCAGAAGGCCTTTGACAGGGTGCTATACATGAGGTTGTTTAACAAGTCCTGGTCCCATCATATAAATATATTTGCGAAGAGAGCACAACAGCTCTCTTCAGAGTTGTCACAGAAGTCTGTGGAGATTCAGCACATCATCAAAAGCCTTGACAAATGTCTGTGAAAGTGTAGTGGAAAGTGTGCTGACTGGCTGCATTATGACCTGGTACGTGAACACCAATGTCTTTGAGCAGAAAATCCTACAAAAGGTAGTGGATTTGGCGCAGTACATCAAGGGTAAGGTCTTCCAAACCAATGAGCAAATCTACACGAAATGTTGCCGTAGGAAAGCAACATCCATCATCAGAGATCCTCACCACCCAGGCCATGCTCTTTTCTCACTGCCCCAGGATTCGCATCACCAGGTTCAAGAACAGTTACTACCCCTCAATCTTCAGGCTCTTGAACAAAAGAGGATAACTGCACTCATTTAAAGACTGTTTTATCTTGTTATTTCATGCTTGTTATTTATTGCTATTTATTTATATTTGCATTTGCGCAGTTTGTTGTCCGTTGATCCTGTTTACAGTTACTATTCTATAGATTTGCTAGGCATGCCCGCAGAAAAATAATCTCAGGATTGTGTGTGGTGACATTTATGTACTCGGATAATAAATTTTACTTTGAACATTGAACCTTAAAAGCCCATGGTATTACAAGAAAGATACTAGTATGGTTAAAGCAGTGGTTGATTGGTAGAATGCAAAGAGTGGGAATAAAAGGAGCCTTTTCTGGTTAGCTGCCAGTGACTAGTGGTCCGGCAGTTCCACGATGATATGATGGTGAAAGTTCTGGATGACGGCGATGAGTTGGAGGCCTTCCAGTGACAAATGGCGTCAAACAAGGCTGCGTTCTTGCCCCGACTCTGTTCAGTATGGTATTCTCTGCCATGCTGACAGATGCCTTCCGTAACTACGAAGAAGGAATCCACGTCAGGTACAGGACTGACTGCAGGTTGTTCAACCCTAGGCACCTGCAGGCAGTTACAAAGGTGCAAGAGACTGTCATCAGAGACTTGTTGTTTACTGATGACTGCGCACTCAACGCCAGCACAGAGCAGGAGATGCAGCGTGAAATGGACTGCTTCTCACAAGCTTGCGACAACTTCAGACTCACTATCAGCACCAAAAAGACTGAAGTTATGTACCAGCCTGCCCCAGGAAAGCCATACCAGGAGCCGCGCATCACGGTGAAGGGCCAGAACCTCCAGGCAGTCGACAACTTCACCTACCTGGGCAGCATACTCTCTCGCGCAGTGAATATAGACGCTGAGGTCAACAACAGGATTGCTAAAGCCAGCGCCGCCTTTGGGAGACTCCGTGAGAACGTCTGGGAGTGGAGAGGACTCAGCCTTACCACCAAGTTGAAGGACTACTGTGCAGTGGTCCTTACCACCCTCCTTTACGCCAGCGAGACCTGGACTGTCTACAGCAGACACGCCAAACAGCTCAACCACTTTCACCTGAGCTGTCTCCGCAGACTCCTCCACATCAGGTGGCAGGACAAAGTCCCCGACACGGAAATCCTGGAACGAGCTGGGCTCTGCAGCGTCTACACCCTCCTGCTGAAAGCCCAAGCCAGGTAGGCTGGACATGTGGTCAGAATGCCAGACAGCCGATTGCCTAAGCAGCTGCTGTACGGAGAACTGTGTCAGGGCAAGCGCTCAGTCGGGGGGCAGAAGAAACGTTACAAAGACTGCCTCAAAGCGCCCCTCAAAGGCCTGGGTGTCGACATCAACACGTGGGAGACGCTTGCCCTCGACCGTCCAGCTTGGCGCAGCAAGATCACCACAGGAGACAGTGCAGCTGAAGTCAGGCGCAACGAAAGCGTGCTGTGCGCAAGGCCCGAGCAGCATCCACTGCCATGACAGCACCCACCCACTTGTGTCCTACATGTGGGCGAGCCTTCAGGGCCCGGATTGGCCTGATCAGTCACTTCCGGACCCACAACCACCAATCTCCCATTTGACTTTGAAGCCATGGTCATCTTCGACTACGAAGGACGAACAACAACAACAACAGTGGTGTTCCACAAGGGATCTCTGTTGGGATTGTTTCTTTTCACATTACCTGTCAATGACTTGGATGGTGGAATTGATGTCTTTGTTGCAAAGTCTGTGGATGAAACAAAGATTGGTGGAGGGGCAAGTAGTTTTTGAGGAAGTAGAGAGGGTACAGAAGGACTTAGATTAGGAGAATGGGCAAAGAAGTGGCAGATGGAATATAGAGCCAGGAAGTGTATGGCCATGCATTTTTGTAGACAAAATAAAAGACATGATTTTCTGAATGGAAAGAAAATTCAAAACTCTGACATGCAAAGAGACTTGGGAGACCTTGTGCAGAATTCCCTAAATGTTAATTTGCAGGTTGAGTCTGTGGTGAGGAAGGTAAATGCAATGTTAGCGTTCATTTCAAGAGAACTGGAATATAAAAGCAAGGATGTAATTTTAAGGCTTTATAAAGCACTGGTGAGACCTCACTAGGAGCATTGTGAACAGGTTTGGGCCGCTTAGAAAGGATGTGCTGAAACTGGAGAAGGTTCAGAGGTTTCAGAGGAGGATCATGAAGATGATTCCTGGATTGAACGGCTTGTCATATGAAGAGCATTCACAATGCGCTGGAGGAACTCAGCAGGTCAATCAGCATCAGTTTAAAAGATTAGTCGACGTTTCGGGCTGAAACCCTTCGTCAGGACTGAAGGAAGAACTTTGGGGAGGGTTTGAAGAATGCTGGTAGTTGAAAAAAACAGTAATTTTAAAGACAAAGGGGTGGGGGAGGGGATGCAGGGAGGTGATTGGCAGGAGAACAATGCGAAGTAGTAGAAGGAGGGCGGAACTATGAGGGAGGTGATGTGAAATAGGGATTGAGGAAGGGAGGGGGAGGGAATTACCAGAAGTTGGAGAATTCTATGTTCATACCAAGGGGCTGGAGACTACCTAGACGGTATATGAGGTGTTGCTCCTCCAACCTGAGTTTAGCCTCATCATGGCAGTAGACGAGGCTATGTATGGACATATCTGAATGGGAGTGGGAAGCAGAGTTGAAGTGGGTAGCTACCGGGAGATCCTGTCTGTTGTGGTGGACAGAGTGGAGGTGCTCGACGAAGCGGTCCCCCAATCTGCGTGGGGTTTCACCGATATAGAGCAGGCTGCACTGGGACCACTGGATGCAATAGATGACCCCAACAGACTCACAAGTGAAGTGTTGCCTCACCTGGAAGGACTGTTTGGGGCCCTGAATGGTGGCAAGAGAGGAGGTGTAGGGACAGGTATAGCACTTACGCTTACAGGGATAAGTGCCGGGTGGGAGATCCGTGGGGATGGACGTGCGGATAAGTGAGTCGCGGAGGGATCGATCCCTGCAGAAAGCGGAGAGGGGTGGAGAGGAAAAGATGTGCTTAGTGGTGGGGTCCTGTTGAAGGTGGCGGAAGTTGCGGAGGTTAATGTGCTGGATCTGGAGGCTGGTGGGGTGGTAGGTGATGACAAGGGGAACTCTGTCCCTGTTGTGGTGGCGGGAGGATGGGGTGAGGGCCGAAGTGAGGGAAATGGAGGAGATGTGGGTGAGGGCATCATTGATCACCGTAGAAGGGAAACCACGATCCTTAAAGTTTTTTTACCTCTTCCCACCCCGCCAGATGCGAAAATGCCATTCCCTATTCCCAGTTCCTCCACCTCCACCACATCTGCTCCTAGGATGGGACTTTCCATTCCAGGACATCTCAAATGTCCTCTTTCTTTAAGGATCGTGGTTTCCCTTCTGCCGTCATCAATGATGCCCTCACCCGCATCTCCTCCATTTCCCGCACTTCAGCCCTCACCCCATCTTCCCGCCACCACAAGAGGGACAGAGTTCCCCTTGTCCTCACCTACCACCCCACCATCCTCCGGATCCAGCATATTATCCTCCACAACTTCCGCCACCTTCAACAGGACCCTACCACTGAGCACATCTTTCCCTCTCCACCCCTCTCCACTTTCCACAGGGATTGATCCCTCCGCGACTCACTTATCCGCACGTCCATCCCCACGGATCTCCCACCCGGCACTTATCCCTGTAAGCGTAAGTGCTACACCTGTCCCTACACCTCCTCTCTTGCCACCATTCAGGGCCCCAAACAGTCCTTCCAGGTGAGGCAACACTTCACTTGCGAATCTGTTGGGGTCATCTATTGCATCCGGTGTGGCCTCCTCTACATCGGTGAAACCCGAGGCAGATTGGGGGACCGCTTCGTCGAGCACCTCCACTCTGTATGCCACAACAGACAGGATCTCCCGGTAGCCACCCACTTCAACTCTGCTTCCCATTCCCATTCAGATATGTCCATACATGGCCTCGTCTACTGCCATGATGAGGCTAAACTCAGGTTGGAGGAGCAACACCTTATATACCGTCTAGGTAGTCTCCAGCCCCTTGGTATGAACATAGAATTCTCCAACTTCCAGTAATTCCCTCCCCCTCCCTTCCTCTATCCCTATCTCACATCACCTTCCTTATAGTTCCACCTCCTTCTACTACTGTGCATTGTTCTTCTGCCAATCACCTCCCTGCATCCCCTCCCCCACCCTTTCTCTTTAAAATTACTGCTTTTTTCAACTACCAGCATTCTTCAAACCCTCCCCAAAGTGCTTCCTTCAGTCCTGACGAAGGGTTGTGGTCCGAAATGTCGACTAATCTTTTCAACTGATGCTGACTGACCTGCTGAGTTCCTCCAGCGCATTGTGAGTGTTCCTTTGACAACAGCATCTGCAGATTATTTTGTGTATATGAAGAGCATTGATGGCTCTGGGCTTGTATTCACTAGAATTCAGATGAATGAAGGGTGACCAAATTGAAATGTAACAGATGGAGAAAGGTCTTGATTGAGTGGATGAGGAGAGGATGTTTCCTATGGTGGGAGAGTCTAAAACCAGAGGACACTGTCTCAAAATAAAGGGGTGTCCTTTTAGGACGGAAATGAGGAGGAATTTCTTTAGCCAGAGAGTGGTGAATCTGGAATTTGTTGCCACAGGCAGATGTGGAGGCCAAGTCTTTATGAATATTTAAGGCAGAGGTTGATAGACTCTTGAGTTATCAAGGCATGAAGGAACACAGGGAGAAGGCAGGAGATTGGGGCTAAGAGGAATAATGGACCAGCCATGATAAAATGGCGGGCAGACTCGATGGGCCAAACAGCCTAATTCGGCTCCTATATCTTACGGTTTTATTGGTTGCATCATGGTCTGGTACGGCAATTTCAATGTGTAGAAATGTGAAAAGTTGTAGAGAATAGTGGACTTTCAATTGTTTTAATTTCAAAATAATTCCAGAACAATTTGCCTACCTATAGTTTTAGTTTCAAAAATTCCCAACCATTGTGAATATGTGTTTTGTTGTTTTGAAGAGGCAGCCTTGAGTTAGAAGTTTGCATTTGGCACGAATCACAGACTGTAATAATGTTTGTTAATCAATAGCCAAAATGGAAGTCTTGTCCCAGGCAGAAGTTTAGCAATATATGTTCAGTTGTGACTGTTGGAGGGCATAATTGTGATAGTGGGTTTATTTCAGTTGACCTTTGTGGTTGATTTAATTACTTTGATGCAATTATCTAATAAACATATCCCCAAGAGTTCCCTGTAGATTACCTGACCAAAGTATTTAATGAGTAGGCAAAAGATATTCAGGGATTAAAGTTTGACAGGGAAATACTTAACAAAAGGAATTTTCTTAAACAATTTTGATTGTTGCAATAAAAAAGCATTCAAGTAGCAAGTGCTAGGCTTACAGAACAGACCTTTTGTACGTTGGACCTCTTCTTCCATGCCACAGTTCAGAGTAAATTTGCTATCAAAGTACATATATGTCACCATATACAACCCTGAGATTCATCTTATTGTGCGCACATTCAATGTCCAATGAAACTAATAGAATTAATGAAAGACCACACCAGCTGAGCTACAACTAGTGTGCAAAAGACAAATGGTGCAAATACAAAAAGAATAAATAAGCAAATAAATATTTTTTATATATATATACATATATATATATATAAAATATATATAAATTCATTCGAGAACATGGGATGAAGAGTCCTTGAGAGAGAATCCATAGGTTGTGGGAACATTTCAATGATGGGGACAGTAAAGTTGAGTGAAGTTATCCCCTTTGGCTTAAAAGCCTGATGGTTGAGGAGTAATAACTGTCCCTGAACCTGGTGGTGTGAGTCCTGAGGTTCCTGAACCTCAGCAGTGAGAAGAGAGTGACGACCTGGGTTGTGCCGTCTCTGATGGATGCCACTTTCTGCTACAATGCTCTGTGTAGATGTGCTCAGTGGTGGGAAGAGACTGAGCCCTATCCACTACTTCTAATGGGATTTTCCATTCTAGCGTTGATGTTTCCATACCATGCTGTGGTGCAGCTAGTCAATATGTTCTCCACTGCACATCTGTAGAAGTTTTTCAAAGTTTTAGCTGTCATGATGAATCTGTGCAAACTCCTAAAGAGGTTGCGGCGCTGATTGAGATCGTGGAGGAGATATGGTTGCCAGTCCGAACTGACTAGGGTCTACAAGTGAGGAAATTCATGATCCATTTGCACAAGGAAGTATTGAAGCTAAGGTCTTGAAGCTTATTGATTAACAGAACCAAGTCACTTCTCAGACATGAATTAATATGTTTCATCACCAACCTCTCAAAATACTTCCTCACTATGGATGTAAGTGCTACTGGATGATAGCCATTGAGGTAGATTACCACGTTCCTCTTAGGCACCTGCTTGAAGCTGGTGGGTACCTCAGACTGCCGAAGTGAGAGGCTAAAGATCTTAGTGAACACTGCAATTAGTTGATCAGCACAGGTCTTTAGTACTTGGCAAGCTATCTCATCTGGGGCAGATCCTTTCCGTGGGTTCACCCAGCTGAAGGCAGCTCGCAATTGGCTTCAGAAACTGAAATCAAAGGATCATCAGGGAATGTGGGAGGTTGTGATGGCTCCTTCATGCTTTGTCGGCCAAAACGAGCATAGAAGGCATTGAGCTCACCTGGAAAGGAAACCCTGTTGTCGCCTATGTCGCTTGATTTTAATTTCAAGTCAAGTCACTTTCTATTGTCATTTCGACCATAACTGCTGGTACAGTACACACTAAAAATGAGACAACGTTTTTCAGGACCATGGTGCTACATGAAACAATACAAAAACTACACTGAACTATGTAAAACAACACCAAAACTACACTAGACTACAGACCTACCCAGGACTGCATAAAGTGTACAAAACAGTGCGGGCATTACAATAAATAATAAACAAGACAATAGGCACAGTAGAGGGCAGTAGGTTGGTGTCAGTCCAGGCTCTGGGTATTGAGGAGTCTGATGGCTTGGGGGAAGAAACTGTTACATAGTCTCGTCATGAGAGCCCGAATACTTTGGCGCCTTTTGCCAGATGGCAGGAGGGAGAAGAGTTTGTATGAGGGCTGCGCGGGGTCTTTCATAATGCTGTTTGCTTTACGGATGCAGCGTGTGGTGTAAGTGTCTGTAATGGCGGGAAGAGAGACCCCAATGATCTTCTCAGCTGACCTCACTATCCGCTACAGGGTCTTGCGATCTGAGATAGTGCAATTCCCGAATGATGCAGCTGCTGAGGATGCTCTCAATACAACCTCTGTAGAATGTGGTGAGGATGACGGGTGGGAGATGGACTTTTCTCAGCCTTTGCCGAAAGTAGAGACGCTACTGGGCTTTCTTTGCTATGGAGCTGGTGTTGAGGGACCAGGTGAGATTCTCCACCAGGTGAACACCAAGAAATTTGGTGCTCTTAATGACCTCTACGGAGGAATCGACAATGTTCAGCGGAGAGTGGTCGCTCCGTGTCCTCCTGAAGTCAACAACCATCTTTTTTGTTTTGTTCACATTCAGAAACAGGTTGTCGGCTCTGCACCTGTCCGTTTGCCGCTGCACCTCCTCTCTGTATACTGACTCATTGTTCTTGCTGATGAGACCCACCACGGTCGTGCCATTTGTAAGAGGTGATAGCATTAAAGTCCTGCCAAAACAGTCGAGCGTCCTTCATTGATTTGTTTAATCCAGAATTGCCACTTTGCCCATGATATGGCTTTCTGGAGATCATACCTGGATCTCTTGTAACTTTCTTGGTTGCCAGACTTGAGTATCTCTGATCTGGCCCTCAGCTGACTGTGAACCTGGTTCA
Organism: Mobula birostris; assembly: GCF_030028105.1. Classification (NCBI taxonomy): domain Eukaryota; kingdom Metazoa; phylum Chordata; class Chondrichthyes; order Myliobatiformes; family Myliobatidae; genus Mobula; species Mobula birostris. The sequence continues at coordinate 14,529,066 of NC_092390.1, forward strand.
TCCAGGGCTTCTGGTTGGGGGAGACTCTGAATGATTTTGTGGAGAGTTTTTTGATAAAGTCATTGACATCCATGGTGTGTTCATTCAGATCCACAGATCCTCCTGCAACCACGTCTTCGTTGTCCTAATTGCTGGAATATTTCCTTGACTCATAGTTGTTGTTGGTGCCTTGAAACATCAGTCACCAGGTTCCACCCTCCCTGCTTTTAATCCTCTCATTCAAAGGCCCCTTGGCTTTCTTAACTCTTTTCTCTCTCTCTCTTCGTATCTTTACAGGCCCCCTCCTCATCTGCAATCTAACTCTCCCCCAAGTCCTGATGAGGGATCTTAGCCCAAAATGTCATCTTGTTTATTCCTTGAGATTGCTGCTGCCCGAGCATAAAACCATAATTCATCGGTGCAGAATGAGACCATTTGGCCCATTGAGACTGCTCTGCCATACATTTCTCTCTCAACCCCATTCTGCTGCCTTTCATACCTTTCATTTCCTAACTAATCAAGAACCTATCAACCTCCACCTCAAATACACCCAAAGACCTGGCCTCCACAGCCGTCTGTGGCAACAAATTCCACAGATTCACCACGCTCTAGCTAAAGAAATTTCTCTTCGATCTCTGTTCTAAATGAACGTGTTTCCTTTCTGAGGTTGTAGCTTCCCCCACTATGGGAAGCATCCTCTCCAGATCCACTCCAGTGATGCCTTTCAAGATTTGATAGGTTTCATTGAGTTGCCCCCTCATTCTTCAAAATTCCAGCAAATACAGGTCCAGAGTCATCAGACACTCCTCATATGATAAGCCTTTCATTTCCAGAATCATTTCCATGAACCTCCTTCGAACCTTCTCCAATGTCAGTACATTCTTTCTTAGATAAGGAACCCCAAACTGCTCACAATAGTCCAAGTGAGGCCTCACAGTGCCTTATAAAGACTCAGCGTTACATACTTACTTTTGTATTCTAGTCCTCTTGAAGTGAATGCTAACATCGTATTTGCCTTCCTCATCACTGACTCAACCTGCATGTTAATCTTTAGGGAATCCTGCACGAGGACTCCCAAGTCCTTTTGCACCTCAGATTTTTGAATTTTCTTCCTGTTTGGAAATAGTCTACACTTATATTCCTTACACCAAAGTGCATGACTGTACACTTCCCAGCACTATATTCTATCTGCCACATTTCCCATTTTCCTAAGCTGTCCAAGTCCGTCTGTAGCCTCCCTGATTCCTCAACACTGCCTGCCCATCTATCTATCTTCGTATCATCTGCAAACTTGGCCACAAAGCCATCAATTCCATCATCCAAATCATGGACATTAAATGTAAGAAGCAGTTCCAAAATCAACTCCTATGGAACAGCATTAGTCACTGTCAGCCAACCAGAAAAGGCTCCATTTATTCCTTCTCTTTGCCTGCTGCCAATCAGCCAATGCTATATCCATGCTAGTATGTTTTCTGTAATACCATGGGCTCTTACCTTGTTAAGCACCTTGTCAAAGGTCTTCTGAAAATCCAAGTTCACAACATTAACCAATACTCCTTTGTCCTCTGGCATTAAAGTCCGAACCAACAGCCTTCGGGACAGCTTCTTCCACCAGGCCATCAGTCTGCTTAATTCATGCTGACGAAACTATATTTCCATGTTATATTGACTATCCTGTTGTACATAATATTTATTATAAATTACTTTGATTGCACATTGCACATTTGAACAGAGACGTAACGTAAAGATTTTTACTCCTCATGTATATGAAGGATGTAAGTAATAAAGTCAATTCAATTCAATTCTATCCTCATTATTTCTTCAAAGAATTCCAACAATTTTGTCAGGCAAGATTTTCCCATAAGGAAACCTTGCTAGATGTATCTTTGGCAGCAATTACAGCCTTGAGTCTGTGTGCATAGGTCTCCAATCAGACACTGCATGTTTTCTCCATTCTTCATTACAAAACTGCTTAAGCTCTGTCAGATTGCATGATGATCATGAGTGAACAGTCCTTTTCAAGTCCAGCCACAAATTCTCAAGTGGTTTGAGGTCTGGACTCTAACTTGGCCGCTCCAGGACATTAACTCAAAATATTCTGCAGATGCTGGGGTCAAAGCAACACACTACAAGATGGAGGAACTCAGCAGGTCAGGCAGCATCCGTGGAAACGATCAGTCAACGTTTCAGGCCGGAACCCTTCATCTGGACTGAAGAGGGAAGAGGCAGAGACTCTATAAAGAAGGTGGGGGGAGGGTGGGAAGGAGAAGGCTGGAAGGTTCCAGTTGAAAAACCAGTAAGGAGAAAGATAAAGGGGTGGGGGAGGGGAAGCAGGGAGGTGATAGGCAGAAAAGGTGAAGAAGGAATAGGGGAAAGCACAATGGGTAGTAGAAGGAGGTAGAACCATGAGGGAGGTGATAGGCAACTGGGGGAAGGGGGCAGAGTGAAACTGGGATGGGGGAAGGGGAGGGAGGGAAATACCGGAAGTTGGAGAATTCAGTGTTTGTACCAAGGGGCTGGAGACTACCCAGACGGTATATGAAATGTTGTTCCTCCAACTTGAGTTTAGCCTCATCATGGCAGTAGAGGAGGCCATGTATAGACATATCTGAATGGGAGTGGGAAGCAGAGTTGAAGTGGGTGGCAACCGGGAGATCCTGTCTGTTGTGGCGGACGGAGCGGAGGTACTCGACGAAGCGGTCCCCCAATCTGCGTCGGGTTTCACCAATGTAGAGGAGGCCGCTCCGGGAGCACCCGATGCAATAGATGACCCCAACAGGCTCACAAAGTGAAGTGTTGCCTCACCTGGAAGGACTGTTTGGGGCCCTGAATGGTGGCAAGAGAGGAGGTGTAGGGACAAGTGTAGCAATTACGCTTACAGGGATAAGTGCCGGGTGGGAGATCAGTGGGGAGTGACGTGTGGACCAGGGAGTCGCGGAGGGAACTCTTTACCCTCCTCTGACCCCAGCCCCAACCCTTTCTGTGTCTTCACCATCCCCTCTGACCTTCCCCTCTCTGAGGCAGAACGTTCTGTCCTTAGCAAGGGCCTCACTTTTGTCCCCCTCCGTCCACACCTCAGTGAGTTTCGTGCCCGCCATAACGCTGAACTCTTCTTCCGCCACCTACGTCTCCGAGCCTACTTCTTTGGCAAGGATTCCCCTCCCCCTACTGATGACCCCTTCTTCCGTCTTCAACCTTCCTCCTCCTCCTGGACACCCCGCCTGGGCCTTCTACCTGCACTCGATCTTTTCATCTCCAACTGTCGCCAAGACATAACCGTCTCAACTTCACCACTCTTCTCTCCTGTTCCAACCTCACTCCCTCTGAACGCACTGCCCTCCACTCTCTCCGCACTAATCCCAACCTCACCATCAAACCCGCAGACAAAGGTGGTGCCCTAGTAGTCTGGCGGATGGACCTCTACATCACTGAGGCCAAACGGCAGCTCTCTGATACCTCCTCTTACTTACCCCTGGAACAGGACCCCACCAAAAAACATCAAACCATTGCCTCCCGTACCATCACCGCCCTTATCAACTCCGGAGACCTTCCGTCCTCAGCCACTAAACTCATAATTCCCACACCCCGTACTGCTCGGTTTTACTTCCTCCCCAAGATCCACAAGCCTGACTGTCCTGGTAGACCCATAGTTTCTGCTTGCTCCTGTCTCAACGAACTTGTATCTGCCTACCTGGACTCCATTTTGTCACCCATAGTTTAGTCCCTCCCCACCTACATCCGGGATACATCCCATGTCCTCCACCTCTTCAATAACTTCCAGTTCCCTGGTCCCGACCACTTCATTTTCACTATGGATTTCTAATCTTTATACACCTCCATTCCCCATCAAGAAGGCCTCAAAGCCCTCTGCTACTTTCTGGACAATAGACCTCACCAGTTCCCCACCACCACCACCCTCCTCTGGTTGGCGGAACTGGTACTCACACTTAATAACTTCTCTTTTGGCTCTTCCCACTTTCTTCAGACCAAGGGTGTAGCTATGGGAACTCGCATGGGCCCCAGCTATGCCTGCCTCTTCGTTGGTTATGTGGAACAGTCTGTGCTCCAAACCTACACTGGTACTGCTCTCCAACTTTTCCTTCGCTACATTGACGACTACATTGGTGCTGCTTCCTGCACCCATGCTGAGCTCGTCAATTTCATCGACTTTACGTCAAACTTCCACCCAGCCCTCAAATTCGCTTGGTCTATCGCGGATACTTCTCTCCCCTTTCTCGATCTCTCGTTCTCCATCCCTAGAGACAGACTGTCCACTGGCATCTTCTACAAGTTCACTGACTCTCATAACTACCTTGACTATACCTCTTCCCACCCTGCTACATGCAAAAGTGCCATTACCTATTCCCAGTTCCTCTGTCTCTGCTGCATCTACTCCCAGGATGAGGCTTTCTGTTCCAGGACATCTCAAATGTCCTCTTTCTTTAAGGATCATGGTTTCCCTTCTGCCGTCATCAATGATGCCCTCACCTGCATCTCCTCCATTTCCCGCACTTCAGCCCTCACCCTATCCTCCCGCCACCACAACAGGGACAGAGTTCCCCCTTGTCCTCACCTACCACCCCACCAGCCTCCAGATCCAACACATTATCCTCCACAACTTCCGCCACCTTCAACAGGACCACACCACTAAGCAATCTTTCCCTCTCCACCCCCCTCCACTTTCCGCAGGGATCGTTCCCTCCATGACTCCCTGGTCCACACGTCCCTCCCCACGGATCTCCCACCTGGCACTTATCCCTGTAAGCGCAAGTGCTACACATGTCCCTACACCTCCTCTCTTGCCGCCATTCAGGGCCCTAAACAGTCCTTCCAGGTGAGGCAACACTTCACTTGTGAGTCTGTTGGGGTCATCTATTGCATCGGATGCTCCCGGTGTGGCCTCCTTTACACCGGTGAAACCCAACGCAGATTGGGGGACCGCTTCGTCGAGTACCTCTGTTCCGTCCGCCACAACAGGCGGATCTCCTGGTTGCCACCCACTTCAACTCTGCTTCACATTCCTATTCGAATATGTCCATACATGGCCTCCTCTACTGCCATGATGAGGCTAAACTCAGGTTGGAGGAGCAACACTTCATACAGCGTCTGGGTAGTCTCCAGCCCCTTGGTATGAACATCGAATTCTCCAACTTCCAGTAATTCCCTTCCCCCACCCACCCTTCCCCTATTCCAGTTTCACTCTGCCCCCTCCCCAGCTGCCTACTACCTCCCTCATGGTTCTGCCTCCTCCTACTACCCATTGTGTTTTCCCCTATTCCTTCATCACCTTTCCTGCCTATCCCCTCCCCAACCCCTTTATCTTTCCCCTTACTGGTTTTTCACCTGGCACCTACCAGCCTTCTCCTTCCCACCCTCCCCCCACCTTCTTTATAGGGCCTCTGCCCCTTCCCTCTTCAGTGCTGATGAAGGGTTCCGGCCCAAAATGTTGACTGTTCGTTTCCACGAATGCTGCCCGACCTGCTGAGTTTCTCCAGCGTGTTGTGAATGTTACCTGGATGTTAACTGTTGGTTTTAAGCCATTCCTGTGTAGCTTTGGCTTTATGCTTGGGGTCATTGTCTTGCTGGAAAATAAATCTACCAAGTCGCAGTTCTCTTGCAGACTGCATCGGGTTTTCTTCCAGGACTTCCCTGTGTCTTGCTGCATTCATTTTACCCTCTACCTTCACAAGCCTTCCAGGACCTGCGGCAGTGAAGCATCCTCACAGCATGATGCAGCTACCACCATGTTTCATGGTAAGGATGGTGTGCTTATGATGATCTGCGATGTTTGGTTTGCGCCAAACATGCCGTTTAGTCTGATGGCTAAAAAGCTCGATTTTGGTTTCATCAGACCACAGAACCTTCTTCCAGTTGACTTCAGAGTCTCCCATATGCCTTCTGGCAAACTCTAGCCAAGATTTCGTGTGAGTTTTTTTTAAACATAGAAACATAGAAAATAGGTGCAGGAGTAGGCCATTCGGCCCTTCGAGCCTGCACCGCCATTCAGTATGATCATGGCTGATCATCCAACTCAGAACCCTGTACCAGCCTTCCCTCCATACCCCCTGATCCCTTTAGCCACAAGGGCCATATCTAACTCCCTCTTAAATATAGCCAATGAACTGGCCTCAACCGTTTCCTGTGGCAGAGAATTCCACAGATTCACCACTCTCTGTGTGAAGAAGTTTTTCCTAATCTCGGTCCTAAAAGGTTTCCCCTTTATCATCAAACTGTGACCCCTTGCTCTGGGCTTCCCCAACGTCGGAAACAATCTTCCCACATCTAGCCTGTCCAATCCCTTTAGGATTTTATACGTTTCAATAAGATCTCCCCTCAATCTTCTAAATTCCAACGAGTATAAGCCTAGTCGATCCAGTCTTTCATCATATGAAAGTCCTGCCATCCCAGGAATCAATCTGGTGAACCTTCTTTGTACTCCCTCTATGGCAAGGATGTCTTTTCTCAGATTAGGGGACCAAAACTGCACACAATACTCCAGGTGTGGTCTCACTGAGGCCTTGTACAACTGCAGTATTACCTCCCTGCTCCTGTACTCGAATCCTCTTGCTATGAATGCCAGCATACCATTTGCCTTTTTCACCGCCTGCTGTACCTGCATGCCCACTTTCAATGACTGGTGTATAATGACACCCAGGTCTCGTTGCACCTCCCCTTTTCCTAGTCGGCCACCATTCAGATAATAATCTGTTTTCCTGTTCTTGCCACCAAAGTGGATAACCTCACATTTATCCACATTAAATTGCATCTGCCATGAATTTGCCCACTCACCTAAGCTATCCAAGTCACCCTGCATCCTCTTAGCATCCTCCTCCATCCTCTTAGCATCCTCCTCACAGCTAACACTTCCGCCCAGCTTCGTGTCATCTCCAAACTTGGAGATGCTGCATTTAATTCCCTCATCTAAGTCATTAATATATATTGTAAACAACTGGGGTCCCAGCACTGAGCCTTGCGGTACCCCACTAGTCACTGCCTGCCATTCTGAAAAGGTCCCGTTTATTCCCACTCTTTGCTTCCTGTCTGCCAACCAATTCTCTATCCACATCAATACCTTACCCCCAATACCGTGTGCTTTAAGTTTGCACACTAATCTCCTGTGTGGGACCTTGTCAAAAGCCTTTTGAAAATCCAAATATACCACATCCACTGGTTCTCCCCTATCCACTCTACTAGTTACATCCTCAAAAAATTCTATGAGATTCGTCAGACATGATTTTCCCTTCACAACTCCATGCTGACTTTGTCCGATGATTTCACCGCGTTCCAAATGTGCTGTTATCACATCTTTGATAACTGACTCTAGCAATTATGGCTTTGTCTTTGCCACTCTCCCATAAAGCTGGGACTAGTGAAGTACCCAGGCAACAATCGTATATGCAGTCTCTCCCATCTCAACCACTGAAGTTTGAAGCTCCTCCAAAGTCATCATAGACCTCTTGGTGGCCTCCCTCACTAGTCCCCTTCTTGCATGGTCACTGAGTCTTTGAGGACGGCCTGTGCTGGGCAGATTTACAGCTGAACCATATTCTTTCCATTTCCTGATGATTGACTTAATTCTACTCCAAGGGGCACTCAGTGACTTGGACATTTTCTTGTATCCATCTCCTGACCTGTGCTTTTCAATAACCATTCTGTGGAGTTACTTGGAGTGTTCTTTTGTCTTCATGGTGTAGTTTTTGCCAGGATACTGACTCACCAGCAGTTGGAGCTTTCAGATATAGGTGTATTATCACTACAGTCAATTGAAACACCTTGACTGCCCACAGTGATCTCCATTTAACAAGCAACACAGGAAGCTCAGAGACCTTGGCCTTGACCCTGCCTTGTGCAGCTGGATCCTGGACTTCCTGTCAGATCATTGGCAGCTGGTAAGAATGGGCTTCCTCACCTTCAGCCCTCTGACTCTCAACACAGGAGCCCCTCAGGGCTGTGTACTAAGTCCCATCCTTTACTCCCTGTATAACCATGACTGTGTCGCCTCCCACAGCTGTAATCTGCTAATTCAATTTGCCAATGTCACTACATTGCCTAACCTCAAACAATAACGAGGTGGCCTACAGGAAAGGAGTCATTTCTCTGACACAGTGGTGTGAAGAAAACAATCTCTCCCTCAATGTTGCAAAAACAAAGGAGCTAGTTGTCGATTACAGGAGGAATGGAGATGGGCTAACCCCTAATGACATCAGTGGATTTGTGGTTGAGAGGGTAAACAGTTTTAAGTTCCTCGGCATCCACTGAAGGCCTTGTGGTCTGTACACACCAGCTGTATGTTGAGAAAGGCACAACGGCACCTCTTTCACCTCAGACGGTTGAAGAAGTTTGGTATGGGTCCCCAAATCGTAAGAACTTTCTTCAGGGGCACAATTGAGAGCATCCTAACTGGCTGCATCACTGTCTGGTATGGGAACTGTACTTCCATTAACCTCCAGGTTTCTGCAGAGAATGGTGCGGACAGCCCAGCACATCTGTAGTTGTGAACTTCCTATGATTCAGGACATTTATAAAGACAGATGTGAAAAAAGGGCCCGAAGGATCATTGGGGACCTGAGTCACCCCAACCACAATCTATTCCAGCTGCTACCATCCGGGAAACGGTTCCGCAGCATAAAAACCAGGACCAACAGTCTCCGGGACAGCTTCCTCCACCAGGCCATCAGACTGATTAACTCACGCTGATTTGAGTACATTTCTATGTTACATTGACTGTTCTATTCATTATAAGTTAGTATAAATTACTATGATTGCACATTGCACATGAGACGGAGACGTAACGTAAAGATTTTTACTCCTCATGTATGTGAAGGATGTAAGTAATAAAGTCAATTCAGTTTTATTCAACACACGCAAAATGCTGGAGGAACTTGGCGGGGCTCGCCAAAGGGTCTCAGCCCGAAATGTCAACTGTACTTTTTTCCATAGATGCTGCCTGGCCTGCTGAGATCATCCAGCATTTTGGGTGTGTTGCTCGGATTTTCAGCATCTGCAGATTTTCTCTTGTTTGTGATCTCTATTTAACTAATTATGTGACTTCTAAAACCAATTGGCTGTACCAGTGATGATTTGGTGTGTAATGTTAAAGGGGGTGAATACTTATACAATCAACTATTTTGTGTTTTATATTTGTAATTAATTTCAATCACTTTGTAGAGATCTGATTTCACTTTAACACGAAAGAGTCTTTTTCTGTTGAATCGTGTCAAAAAAGCCAAATTATATCCACTATGATTCAGTGTTACAGAACATGATAACTTCTGGGGTGGGGAGTGAATACTTTTTATAGGACTGTATAACACCTTCAGTTCTGTATTTGTCACCCTTTTTGATTTTTGTCCCCCTGTAACACAGCAACTCATCCTGCTGACTGCAGTTGTGCCCTATCATCTGCATGTCCTTTCTGACCGTCTCACTACACACTGCCTCTTGTTTATCAACTGCCCCAGTCACTCATTTTTACATTGCCCTGCCAGATTAGTTTAAACCCTCCCCTATAGTCCTAGCAAACCTGCCTGCAAGGTCCCCCTCGGATTCAGGTGTAACCTGTCCGCTTTGTACAGGTCATATCTTCTCCAGAAGGGATCCCAATGATGCAGAAATCTGAAACCCTCCCCCCTGCACCTGTACCTCAGCCATGCATTCATCCGCCAAATGCTCCTATTCTTACCCTCACTGGCTCGTGACACAGGCAGCATCCAGAGATTACTACCCTGGAGGTCCTGTTTTTCAGCTTTCTACCTCACTCCTAAATTCTCTCTTTAGAACCTCCTCCCTTTTCCTAGCTATGTCATTGGTGCCAACATGTACCAAGACTTCTGGCTGCTCAGCCTCCCCCTTTTGGATGTTGTGGACCTGATTCAAAATGTCTCTGACCCTGGCATCTGGTAGCAACAAACCATCCGAGTGTCTCTATCGCATCCACAGAATTGTGTGTCTACTCCTCTAACTATGGAATCTCTTATCAATACTGCAATCCTCAACTCGCCCTTCCCTTCACAGCTCCGGATGGTGCTAGAGACCTGGTAGCTGCAGCAACCCCTGTTAGGCTGACTCACTCAGCAATATCCAAAATGAAATATATATTATTGAAGAGAATGGCCACAAGGGTACTCTGTACTGGCTGCCCATTTCCTTTCTCTCTCCTGACAGTCACCCAGGTACCTGCCTCCTGCAACTTAATGGTGACCACCTCCCTGTAGCTCCTGTCTAACACCTCCTCAGTTTCATATGAGCCAAAGGTCATCAAGCAGCAGCCCCAGTTCCTTTACACGTTCCCTGAGGAGCTGCAGCTCGGTGCACCTGGTGCAGATGCAGTTACTAGGGGGCTGGAATCCTCCCAGAATTCCCATTTCTCACATAAAGAACACAACATAACCCCTGGAGCCATTCTCACTGCTCTGTGTACTAACAGACGAAGAATAAAGAAGAATAAACTTACCAGATACTTGCCTGGCCCAAGCCCGATGAGCCAAAGCCTCCTTACTCTAATGCTAGTCCACTCCAATAATGGCCGCTCCACTTGTCCCTGTCTCGTTTTTATTTGTCATTGCTAATGAATTGTGATTTGATCAAGCTCCCGGAAAAATGCCAAAAGCCCGCAAACGCAGGCTGAGTTGCTCCAGCATTTTGTGTGTGTTTCTCTTGATTTTCAGCATCTGCAGCATCTCTTGTACTTACTACTTATCAGCTGACACTTGCAAACTCACATAATTGTGTTGCCAGTTGCATATTTCCTTATTCCCTCCGCCACATCATCTCCTTGGGTGCAATAGTACAGTGAGAAGAAAAGAAAATTAGCATTATTTGTCACTTGTACATTGAAACATACAGTGAAATGCATCATTTGCATCAAATCAGATCAATGAGAATTAATGCTGGGGGAAGTTTGCAAGTGTTGTCATGATTTTGGTGTCAGTGCAGCCTGCCCACAATTTACTAAGCTAACCTATACATCTCTGGAATGTAAGAGGAATACTATGAGGAGACCCATGCAGTCATGGGGAAAACATGTAAATTCTTTGCAGGCAATGGTGGGAAGTGATCACTGGAGCTGTAAAGCAATTGCACAAATCACCATGTGTACCCTGACATTACCATGCCACCCAGATTATAACCAGTCTATAGTGCTTAAATTATTGGACTAGCTGGGTAGGTTGCTATGGGTAACGATTGGGGGTGCTGGCCTCAGATGTGCACATCCCCTGAGAAATAAAGATATGAGGTCCAAGGGACCTCTCATGTGGCTATTTGCTATTGGTATGCAGAGACCTTGCCCACTGATCAGGAAGCAAGATTGAATTCCATCACAGTTAAATTCAAGTAATTAAATAAATCTTGGATTAAAAAAGCTATCCCTGGTGATGGTGACTGATTCAGGGAGGAAGGTTTGCTGTCATTTTTTTCACCTGGTTTTGCCTGTACAGTCAGTCCCCAGGTCATGCAACTCTCTGTGTGCTGGTATCACAAAACCAGAATGTCCATCTTCTGTAATAATCCACATCGTATCATTCTATATACACTTGCTATAGTTTCACCAAGTATTCATCTGAGCACTCTCCAGAATTAGGCTTCTGGAATGGGGTGGCACCATGCTCTACAGTACACATGACACGGGTTCAATTCCCGCTGCTGCGTGTAAGGAGCTTGTACGTTCTTCCCATGATCATGTGGGTTTCTTCTGTGTGCTCCAGTTTCCTCCCACAGTCGAAAGGCATACCAGTTAGTAGGTTACTTGGTCATGGTAAATTGTCCCATGATGAGGCTAGGATTAAATTGGGGGAATGGAGGGGTGACATGGCTCACAGGGCCAGAGGGACCTGCTCCGTGATGTATGTCAATGAATAAATGCTTATCTAATCAATGAATGCCATGAAATATTTTCTTATTATTACCATCTTGAAAAATGCTTTGAAAATTTATGGGAGTACTTGTGTAAAGTTGAATTCCTGTAAGTCAGATCATCTGACTTCAGTCAATTTCACTCACCCCATCATTGAAATGTTCCCAAAACCTACAGACACACTTTTAAGGACTCCTCATCTCATGTTCTTGATAGTTTTTGCTCATTTATAGTATTTTTTTGTAATTGCATGTTTATTGCCTTTTTCCATATTGGTTGTTCGTCCATCTTGCATGTGGTTTTTCATTGATTCTATGATGCTTCTTCATATTTATTCTGAATGCCCACAAGAAAATAAATTTAATGGTTGTATATAGTGACATATATGTACTTTGATAATAAATTTACTTTAAACTGTAACCCAGACCCCGTCAGTGTGCCTGACTCCTTACAGACCCCTGCAATAGTTGACCAGGTTGCTATAAGCAACAAATGGGGGCTTGGCCAGAGATGTTAGCATCTCCTGAAAAATAAATTTGAAGTCCATGCGAACTCTATTTGCTGTTGGTAGGTAAATTCGTCATGTAGTGTGTTTCTTAGCATCTCATCTTCAAAAGATTCATGAGGATGTTACTGGGACTGGAGGGCTTGAGCTATAAGGATAACCCTGGACTTTTGCCCCGGAGTGTAGGAGAATGAGAGGTGACCTTATGAAGGTTTATAAAATTATGAGGGGCACAGATTAGGTGAACGTTCAGTCATTTTCCCTGGGTAAGGAAGTATAATACTGAAAGAGATAGGTTTAAGGGAAGACCCTAACTTGTACATCTTCGGAATGTGGGAGGAAACCAGAGCATCCAGAAGAAAGCCACGTGGTTACGGGGAGAACGTACAAACCCCCTTACAGAGAGCAGCAGGAATTGAACCCTGATCTTACCGCTGGTAATAATCGCTATGCTACCGCGCTTCTCCAATGTTCAGGAAACTACTGCTCTCAGTCCCTGTAAATTTGACTCAAAAGGGTGTGAAGCTTCCCTTAAGGTTGTCAAAATTATTAAATTGCCCCTCACTTACAGTGGTTGCAGTTACCTGTCCATGATCTTCATGTTTCTCCAGTAGCTCTCACTTATCAGTATTTATTTATTTAGAGATACAGTGCAGAGCAAGTCCTTCTGGACCTTTAAGCCATGCTGCCAGCAGCCCCAATTCAACTCTAGTCTAATCATGGGACAATTTACAATGACCAATTGATCTACTACCTGGTACATCTTTGGTCAGTCAGAGGAAACTAGAGCACCCAGAGGAAGCCCATGCGGTTCATGGGAAAACATGCACATTCCTTAATGAGGATGCCAGAATTAAACTCCGATGCCCGGATCTGTAAGGCACTCTGCTGCCATGGTGCCCCCATGTCTATTTGCTTTTTTTTAATGCCTTGAGTTGCTGCCTGCTGATTGGCTGATTAGATATTTGCATTAAAGAGCAGGTGTACCTAGTAAAGCTTGTCTTTGCGGAAATCCATCCATGCTAATGGGCCAGCTGCCTCGATCACTTCCAGTGGTAGCGAGATCCACACTCTCACTCCCCCTGACTGAAACACATTTCCCCTCATACCTGAGAAGGCATAAGTGGGAACGTCGTGTTTAATTTACACACAGTGTGCCCTTTATTTGGCACCTCTTATACTTAATAAACTGGCCACTGAGTGTATGCTCATGGTCTTCTGCTGCTGTAGCCTATTCACTTCAAGGTTCAATGTTTTGTGCTTTCACAGATGCTGTATGCACACCATTGCAACGTTATTTGGGTTACTGTCACCTTCCTGTCAGCTTGAACCAGTCTGGCCATTCTCTTCTGACCTCTCATTAATAAGGTGTAATCGCCCACAGGACTGCCACTTAATACATGTTTTTTTGTTTCTTGTACCATTCTCTGTAAAATCTAGAGACTGTTGTGCATGAAAATCCCAAGAGATCAGTTTCTGAGATACTCAAACCACCCCGTCTGGCACCAACAATCATTCTGTGGTCAAAGTCACTTAGATCACATTTCCTCCCCGTTCTGAAGCTTGGTCTGAGCAACAATGAACCTTTTGACCATGTCTACATACTTTTATGTATTGAGTTGCATTAATGAGCAGGTGTGCAGTTGTACCTAATAAAGTGGCCACTGAGCGTAGGTTCTGTATTATTGAGCGGTCGCAAGTACCGTTGTTTGAGGTTGATCTGTGAGCCTTTGTAGAACCATTACATGGAAGCTTACAGCACAAAAAGTTACCAAGTTTGCAAGGTTTACAACAACTTTGCACTGAACATCAGTAAGACTGAGGAATTACAAAGAGAGAATTTGCAGATGCTGGAAATCCAAGCAACACACACAGAATGCTGGAGGCCAGGCAGCATCTGTGGAAAGAAGTACAGTTGATGTTTTGGGCCAAGACCCTTCAACAGGACTGGAGAAAAAAAGATGAATAGATTTAAAAGGTGGGGGAGGGGAGAGACTAAAGAATTGGTTGTGGACTTAAGGAAGGAGAACACACATTAGGAGTGTATGTCAACAAAGACTAGCAAATTTCTACAGATATAGAGTGCAGAGCATACTGAGTGGTTTTATCACCATCTGGTATGGAGGGACCAATGGACAGGATGGGAATAAGCTGCAGAGATGTAAACTAAATGCCATCATGGGCACTAAACCTCCACATCATCAAGGACATCTTCAAAAGGTGATGCCCCAAGAAGGCGGTATCCATCATGAAGGCCCCCCACCTGCCAGGATATACCCCCTTCTCATCAGGGAAGAGGTATAGGAGCCTGAACACCCACACTCAATGTTTTAGAAACAGCTTCTTCCCCTCCACCATCATATTTCTGAATAGTCCATCAACCCACAAACTACCTCACTATTTTGTTTTCTTCTGCACTACTTTTTTATATTCTTATTACAATTTATAATTTTTTTATGTACCGCTCTGTATTGCTGCTGATTCTGATTCTGATCCGTTTTAAAAGGGATTCTTTCTTTTTTTCTTTCTCAATCTTTTTATTAAGTTTCAAATTGATAAACATGACAATGATAATGATACAAAGAGATCAGGATTACATTAATAATGGTTAACGTATACAGACACAGACTCCGAGTAACATATTTAATTTAAGCCTCCTAATCGCTTAATAACTGAACATGAAAATAGGTTTTAAAAATTTTATGCAAAGAAAAAGTCCCCCTACACTTAAAAAAAACAGAACAAAACAAAGGCTGGGCTGCTATGCTTCATCAGTTAAAATCATTATCTGTCATTAACTCCGCTCCTCCATACACAAACAAAAAGTTATTGAAAAGGATTCGGAAAAGGTCAGCTTACATCATATGAAAATGTTGAATAAATAAAAGGGATTCAAAACTCATCAACGTCGTAGCAAGGAGAAGGATAACAAGCTTCAGGAGGCTGCAAAATGGTGCAAGGGACAAATGGAATTTAATGTAAACAAGTAAGTTATGACAAGAAGAGCGAAGAGAACTGTAGAGTTAAAGGGATTGCAAATCTCATGTCATTGATAATACATCTGAATCTCACAGAGACATCAAAGCTGCTAAATGCACTTCTTGTGATCATTCAAGTCGAGTAAGATGCTCTCTTAAGGGACTATCAGTGGGTCCTTAGGAGGCTGTAGAGGCCAATTTGGGATCCGCATGTTCTGGTGCAGTGTGGGCATGAGTTAGTGGTGACTATGGTTCATGGCTGGTCTTCTGGGTGTTCGTACTCTCCTTTTGCAGCTGCCACTTGTTTAATGCAGCACAGCGGAGGTCACTGTTATGTAGCTCAGCTCCCTTTTAAACAGATTTCCTCCAGCTGCAATGTCTTCCCAGTTTTGTAAATGTGATGTTGAATCTCTTCAGGCTAATTGTGATGTTAACTTTGAAGCATTTCCTTTACCCACCAGGGCCTGGCTGACCTTCCTTAAATGGGAGTAAAGGGTCTGTTTGGGGAGACTAGGGATGGAGCACACAGCAAGCTGTTCAATCTCTGTCCTTAAAGATAGTAGCTAGGAACTTTGGCTAAACACTGGTTGGGTCTCGGCTGGAATATTGTAATGAATTCTGACCATGGCACTTTTCGAAGCCTTCTAAGACCTTGGAGAGGGTACAGAGAGACTTGTTCAAAGGTAAGTTGCAGATGGCCATGTGTTGTGCTCTCACTGTCTGATATCTGCATGACTTAGCTCCTCGTGCTTCTCTTGTTCCTTTTAAGTTTCATTTAAAATTCAAGGCATACACATAAGGAATGCAGTATTATTATGATTTCATCACCTGCCCTTTGCTTTGTTTGAGGCCGAAATGCCAGGGCTCCCCAGTGGCAGCTGCAGCTGGTTTCCTGTTTACAGTGGAGCGCTTTCAGCGCACAGTGACTTGACAAGTTTGCAACGCAGTGCAGGCGAGCACCAATTAACCAGAGGGAAAACGTGTTCTGGTTAAAGCCATTGAATCCCCCTGCTGTAGGCACTGCTGTTTGAAGCTGGTTGCACAATGGCAAATTGGTTTATTATTGTCAAATGTACCAAGGCACGGTGAAGAATTTGTCGTGCATACCGTTCATACAGATCAATCATTACATCAGTATGTCAAGGTATTATAATGAAAACCAATGAGGCCTCTGTTAGTTGGGGGTCAAAGTTCAAAGTAAATTTATTATCAAAGTACATACATGTCATCATATAAAACCCTGAGATTCATTTTCTTGTAGGCATTCACAGTAAATATAAGAAACACAATAGAATCAATAAAACACCTTACCCAACAGCACGGACAAACAACCAAGGTGCAAAAGACAGCAAACAGTGCAAATACAAAAAGAAATAATAAAGTTCAAAGTAAATTGTATTATCAAAGTTCATACATGTCACCATATACAACCCTGAGATTCATTTTGTTGTGTGCATACTCAGCAAATCTATAGACTAGGAATAATAACAGAATCCATAAAAGACCGCCCAACTAAGGTGTTCAACCAGAGTGCAAAAGACAACAAACTATACAAGTGCAAATACAAATAAATAAACAATAAATATCAGGAACATGAGATGAAGGGACTTTGAAAGTGAGTCCATTGGTTGTGGGAACATTTCAGTGATGGAGTGAGTGAAGTTATCCCCTTTAGTTCAAGAGCATGATGGTTGAGCGAATAATAACTGTTCCTGAACCTGGTGGTGCAAGTCCCGAGGCTTTTGTACCTTTTTCCTGATGGCAACAGTAAGAAGAGAGCATGTCCTGGGAGGTGGGGATCCCTGATAATGGATGATGCTTTCCCATGACCGTTAAATGCAGATGTGCTCAGTGGTTGGGAGGGCTTTATGTGCGATAGCCTGGGCCAGATCCACTACTTTGCAGGATTTTCCATTCAAAGCCATTGGTCTCTCCATACCAGGCTGTGATGCAGCCAGTCAATATACTCTCCACTACACAACTAAAAGTTTGTCAAAGTTTCAGATGTCATACTGAATCCCTGCAAAATCCTAAGAAAGTAAAGGTGCTGCCATGCTGTTTGTAATTGCACTTACGTGCTGACCCAGAACAGATCAGCTGAAATAGTAACAGCAATGAATTTAAAGTTGCTGGCCCTCTCCACCTCTGCTCCTCTGGTGAGGACTGGCTCATGGACCTCTGGTTTCCTTCTCTTGAAGTCTATAATCAATTGCTTGGTCTTGCTGACATTGAGTGAGAGGTTGTTGTTGTGGCACCACTCAGCTAGATTTTCAATCTCCCTCTTACATGCTGATTCATCACCACCTTTGATTCAATCTATGACAGTGGTGTTGTCAGCAAACTTGAATATGACATTGGAGCTGCGATTAGCCACAGAGTCATAGCTGGAAAGCGAGTAGAGCTGGGGGCTAAGCACACAGTCTTGTGGTGCACCTGTACTGATGGATTTCGTGGAGGAGATGTTTTTGCCAATCAAACTAAGTAGGGTCTATGTGAGGAAATTGAGGATCTAATTGCACAAGGAGGTATTGAGGCCAAGGTTTTGGAGCTTATTGATTCGTTTTGAGGGGATGATGGTATTGATTGTTGAACTGTAGTTGATAAAGAGCATCCTGATATGTGCATCTTTGATAATAAATAATAATAAATATGAAGAACAGGAGATGAAGAGTACTTGAAAGTGAGTCTGTAGGTTGTGGGAATAGTTCAGTTCAGTGATGTGGTGAGTGAAGTTATCCCCTTTGGTTCAACAGCCTGATAGTTGAGAAGTAATAATTGTTCCTGAACCTGGCTTATGGTCTTTTGGTGATGTGGGTCCTGATGCTCCTGTAGCTCCTTCCTGATGCCAGCACCGAGAAGAGAGTAGTGAGGGTCCTTGATGATCAATATAGCTCTCCTACATCAGTGTTCCATGTAGATAGACTGGACTGTATCCACTACTTTTTTAGGCTTTTCAATTCAAGGATACTGGTGTTTCTATACCAGGCTGTGATGCAACCAGTCAATTTACTCTCCACCGTACATCTATAGAAGTTTGTCGGTGTTTTAGATATCATGCTGAATCTTCACAGTCTTCGAAGAAAATAGAGACACTGCCATGCTTTCTCATGCTAGACCCAGGGCAGATTCTCTGAAATGATAACACCAAGGAGTTTAAAATTGCCGACCCTCTCCACCTCTGATCTCGGAATGAGAACTGGCTCATGGATCTGTAGTTTTCCTCTCCTGAAGTCAATAATCAACTCCTTGGTCTTGCTGACATTGAGTGAGAAGTTGTTGTTGTGGCCCCACTCAGCCAGATTTTCAATCTCTCTCTTATATGCTGATTCATCACCACCTTTGATTTAGCCCAGGACAGTGGGTCGTAAACAAACTTAAATATGGCATTGGAGCTGTGATTAGTCTCACAGTCGTAAGTGTAAGCGAGTAGAGCAGGGAGCTATGTACACAGCTTTGAAATGCACCTGTACTGAGGGAGATTGTGGAGGAGATGTTGTTGCCAATCCAAACTGGCTGGTATCTGCAAGTGAGGAAATTGAAGGTCTAGTTATACAAGGTGGTATTGAGGTCTTGAAACTTACTGATTGGTATGAGGGGATGATTAGTATTGAATTCCAAGCTGTGGTGAGCCATGCGTCTTGCATCCTAGCTACCTACATTGTTGGTGCAGCACCACCTGTATGCGAACCAGGGCAGTATGATATGGAGAGCAAGCTATTGCCCATACAGCAAGCTCCCCCTCTTCATGTGGCTGATAACTACAAAGGAATGGCAGAGAAGGATACAGTTTGGCACCAGTGATGTTTCAGGAGTTGTTCGTCAGTGTAGGACTACCTTAGGGACTCCAGCTCTGGATTTTTCCTATGGGGTTGCTCCCATGAGAGAGTATAGCCATAAGGCAGTGGAGATTTGAAATCAAGAGTTTTCCTTCTCCTTGATGAGCTGCCAACTATGGCTAATGAGCCCCATCTGCCTGAAGCGACTAGTTTTAAGGCTACTGTAACCTGCCTTTGCCCCTTCTCCTGTGAGGCCAAGCGCTGTACTTGGTTGTTAGGCTATTTGAGAAGCATGCCACTGGGAGCATTTAATAGTTAGTGGCACTTATCCCTACCATTGCCCCTCCCAGGTATGACAAACTTAAGGAACCATTGAAAGAGTAACACACACAAAATGGTGGAGTACCTCAGCAGGTCAGGCAGCATCAGCGGAGGGTTATGAATGGGTGACTATACATTCCCCTCAATAGATGTGAGGTTAATTTCAATATACTAGGAGACCATTGAGTAGTTTTATAACAGTGGGCCAGAAGCTGTCCTCATGCTTGATGTGGATAAAGCCCAGACAAACCTTGGGTATCCTTCCACCTTAACCTTGTCTAAGCACAAAGAACCAGCATTTGTGAATGTTTCCCACCACTTCTTCCCTGCAACTCCACCTTCCTCGTGCTGGACATATATCACTCTACATTACAGTAAAGGCTGAGATCTAACCCAAAACAATGGCCATCCAAGGAGAAGTCAAGGAATGCTGAAATGTTTTGCTTCTTAACATTTTTGTGTGTGTTTTATAATTTTGTGCTTGCTAATGTTTTATTAACATGTTGGAAAGTGTTCAGCCAGAGATGGAAAACGCAGCTGCTCTGGATAGGAAGAAGGCTTGGAATACATGTAATCAGTGCTGTATTGTGGAATTAAAACTTTTTAGATAGCTGAGCTTCCTTCAGACCTTACATTATTTGTTTGTACTTCCCCCACTGCCTTCCCGCTCGAGCTCACATGTTTTTCACCCTCATTCCTCTATCTCCCTCTCTCTTCCACCCCCCTTTATTTCCTCCCACCTCTCTCTCCACCACACTCTCCTCACCCCTCTCTGCCCCCGCCACCCTCTCTCCCCACCATGTTCTCCCTTGATTTTTTCCTCCTCCCTCTCTCCCTCTCTTCTCTCTTCTCTCTACCTTTCACAGCCCCCAACCTCCAAGTCCCTCTAGTCCCACTAGAACACTAAACCTCAGGTTTTGGGAAGCACCATTCTTAAAGATTATATAAATCCCTAATTTACAGCATCAGTGACTGTTGAGATGAATCAGGATGAGGGTGGGGAACGAACTTGTTTCCATTTATCTTGTGATTTTGGCAACCCGGATCTGTGCTGAAGTGCTCTAAGGTCAACAAAGCTCTTAATTTTTTTGAAGTACAGTCCCTGCTGAAATATAATGTGGTGGCTAGTTTGTGCAAACCGAGATCACGGAGGGATAATGACAGATAATCTGACTGCTTTAAAAAAAAGTGTTGCTTGTGGTTTAGGCATTGGTGAGCACATCGAGCAAGAATCCAGTACTCTTTCAAAATAGTGGCAAGGAATCTTTTATGTCCACCCATAGTGGGGGTGGGGGTGAGCACTGTTGACTGGGGAGGCTGTGGCGCCTCTCCTCTGAAGGCCGGTAGCTATAGATCTGCACATGAATGGAAGTGTGGACTTAGAGGTTCAGACATAGTCTTTGTAGCTCTATAGAGCACAATTAAATGCTCACCAGAGACAAGGAGCTTAAAACGGTACTGCTTTATAATATTTTAGGGTTGGTGTCATGAGGATTTGCTATTAAATTTAATATGATATATTAAAAACAAGTGGTTCTGATCTGACAGAGTTTTTGATTTATAATCCAGTGTAAGTGGTTTAGATTGAAACCAGGTTAGACTGCAGAGGGTTAGTCTGTAGCGGCAATTTAAAAGCACAGAGGGTCACGTTCCCCTGGCCCATCCACCCACCACTCTCTCCCTACAGAATCATTGCCAAATGTCCCCTGTATCTCCCCCAGGTCAGGACAATGATTCGCTGGTTCTTAGAACAAGGAGTCCTTTACCGTGGTCACAGAGCTTCCGTGCAATAAAGTGACGTAATGAAGCTGGTTCTGGTCCTACATTGCATTGTTTCTGTATTGTAACATGTCCACGTGAGAGGCACGGGGGTACCTCAGAAATCGGAAACGCTCAGGCAGATCTATGGAGAGGAATAAATAGCAGACCAAAAACATCAACTGTTTATTCCTCTCTGTAGATGCTGCCCGACCTGCTGAATCTGCAGAATCTCTTGTGTCCCCCCAATGCTGTTTAGTTGTCGGTGAAGAGGGAGTGTGATAGACTGTTGTTTCCACAACTATCTCAAGACTAGAGCTCTTGGCCAGTCCCACTGTGTTGGGACTGGTGTTTCTCAATTTGCCACATTTATTCTCCTCCAGGAGAAATGGCCTTGATGAATGAAGCCCTCCCACCAGAGCCCACACATTCCTGACTTTGAGAAAATGTGCTTGGATTACCTGTAATTACGGGTAGGTGTAAAGCCGTATATTGATTCTATTATAATTGTCATCCCATTCCCATTCCGACATGTCAGTCCGTGGCCTCCTCTACTGCCACAATGAGGCCACTCTCAGGTTGGAGGAGCAACGTCATATTCCATCTGTCTAGCCTCCAACCTGATGCCATGAACATGAACATTGATTTCTCCAACTTCCGATACTTTCACCCCCCTCCGCCTTCTCTCTTTTTCCATTCCCCACAGGCTGCCCTCTTGCCCATCACCTCCCTCTGGTTTCCCCTCCTCCATCTCTTTCTCTCATGGTCCACTATTCTTCTTCAGCCCTTTACTTCTTCTGCCTTCTCACAAGTCCTCCTCCCCCATCCCTCCCTCCTCCTTTTTATTCCGGCTCTTGCCTCCCCCCTTCCTTTCGAGTCCTGATGAAGGTCTCGACCTGGAGCGTTGATTGTTTATTCCCCTCCAGAGATGCTGCCTGACCTGCTGTGACCCTCCAGCATTTTGTGTGCCGCATCGATTCAACACCAATCTATTGCCAGCTCTTTCAACTTGGTCGCTGAGTGCCACTCCGTCCGTACTATACTGCCACATGCCACAAGCCTAGCTGGGAGTGTTGAGAGGTAGAGAGTTTACATTGGACTGCCAGCATACAGCAGTTTCTCCCATTGTCCCCTAATATTACATCAAGGAGGGAGGTTTCCATGACCCTGCTGCTCTGGTACTTATCAGCAGTAAATGCTGCAAGGAAAGGAGACCCACCCAATGACATCACAATCGGGATTGTTATTGCTGTCTTGTATGATGTGAAATCTGTTGTTTTGCAGCAGCGGTATAGTGCAAAGACATAACATTACTAAAAATAGTGCAGCTGAAAGGTAGGGTTCATGGACTGTTCAGAAACATAATGACGGACGGGAAGAAACATTAAACACAAGTGATTCTGCAGGTGCTGGAAATCCAAAGGAACGCACACAAAATGCTGGAGGAACTCAGCAGGTCAGTCAGCATCCGTCGAAATGAACAAACAGTCGATGTTTTGGGCCGGGACCCTTCTTCAGGACCTCATGAAGAAACATTGTTGAGGGTTGTTGAGTGCGGGTCCTGCAAGTCTATGACTGTTACTGATGATGTGAAGTTGCTTGGTGGGTGTTGTGTTCTACCTACCTGCGTGACCTGAGCTACTATCAAGTGAACCACATTCCACAGAGTACACAGTCTCCTCTTGTAATCATATCTTAAAAATGGCAGACTTTGAACTTTTACTGTGCTCATGGACTTCTTCATCAAGTTATGGTATTGTTGCACTGTTGTAACTATATCTTATAATTATGTGGTTTTGACAGTTTTTTCAGTCTTGGTCTGTCCTGTGTTTTGTGATATCGCACTGGAGGAAATATTGTATCATTTCTTAATGCATGCATTACTAAATGACAATAAAAGAGGACTACATGTCTTCATAATCTCAGTGGACCCTGTCCACTTCCAGTCTCCACAGACAGGTAAACAGTTGAGTATTGATAAAGGCAATGAGTTTTTGCGTCTGAGGTTAGTATTCCTTTTTTTGAAATTCCAAATTATATAATCAGTGAATCAAATTTCGCATTTGGGTTTTGAAGGTTACCACTAGATCACTAGTTAAGCAGCCTAGCCACTGTATCTTATCTTTACCTCAGTACTAAGTAACTACTTCCACTGCTTGAGTAGCTACAATCAACTAGTGTACTTCAGTATTGCCTGTGACTCCCTCCCCTCCTTCTGTATCTGACCTGAGCTGCTGACTGTCTCCCTCCTCTACCAAAGGTATCAAATACTGAAAAGCATCTTGAGATTAGAACCTTTTCACTTTGAGAACCTCCTTAAAATGTCTGGGATAAATCCATCAACGCACACAAAATGCTGGAGGAACTCAAGAAGGCAAACAGCACCCATGAAAAGGAATAAACAGTTGACATTCTGAGCCAAGATCCTTCATTAAGATCTTCGTTGGAGATCTTCGTTGGTTCCCTTCATCAAGTCTTGGCCTTAAACGACGACTGTTCATCCCTTTCCGTAGTTGCTGCCTGACCTGCTGAATTCCTCCAGCATTTCGCATGCGTTACTTTGGATTTGCAGCATCTGCAGAATCGCTTGTGTTTACGTCCATCACATGTTGTTTCTTCTCATGACATTTACTTAGTCTTACTGTTACCAGGCAATTCCAACCAAATGCTCTCTTAATTTTTTTATTGGGGAAGAAATTGATGAAGCTGGAATCGACAAATGTCAACTTTTGCCATGTGCAAGAATTGTTCAACATCTGAAAGAGGGCTTAACACATTTGCCATTTCGCTCAGGGATGTGACCTAACTCCTTGCTGACCTGTGTTTTGGTAACCTCGGTGCATTTTGCTTGTTCAGCAAAAGTGTTGTTGAGAACCTTAAACTGAGTCACATTAAACAGACAAAGCTTTTGTAATCTAAACAAGTTACCTATCCTGTCACATCTGGAAAAGCGATTTGCTGCAGAATTCTCCTCCTCTGAGTTATCATTTGGGATAGCTAGTATTCAGCAGGGAAGAATATGATACTGACACAGCCGCAATCTACTGTTAACCCATTCAGCACTGTAGGATCTCTTTGGTACTCTGTGACCTGATTGGTGAAGTGTGTTGCTTGGTTTTCCAGCATCTGCAGATTTTCTCTTGCTGGTGAAACTTTTCCCAGCTGACCTCGGAGGCAGGAAATGGGACATCTGGCAACAAAAAGTTGTTTGGATACACTGATTTTTGTTTTAAAAGCTGCATCCCAGTTATACATTTGACTTCCACCAACTTCTGCAGACCCAAGTCCAAATGAAGCAACGCACAGTCTGCTAGAGGAACTCACTGGGTAATACAGTATCTGTGTGTGTTGGGGGTGGGGGGGGGGTTGGGGGTTGCATAAAAAGATTATTAATGATTTTTAAAACAAAAAGCAAAAGCAGTTTCTGCATCCCTTTGAGGATATCCCCAAGCACTATATTTAAAGGTGTATTTAGCAAAGTAAAGTCAAGTTTGTAAGGAATATACACAGCAAGAACCCACAATACGAGTGACCAGGTTATCTGTTTTGATGATGCTGAATGACAGAACTGCACTGGCAATCACTTCCCTGGCACTCAAAGCAATGGACAAGCCAGTGCAGTTTAATTTTCCATCTGAAGTGCGGCATCCAGCTGTGTAGGGTTGACCTCAGCTCTAGTGCACAGGTCACATAGGAAGGCCTGAACACGCAACCTCTGATTCAGAAGTGAGGATACTCTCTCTGGGAAATGAACAAGAGGAGAGGACGTCGTGGCTGATAGAGCAAGGTGTGTCTACCCGAGCCCCGGCGGTGGGTGGACTTGTGCAGTTGAAGGATATTCCTGTGTAACAATACAGGAACTAGTTACTGAGGGAGGTCTGATCACTGGTGTTGAAACTTGTGACAAAATACTGGGTTCCTGCTGGAGCTGGAGAAACGGAGACACCAGATGCTGGAATCCAAGAGTAACAAACCATCTGCTGGTGGAATTTGAGGGGTTGAGCGGAATTCTGATGCAAGGTTTTGACTGAAACAATTCTCTTACACCCCCCTCCAGTAGATTGTGTGTTGCTCCATTAGGATTTGATTCTGCTGAAGTTGGTGAAGGTCGAATGTGGAATGGGGATGTAGCTTAGTGAGAGAATGCATGCTTTACATGTATGAGGTCTTGGGTTCATTCTCAGCATCTCCACCAAGTGCCTGTGAATTTAGGTGGCATGGTAGAGTAGGCTTCCTCCAAGAGGACCACAGCCTTGACGTAGGGTTCGGAGGTTTGTGTGCCTCAATGACCTGGAGAGCTATGTTGGCTGGAGTCAGGGCCTTAGGAACATAGAAAACCTACAGCATAATACAGGCCCTTTGGCCCACAGCGCTGTGCTGAACATATACTTACTTTAGAAATTACCTAGGGTTACCTGTAGCCCTCTGTTTTACTAAGCTGCTTGTGCTTTGGCTCTTGTTAGGGCCACCCATGCCAAACAGGTCAAAGGGTAGAGGCCAGACCAAGAGTGGTCCACCAGTCCTCCAGGTCCAGGGGTTCATCTCAGGGCTAACAACACTGACTCATCAAAAAAAAATTGTTAAGGAAACAGCAATGAAGAATATTTCTATAGCTGTGTGCGACAGAGATGGAGGACCTACACTGCTGCCCTAAATGCCAGTGGCGTAACAGGCAGTAAGTAAATAGGTAAGTGGTGTAGTGGTTAGCACCGGTGACCCGGATTCAACTCCCACTGCTGTCTGCAAGAAGCTTGTACGTTCTCCCTGTGACCGCGTGGGATTCCTCCCACATCCCAAAAATGTATGGGTCAGCAGGTTAATTGATCACGTGGGTGTAATTGAGCAGTGCAGGCTTATTGGGCCGGAACATTCTGTCACTGCGCTGTATCTCTAAGTCAATGAATAAATAGTAAAGAATTATAAGTTGTAGCAGCAGATATTCTCCTTCAGTGCTGGTGGTTCTGACCTGAGGAGATGCTTCATTGATGAAGGCGTAGTTACTCACTGCTCAGCAATGGGCTTTGACTGTAAACAATTCTCACCAAGACTTGGAGAGGAATGCAGCAGTGAAAAGGCATGAAGGATCTCACAGAGTTACACAGCATAGAAGCTGGGCTGCAGTGTCCATGCATATCCACCCTAATCCTATTTGCCTGCATTAGCATATCCATTATCGTATGTGCCTTGCATATTAAAGTGCCTCTTAAACATAGTGATTACATAATTGTTTACATTACCTCCTTTGGCAGTGTGCCCACTCTGTGTAACCACTCTCAGATCCCCTTTAAAACTCCATCTCACCTGAAACCTAAAGTCTCTTGCTCTTTATACTCCTACCCTACAGAGAAGGATTCTGACAATCTCCCCTTTATATGCCTATCATCTATAAGTGATATAATATACATGGGGGCCAGGGTCAACCGCACGAAGAGCGAAGCCATGCTCTTTGGCAACTGGCCCGACCGATCCAGCGTCCCCTTCACCATCAGGTCTGACCACGTGAAGGTGTTGGGGATCTGGTTCGGAGGGGCTGAGGCGTGCAACAAGAACTGGCAGGAGCGGACTGCCAAGGTGAAACAGAAACTGGGACTGTGGGGAGGGCGCTCCCTGTCGATAACGGGCAAGAACCTGGTCATCAGGTGTGAGGTGCTCTCAGGGCTGCTGTACTTGGCGCAGGTCTGGCCCGTCCGCCGCTCCAACAGCTCGGAAATCACCTGGGCTGTCTTCAGATTCGTCTGGGGATCCAAGATGGAGCGGGTGAGACGGACCGCCATGCACAAGTCCCTGGACAACGGGGGCAAGAACGTCCCCAATGTCGCCCTCACCCTGATGGCCAGCTTCGTATGTGGCTGCATCAGGTTGTGTGTAGAGCCCAGGTATGTGGGCACCAAGTACCACTATGTGCCCAGGTTCTACTTGTCGCCCTGGCTACGAAGGATGGGTCTGGCCCCACTCCCGCGCAACGCCCCAGTCAGCTGGTCGTTGCCGGCATACCTGTCCCACGTAGCAAAGTTCTTCCAGGAGAACGCCTTTGACCACAAGGCCATCAGGCAGTGGTCGGCACGAAGTGTCCTGCAGGCACTGCAGGAGAAGGACGTGACGGACACAGTGGGGTCGTTCCCTGAGCAGACTGTCCAGTTCATCTGGCAAAATGCCTCATCGCCAGATCTCACCAACAGGCACCAAGACCTCGCCTGGCTGGCGGTGAGAGGGGCCCTCCCAGTCAGAGCCCTCCTGTACGCCCGGAATGTCGTCCCCGCACCCCACTGCCCACGGGAGGACTGCAGTGAGGAGGAGTCTGTGACCCACCTCTTTGCACACTGCCAGTTCGCAAAGAGGGTGTGGAGGAGGATGGACGGGCTAGTGTCACGTTTTATCCCCAGCAGCTGCGTAACAGAGGACTCTCTGATCTACGGGCTGTTCCCGGGGACGCACACGGAGACCAACATCCGGTGCTGCTGGCAGATCATCAACTCGGTGAAAGACGCTCTTTAGTCAGCCCGAAACTTGATGATCTACCAGCACATGGAGATGTCCGTGGGAGAATGCTGCCGACTGGCACACTCTCGGCTGCAGGAGTACGTGCTGAGGGACGCACTGAAACTTGGTGCAGCCACCGCAAGGGCCCGGTGGGGAAGGACCACAGTATAGGTTTCTCCACCCGTGGGAGTGGGAAGGGTCAGTGGGCGAGGAGTATACCCCTCACCGATGATATGCTAAGCTGAACTACTGGAGTGCCACGTGGGTGGCTATAAACACGGATATTTTACTGAGTATAATGGAAACGTATGTAAAGGATGAAAAGGTATTGAATGGTTTATTGTATATATTTATTTTTGAATAAAGTATATTTTGAAATAAAAAAAAATATACATGTCTCAATAACCCAAGATGGCTCTCACTTGGGTATCTCAGACTGGCCTCACATTCTACCTGATTCTACCCACCTTGTTTCCACATCCTGGGCGCCATCTGTACCCTAATTGCTTCCTTGAACCTCTCACACCTCTCTTTAAGACCTATCTCCTTATTTAGTGCACAGCCAAGCCCTTCGGTTCTTGTTATCCACTTTTATAAAAGCTTTGCAGTGTTGCAGTAAATGCAGATTGATGCTGAAAGTAATAGGTGACCTTCAGGTCAATCAAAAATTATCTTTTTCATGTGGACAAGACCCTCTAGTCAGTCTCCTGAGGCAATTTAACCTCATTTTGTATGGCTAGTGTTAATTGTCCATTCCCAACTCCCTCTAAACTGAGTGGCTTCCCAGTCCACCACAATACTGTGCGTCTGGTGTTACTTATGGGCCAGACTGGTGAAAGACTGCAGGACATCAGTAAGCCATATGGTTTTTTAATGACAATCCAGTGGTTTCATGGTCATTATTACTAAAGACTAAGTTTATTTTTCAAATCCCACTGCAGCCATGGCAAGGTTTGAACTCAGGATTTTGCATTGCTAATCCAGTCCGGTAATTTAACTACTACATGCCGTGGCCAGCCCAGGAGATAATGTAACCATGGGCTGGTGTGACTGTAATTTAGTGAGTATTATCTGCTCTGCCTTGGTGGGTGAACTCTGCCCTGTGGGGGAGGAGATTGACAGCTCAGGGCTTATTTTCGAGGACATGGCTGAGTAACTGCATGCCTCAGCACCGTAATGAGGCATGCCATACTGTTGGGTATACCCATCGATTCTGTCTTCTCTCTTCTCCTGTCGGGCAGAAGGTACAAAATCCTGAGATTGTGTTCCACCAGGCCCCACCTCCCTTCCCCCTTCCTTTCCAGTCATGATGAAGGGTCTCAGCCAAAATGTTGACTGTTTATTTCCCTCCTCCATAGATGCTGCCTGACATGCTGAGTTCCTGCAACACTTTGTGTCTGTTGCTCAAGATCCTACCCCGCTGTCACAAGACTCTTGAACTGACCTCTCTTACGCTAATAATGAATGCTTGACCTCCCAATCTACCTTGTGGTGGCCCTTGCATCATATTTATCAATCTGCACTGCACTTTCTCTGTAACTGCAACACCACATTCTGCATCCTGTCTTTCTTTGTCTTGACTGGATAGGTTGAGTGAGCTTAAGCGTTTCTCTCTGGAGTGAAGGAGGATGAGACATAATCTGCAAGATGATAAGAGGCATTGATTAGAGTGGACAGCCAAAGACTTTTTCGGGTGGCAGAAATAGCTAATACAAGGGTGCCTAATTTTAACACGAGTAGGGGAAGTACAGAGGGGATATGATAGCTAGGTTTTTACACAGAGAGTGTTGGGTGCATGGAATGTGCTTCCAGGAGTGGTGGTAGAGGCAGATACACAGCGTCATTTAAGAAACTTTTAGACAGGCATATGGATGATAGAAAAATGGAGGGCTATGTAGGAGGGAAGGGTTAGATTGATCTTGGAGTGGGTTAAGAGGTCAGCACACATTAGGGGCTGAAGGGCTTGTACTGTGCTGTAATGTTCTATGTTCTGCCACAGGGGTTCCCAACCTAGGGTCCATGGTAGGGGTCCATGGCATAAAAACTGGGAATTTACGTTGATGTATATGGATTGTCTGAATAGCACACAAAAAAAAGGGCTTTCTACTATATCTCATTGCATATGAAAATAATAAACCAATTATCAGCATCCTTCCTCCTTACTTGACTTCTTTAAAGGAAAATTGGTGGGGTGAATGTTTTATCTCAGTTTTCTGGGCCAATATGCATCTTACAGTCAACATCGGAGAAGAGTGCAAGTACTCGGGATGTGAAGTCAGTGCTGTACCATCTCTGACAGTGAAACCACTTGAGGTTGTGAGTTGTAAGATTTTATTCAGCTCCAAGAGCACTTGAAAATATTTCCATCAAACATGGGACATAGTACAGCAATGGAAAGGCAATTGGGCCCACAATATCTGTGCTGGTCTTGATGCCAAATTACACTAACATCCTCCTCCTCTATGCCACAAATATTGCACCATCCCTTTATACCATGTGCCATCTCTTAAACTCTGCCAAACTGTCTACTTCCATCTCTACCCCCCGGTAACCCATTCCAGGCACCAGACACTGTCTGCGTCACATCACCTTTAAACGTCCCCATAACCTTAAAAGCATGTCCTCTAGTACTTGAAATTTCTACCCTGGGAAAAGGGTTCTGACTGTTTACGCTATCTACGCTTCTTGTAATTTTAAAAACCTCCCCTCAGCTTCCATCACTCTCGGGAGTACAATGCAAGTTTGGTTATTCTTTCCTTGTAGGTCATACCTTCTAATCCACGCAGCATCCTTTTTTTAAAAGTGAAAGACTAGCTATATTTGACATATGTACATCAAAACATTGAAATATACAATGAAATGTATAGTTTTAATCAAAGCTAACACTGTCCGAGATTGTGCTGGTGGCCGCAAGTGTCACCAAGCTTCTGGTGCCAACAAATTAGTAACCCTAACCATACATGTTTGGAGTGTGACGGAAAGCCAGAGCCCCCAGCAGAAACCCACGCGGTCACAGGGATAATATATAAACTCCTTACAGGCTGCGGCAGGAACAGAACCCCGATTGTTGGCGCTGCAAACCACTGTGCCCCTGTTCTCTGCATTCTATTCACATTCTCCACATCCTTCCCTGTAAAGGGGAGACCAGAACTGCACACAATACTCCAAGTGCGGTCTCACTAAAGTTTTACATAACTGAAGCACAGCTTCCTGACTCTTGTCCTGACCAGTGAAGGCAAGCATGTCATGCACCTTCTTTACCACCTTTTGTCTAAAATG
The DNA here is from genome assembly GCF_030028105.1 of Mobula birostris. Classification (NCBI taxonomy): domain Eukaryota; kingdom Metazoa; phylum Chordata; class Chondrichthyes; order Myliobatiformes; family Myliobatidae; genus Mobula; species Mobula birostris. The sequence goes on from NC_092390.1 coordinate 14,559,996, forward strand.
GATAAAGTTCAAAGTCACTTTATTATCCAAGAACATATGTCACCATATACTACCCTGAGATTCATTTTCAGAATCAATGAAAAATTATACACAAAAACTAAAAACAACCAATGTGCAAAAGGCAAATTGTGAAAATACCAAAAAAAAAGCAATAATTAATAAATAAATAACACCGAGAACATGAGTTATAGAATCCTTGAAAGAGAGTCTGTAGGTTGAAGTATCAGTTTAGAGTTGAGGTGAGTGAAGTTATCCACACCTATTTAGGAGGCTGTTGGTTGGAGGGTAATAATTGTTCTTGAACCTGGTGGTGTGCGACCTAAGGCTCCTGTACCTGCTTCCCGATGGCAGCAGTGAAAAGAGAGCTTGCTTGGATGTTGGGGGTTCTTGATGATGGATGCTCTTCTCTGGTGGCAACACCTCTTGGAAATGTGCTCAGGAGTTGGGTTTTCCCTGCAATGGACTGAACTGTGATGAAGAAGGAGACAGGAAAGAACAGTGGTGAGATTTCTGTGGTTTTAAAAGCTAACTTTTAATATTTTCTTTTGGGAAGGAGTGAACTAATGCGTAATAGTGGGTGAAAAGGAATGGAGCAGTGAACAGAACAGTTTTACTATTTTTAGTTCTAATTTGATTTAAAATGTTTAGGTCACTTGTGGTCAATAACTGTTTGACAAGGGTAATCTCTCTTTCTGAATAGTTTCATTGCCACAGCATTAACTAAATGTGCAGAGATGTTTGTAAGGTGGGTGTATCAGGGAGGCAGGATTTCCTTTGCATTCAGTGTTAAAATGTTCTGCAAATCAATGAGAGGAAAAATGCAGTACATTTTACCTTTAATTTTTCAGCCTTTTGCCAAATTATGTTTAAGGGTTTGTTTAGTTCAAGAAATTGATTAAGGAACACACGTAAGATGCTGGAAGAACCAGTCTCAGCCAAAATCGTCAGCTCTATTCCTTTCCATAGATGCTGCCTGACCCGCTGAGTTCCTCTGGAATTTTGTGTGTGTTACTCTGGATATTTAGCATCTGCAGAATCGCTTGTGTTATTGATTACGGAAATTCCAAGCCAAAGGCTCCATATATGACTCACCATCAGTGTTTGGGACATGTAAGCATATTAGAATGGACTCCAGTTAGGGTGAAACGATCCTTTTTTTTTCAAATGTAATTACAGTCCATAACATCACCGACACTGAGATACAGCTGGTAGAGCTACAGGCACAAACATGCTGGAAGAACTCAGCAGGTCAGGCAGCATCTATGGAGGGAAACTAACTGTTATGTTTCAGGCCAAGACCCTTTACATTCAGATTCAAATTTATTTATCACATGTACATCAAAGCATATAGTGAAATACGTCATTTGCGTTAACAAGCAACATGCCTAAGTATGAGGGCAGCCTACAGATGTCACCACATATTCTGGCACTAACATAGTAGGTCAATTAAAGCCCAAAGGGCCTCCAGGATTCAGGATCGAGTTTCAACTGACCATCCCTGCCTGGTGTTGCCTGGCTTGCTGGGTTCCTCTAGGACCTTATGTGCGTTGCTCAAGATTTCCAGCATCTGCAGAATCTCTTGTAGCTCAGCTGGTAGAGCCTCTGCTTCACAGCTGTCTCCACCTTTAGTATCTCAGGTGTCTCCACCTTTCGGTTACTCCAGATGTCACGTGTGTACACCCATGATCCCATACAACTCAGTTCCTCACAAGATCTGTATTCTCTTCCATTTCTGGTCTCTTCAAATTTCAATCATTTTCTTCTTGGTGGCCTTCCAGTCAGCTGCCTGGGCCCTGAGTTCATCCAGTTATCTCTCTCATTTCACCTTGTCCACTTCATTAGAGCTCGGTCTTTGATTTTCTGCCCTAATCCCATTTTACGTGGGTCAGGCATCCTCTGTGGAGAAGAAATTTAACATTATAGATTGACAGCCAACAGACAAGGGGTCTTCATTCTGAAACATTGCCTGTTTTTCTCTCCATAATCACTGCCTGGTCTGTTGTGTGTTTCCAGCATTTTCTGCTGTCATTTCGGATATCGAGCATTTACTTCTTCTGATTATCATTTTTATGTGGATTCATGTCAAGTTCTGCTTTTGTTGTTATGTTGTGTTCTGTGCTGTTCTGTGAAGTATTGTGGGCATGCCATGCTGGCACCAGAATGTGTTGGCAATACTTGCAGGCCATCCCAGCTCATCCTCTGCCTTTGTTGGTTGTTAACGCAAATGACTCATTTAAGTGGCCACTTTACTAGGTACACCCGTACTCTTCCTTGATGCAAATATCTAACCAACCAATCATGTGGCAGCAATTCAACAAATAAAAGGATAGAGACATGGTCAAGAGGTTCATTTGTTGTTCAGGTGGAAAGCAGCCAGTGCGTGAGTGGGCCAGTGAAGGAGTGGAGCTTTGAGGCTTTAACTCGAGAGGCTTCGACGAGAAGAGGCGGAGGACAAGCTAGCTCGCAGTTAGTTTTTACAATGTCTCCTGAGACGGTGATGTGCCTCTCATGTGAGATGTGGCGGTCTTGGGGGAACTCCCCTCTCCTGCAGAGTCACATCTGCCAGAAGTGCATACGGCTGGGCAATCTGGAAGACCGTGTAAGGAATCTGGAGCAGCAGCTGGATAAGGGAGAATGAGGCAGTCATAGATGAGAGCTACAGGGAGGTAGTCACATCTAGGCTGTCGGAAGCAGGTCGTTGAGTGACAGTCAGGGGGGGAAAGCGAAGGTGAGCAGACAGGTAGTGCAGAGCACCCCTGTAGCCATTCCCCTGAATAATAAGTTTACCATCCTGGATACTGTTGGCAGGGACGACTGACCAGGTGTGAGCCACGGTGGCAGGGCCTCCGGCACTGAGTCTGACCCTGTGGTGCAGAAGGGTGGGACGGAGAAGAGGAGAGCCATCATTGGAGACTCTATAGTCAGGGGAGCAGACAGGAGATTTTGTGGGCGTGAGAAGGACACCCGCATGGTTTGTTGCCTCCTGGGTGCCAGGGTCTGGGATGTCTCTGACTGGGTGCACGACATCCTGGTACGAGAGGGAAAGCAACCAGAAGTTGTGATACATGTTGGGACTAACGACATAGGCAGGAAGAGGGATGAGGTCCTGAAGTGTGAGTTTCGGGAACTAGGCAGAAGACTGAAGAGCAGGACCTCAAGGGTGGCGTTCTCAGGATTGCTGCCAGTGCTACGTGACAGAGATGGTAAGAATTGGAGGAGATGGCAGTTGAATGCGTGGCTGAGGAGTTGGTGCAGGGAGCAGGGTTTTAGATTTTTAGATCATTAGGATCTCTTCTGGGGAAGGTGGGACCTGTACAGATTGGATGGGTTGCACCTGAACTCGAGGGGGAGCAATATCCTTACAGGTAGGTTTGCTAGCATGGTTCGGGAGGGTTTAGACTAATTTGTGAGGGAGATAGGACCCAGAGCGATAGAGCAGTGAAAGAAGTGCATGGAGTAAAGCCAGATCTAACATACAGAGAGGCTTTGAGGAAAGAGAAGCAGAATAAATGGTGTAAAGACAGTAAGGTAGAAGGGCTGAAATGTGTGTACCTCAATGCAAGAAGCATCAGGAACAAAGGTGATGAACTGAGAGCTTGGATACATACATGGAATTATGATGTAGTGGCCATTACAGAGACTTGGCTGGCACCAGGGCAGGCATAGATTCTCAATATTCCTGGATTTCAGTGCTTTAAAAGGGATACAGAGGGTGGAAAAAGGGGAGGAGAGGTGGCATTACTGGTCAGGGATACTATTACAGCTACAGAAAGGGTGAGTAATGTAGCAGGATCCTCTTTTGAGTCAATATGGGTGGAAGTCAGGAACAGGAAGGGAGCAGTTACTCTATTGGGGGTATTCTATAGGCCCCCTGGTAGCAGCAGAGATACAGAGGAACAGATTGGGAGGCAGTTTTTGGAAAGCTGCAAAAATAACAGGGTTGTTATCATGGGTGACTTTAACTTCCCTAATATTGATTGGAACCTGATTAGTTCCAAGGATTTAGATGGGGCAGAGTTTGTTAAGTGTGTCCAGGATGGATTCCTGTCACAGTATGTGGACAGGCCGACCAGGGGGAAAGCCATACTAGATCTAGTACTAGGTAATGAACCGGGTCAGGTCACAGATCTCTCAGTGGGTGAGTATCTGGGGGACAGTGACCACCACTCCCTGGCCTTTAGCATTATCATGGAAAAGGATAGAATCAGAGAGGACAGGAAAATTTTTAATTGGGGAAAGGCAAATTATGAGGCTATAAGGCTAGAACTTCCAGGTGTGAATTGGGATGATATTTTTGCAGGGAAATGTACTATGGACATGTGGTCGATGTTTAGAGATCTCTTGCGGGATGTTAGAGATAAATTTGTCCCGGTGAGGAAGATAAAGAATGGTAGGGTGAAGGAACCATGGGTAACAAGTGAGGTGGAAAATCTAGTCAGGTGGAAGAAGGCAGCATACATGAGGTTTAGGAAGCAGGGATCAGATGGGTCTATTGAGGAATATAGGGAAGCAAGAAAGGAGCTTAAGGGGCTGAGAAGAGCAAGAAAGAGGCATGAGAAGGCCTTGGCGAGTAGGGTAAAGGAAAACCCCAAGGCATTCTTCAATTATGTGAAGGAAAAAAGGATGACAGGAGTGAAGGTAGGACCGATTAGAGATAAAGGTGGGAAGATGTGCCTGGAGATGTGAAAGTGAGCGAGGTCCTCAATGAATACTTCTCTTCGGTATTCACCAACGAGAGGGAACTTGATGATGGTGAAGACAATATGAAGGAGGTTGATGTTCTGGAGCATGTTGATATTAAGGGAGAGGAGGTGTTGGAGTTGTTAAAATACATTAGGACAGATAAGTCCCCGGGTCCTGACTGAATATTCCCCAGGCTGCTCCACGAGGCGAGGGAAGAGGTTGCTGAGCCTCTGGCTAGGATCTTTATGTCCTCGTTATCCATGGGAATGGTACTGGAGGATTGGAGGGAGGCGAATGTTGTCCCCTTGTTCAAAAAAGGTAGTAGGGATAGTCCGGGTAACTATAGACCAATGAGCCTTACGTCTGTGGTGGGAAAGCTGTTGGAAAAGATTCTTAGAGATAGGATCTATGGGCATTTAGAGAATCATGGTCTGATCAGGGATAGTCAACATGGTTTTGTGAAGGGCAGATCATGTCTAACAAGCCTGATAGAGTTCTTTGAGGAGGTGACCAGGCATATAGATGAGGATAGTGCAGTGGATGTGATCTATATGGATTTTAGTAAGGCGCTTGACAAGGTTCCACATGGTAAGCTTATTCAGAAAGTAAGAAGGCATGGGATCCAGGGAAGTTTGGCCAGGTGGATTCAGAATTGGCTTGCCTGCAGAAGGCAGAGGGTGGTGGTGGAGGGAGTACATTCAGATTGGAGGATTGTGACTAGTGGTGCCCCACAAGGATCTGTTTTGGGACCTCTACTTTTCGTGATTTTTATTAATGACCTGGATGTGGGGGTAGAAGGGTGGGTTGGCAAGTTTGCAGATGACACAAAGGTTGGTGGTTTTGTAGATAGTGTAGAGGATTGTCAAAGATTGCAGAGAGACATTGATAGGATGCAGGAGTGGGCTGAGAAGTGGCAGATGGAGTTCAACCCAGAGAAGTGTGAGGTGGTACACTTCGGAAGGACAAACTCCAAGGCAGGGTACAAAGTAAATGGCAGGATACTTAGTAGTGTAGAGGAACAGAGGGGTCTCGGGGTACATGTCCACAGATCCCTGAAAGTTGCCTCACAGGTGGATAGGGTAGTTAAGAAAGCTTATGGGGTGTTGGCTTTCATAAGTCGAGGGATAGAGTTTAAGAGTCGCGATGTAATGATGCAACTCTATAAAACTCTGGTTAGGCCACACTTGGAGTACTGTGTCCAGTTCTGGTCACCTCACTATAGGAAGGATGTGGAAGCATTGGAAAGGGTACAGAGGAGATTTACCAGGATGCCGCCTGGTTTAGAAAGTATGCATTATGATCAGAGATTAAGGGAGCTAGGGCTTTACTCTTTGGAGAGAAGGAGGATGAGAGGAGACATGATAGAGGTGTACAAGATAATAAGAGGAATAGATAGAGTGGATAGCCAGTGCCTCTTCCCCAGGGCACCACTGCTCGATACAAGAGGACATGGCTTTAAGGTAAGGGGTGGGAAGTTCAAGGGGGATATTAGAGGGAGGTTTTTTACTCAGAGAGTGGTTGGTGCGTGGAATGCACTGCCTGAGTCAGTGGTGGAGGCAGATACACTAGTGAAGTTTAAGAGATTACTAGACAGGTACATGGAGGAATTTAAGGTGGGGGCTTATATGGGAGGCAGGGTTTGAGGGTCGGCACAACATTGTGGGCCGAAGGGCCTGTATTGTGCTGTACTATTCTATGTTCTATGTTCTAGACTAAATATCAGAATGGAGAAGAAATGTGATCTGAGTGACTTCGACCGTGGAATAATTGGTGGTGCCAGATGGGGCAGTTTGAGTATCTCAGAAACTGCTGATCTCCTGGGATTTTCAAACCTAACAGTCTCTAAGTTTACAGTGAACGGTGTGACAAACAAAAGAAACATGCAGTGAGCACTAGTTCTGTGGGCAAAATCACCTTGCTAATGAGGGAGGTGAGAGGAGGATGGCTGGACTGGTTCAAGGTCACAGTAACTCAAATAACCACACGTTACAACAGTGGTGTGCAGAAGAGCATCTCTGAATGCACAACACATCGAATAGGCTACAGGAGCAGAAGACCATGAATTTACACTCGTTGGGCAGTTTAATAGGTACAGCTGGTACATGATAAACTGGCCATTGAGTGTATGATTCTGTGTACGTGTGATTCTGTTACGTGGCTTCTGAGTTGAACATGAGAACTGAGGGATCTAAACAATAACTCTGCTAGGAAGAATGTTAAGGTACTGAAAGCTTTTATTGGCTCGTCATAAGTCACTACCAAGATACACGATCTCTTGAAAGCTACAATTCAACTACCCCTCCTCTGTCTTTCCCCTGCAGTACTTATCATAGCTGGAGAAAGCCCCAGTTATTTTTCTCTGAATTTCCTTGTCAAAAGTAACTGTATGATGTTTAATTGAAATAGTTTGGCAATAATCTTCTGTTCGGAGGAATTCTGCAAGCAACTGAGTGTGTCGAACTACATTTCCAGTGAATTAGTATTTAATGATTGTTCCAGAGTGTGCTGTGGCAATCAGGACTGTAATAACAACGAAGGAATGCGGAGTTCGGGTGGAAGAAGCTTTGTTTTAATAGCTGTGCTCTCTGATTTATGTTTTTGCAGTACTTTTCTTCACTAACGACTGCCCACCCTCCTCTCATTTCAGGAAACTGTAGCAGCTGCTGCTCCACATTTTCAGTTCTGAAGAAGCGAGTGAGTATTTTATTCCCAAAAAAATGACTCATACCTTTTTTTTAAAAAAAAGATGGCCATTCATGCTTCTCAGCTTACGCAAACAAGATGTGGCAGAGAGCGGTGGTTACTCAGCAGTATTGGCCACAGCTCAGTAGGTGGCCATGCGTCACCTGAAGGTTGTAGGTTCAAGTCCCACTCAGGAGCCTCAATGCACGATTCCTGGCTCACCCTCATCATGCATGTAAACGTGCCATCTTTTAGCTGAGACCGTGTCCGAGATTTAAAAGGGATTAGCTGTATGCACATGTAACAGATAGAGCTAATCTTAAATCTGAAACATCCTTGCCACGTCCACTTTATCCAAACCTTTCAGTGTCAGGGAGGTTTGTGAGATTCCCCATTATCCTTATGAACTCCATAGAGCGTAGTCTCAGAGATATCAAATGTTCCTCATATACTAAGCTTTCATTCCCAGGATCATTCCTGTGAATCTCCACATCCACTCTACCCAGGTCAAATGGGAGCAGGTTGATGGGCACCTTAACTGGCATAGAGATGTTGGGCTGAAGGTCTTGTTTCCATGTTGTGACCACAATGCTCATTTGCCCCAGCACCACACACAGGAAACAAATGTGCTTTTCCAAATCTTGTCAAGGACACAGGTTACTAGATCAACAACTGAAAAACTTCAAGTTTGCTCTTGGGAATGCCGGGGCCACTCACAGTGAGGAGGAGAATTCAGGATGGCATTGAGACTCTCAAACTCGCTGTCAGGAGCCCAGTGTAAATGGCAAAAGAAGCTCAAAGTATCATAGACTGCACAAATTGGACATCCTTATTGGGCGATTCTGTAGCCCCCACATTGGTCTCATCTGTAATCTCAGATGCCATAGGACTGGAAGTCAAGTCAAGCTCAGGCAGTATCTGTGGATGGATGTTTTGGGTTGAGACCCTTCATCTGCACTAGTGATCCAGGGGGAGGGTCTCGCCCAAAACCTCCTCTGTCCGTCTCCCTCCACAGATGGTGCCTGACCCACTGAGTTCCTCCATCATTTTGTTTGTTGCTCCAGATTCCAGCATCTGTGTCTCCATCAAGTGATCCTCCACCCCGAGAAGAAGCCAACCAGAAGAACAGAAAGCAAAGTATTAATTTGATAAATTGATCTATTACTGTCACATGTATGGAGGTACAGTGAAAGAACTTGTCGTACGTGCCATCCATACAGATCATTTCATTGCATAGTACGTTGAGGTAGTTCAAAGGAAAACAGTAACTGAATGCAGGATAAACATGTAACACTCACAGAGAAAGTGCAACACAGACAGATAATAAGGTGCAAGGCCATCACGAGATACACTGTGAAATCCAGAGTCCATTTCACAGACTGTTCAGTACTCTTAAAACAGTAGCCATACTTGAGCCTGGTGATAAAGGCCTTCAGGCTTCTGTGTCTTTTGCCCAATGATAAAGGAGGGGGTGGGTGGGTTCTTTGATTACGTTTGGCTGCTTTCTTGAGGCAGTGGGAAGTGTAGACAGTCCGTGGAGAGGAGGCTGGTTTCTTTGCTGTGTTGAACTGTGTTCACAACTCTTCCAGTCCCGAGCAGAGTTGTTGCTGCCCCGAGCTATGGTACATCCGGATATGAAGCTCTCTATGGTGCATCAATAAAAATGGGTGAAGATCTAAGGGGACATGTCATAATTATTTTAATCCTCCTGAGGAAGTAGAGGCACCTTCTTAGTAATAGCTTCTGTGTAGTTGGACTATGGTAGGATTGAAAGTGCAGTCGCAGATAGACAGCGGTGGTGAAAGATTTTGGCATACAGGCCTTCAATCAGAGCATTGGGTATAAAAGTTGGGATGTTAGGTTGCAGCTATACAAGATATTGGTGAGGCCAAATATGGAATACCTGGCCGACCTATTGTCTCAGCTTGCTCCTGCCCCACCCAACTCATCTCTGCATACCTCGACACCGTTTTATCACCCCTTGTTCAATCCCTTCCGACCTATGTTCGTGACACTTCTCACGCTCTTAAACTTTTCGATGATTTTAAGTTCCCTGGCCCCCACTGCTTTATTTTCACCATGGATGTCCAGTCCTTATATACTTCCATCCCCCATCAGGAAGGTCTTAAAGCTCTACGCTTCTTTTTGGATTCCAGACCTAATCAGTTCCCCTCTACCACCACTCTGCTCCATCTGGCAGAATTAGTCCTCACTCTTAATAATTTCTCCTTTGGCTCCTCCCACTTCCTCCAAACTAAAGGTGTAGCTATGGGCACCCGTATGGGTCCTAGCTATGCCTGCCTTTTTGTTGGGTTTGTGGAACAATCTATGTTCCGTGCCTATTCTGGTATCTGTCCCCCACTTTTCCTTCGCTACATCAATGACTGCATTGGCGCTGCTTCCTGCAGGCATGCAGAACTCGTTGACTTTATTAACTTTGCCTCCAACTTTCACCCTGCCCTCAAGTTCACCTGGTCCATTTCTGACACCTCCCTCCCCTTTCTAGATCTTTCTGTCTCTGTCTCTGGAGACAGCTTATCCACTGATGTCTACTATAAGCCTACTGACTCTCATAGCTATCTGGACTATTCCTCTTCTCACCCTGTCTCTTGCAAAAACGCCATCCCCTTCTCGCAATTCCTCCGTTTACGCCGCATCTGCTCTCAGGATGAGACTTTTCATTCTAGGACGAGGGAGATGTCTTCCTTTTTTAACGAAAGGGGCTTCCCTTCCTCCACTATCAACTCTGCTCTTAAACGCATCTCCCCCATTTCACGTACATCTGCTCTCACTCCATCCTCTCGCCACCCCACTAGGAATAGGGTTCCCCTGGTCCTCACCTACCACCCCACCAGCCTCCAGGTCCAACATATTATTCTCCGTAACTTCCGCCACCTCCAACGGGATCCCACCACTAAGCACATCTTTCCCTCCCCCCCTCTCTCTGCATTCCGCAGGGATCGCTCCCTACACAACTCCCTTGTCCATTCGTCCCCCCCATCCCTCCCCACTGATCTCCCTCCTGGCACTTATCCGTGTAAGCGGAACAAGTGCTACACATGCCCTTACACTTCCTCCCTTACCACCATTCAGGGCCCCAAACAGTCCTTCCAGGTGAGGCAACACTTCACCTGTGAGTCGACTGGGGTGATATACTGCGTCCGGTGCTCCCAATGTGGCCTTTAATATATTGGCGAGACCCGACGCAGACTGGGAGACCGCTTTGCTGAACATCTACGCTCTGTCCGCCAGAGAAAGCAGGATCTCCCAGTGGCCACACATTTTAATTCCACATCCCATTCCCATTCTGACATGTCCATCCACGGCCTCCTCTACTGTAAAGATGAAGCCACACTCAGGTTGGAGGAACAACACCTTATATTCCGTCTGGGTAGCCTCCAACCTGATGGCATGAACATCGACTTCTCTAACTTTCGCTAAGGCCCCACCTCTCCCTCGTATCCCATCTGTTACTCATTTTTATGCACACATTCTTTCTCTCACTCTCCTTTTTCTCCCTCTGTCCCTCTGAATATACCTCTTGCCCATCCTCTGGGTCCCCCCCTCTGTCTTTCTTCCCGGACCTCCTGTCCCATGATCCTCTCGTATCCCTTTTGCCAATCACCTGTCCAGCTCTTGGCTCCATCCCTCCCCCTCCTGTCTTCTCCTATCATTTTGGATCTCCCCCTCCCCCTCCAACTTTCAAATCCCTTACTCACTCTTCCTTCAGTTAGTCCTGACGAAAGGTCTCAGCCTGAAACGTCGACTGCACCTCTTCCTACAGATGCTGCCTGGCCTGCTGTGTTCACCAGCAACTTTGATGTGTGTTGCTTGAATTTCCAGCATCTGCAGAATTCCTGTTGTTTATGGAATATTACATTCAGTTTTGGTCACCCTGCCAGCAGGAAAGATGTCAATATGCTGGAAAAAGCACAGAGAAGATTTACAAGGATATTATCACGACTCAAGGGACTAAGTTATAAGAAGAAGTTAGTCCTGTAGGACTTTATTCCTTGGAGCACAGGAGACTGAGGAGTGATCTTCTAGAGGTGTATAAAATTATAAGGGGTGAATTAGCATATTCTTGTTCCAAGAGGAAGGGGACCAAGAATTGGAGAGCTTGGGTTTAAAGTGAGAGAGGAAGGATTAGAAAGGGCAGTTTCTTTTCATAGATAATTTAGCATATATGTAACAAGCTGTTAGCAAAAGTAGTTGCAGCTGGTCCAACTGAAGCATTTAGGTAATTATATGGAAAGGAAAGGTTTAGAGAAATACAGGCCAAGCATCGGGTAAATAGGACTAGCTTAGGTGGGTACCTTGGTCAGCATGGACTAGTTACTGCATCATTCTGTGACTCTTACCAACTTGAGAATGATTTTAACCCACCCTTGATTCACACTTCACTGGGAGACCCACACTTCACCTGAGTTGGACCCAAGCCTTTTTCCAGTAAAGTAGGCAACTATCTGTTCCCTCAGGCAATTTTCCCAGTTGTGCACCTGGAATTTCCAGCATTTCTGCTCCCCCTCGTCTCTCACTTTTGAAAGTGTACTGTATATATTTCCATGTTATTGTTGGCATCAACTCTCCAACCACAAGGAGTGCTGCCTAATCCTGAGCGACTGATTCTGGCCCCCTGCCAGTCCGCTCTCAGTTCCTCAGTCTTGTCCAGAAGTATCCTGTTCATACCTGTAATCGACCTAATGGCTCTTCTGCGTCTCACCAGAGCTCCTGGATGGAAATCAGATATCTGGCCATGGGGTTGAATGTCATGAAGGCAGAAGCTTTGGACATGTCAAGATCTTCCTTTATCTATCTGTATTAATTCAGGAATTTCAATGTTAGCAATGAAAATAGCAACTATAATAGAGTAATTGAGCACTTCAGCAGAGAAACAAGCCCTTCGGCCCATCTGGTCCATGCTGGTACAATCTTCTGCCTAGTCCCATCTACCTGGACCACATCCCTCCAAACTCTCTCATCCATGTATCTATCCAAACTTCTCTTAAATGTTGCATCTACCACTCCCACTAACAACTCGTTCCATACTTGCACTACCCTCTGCATGAAGAAGCTCCCCTGAGATTCCCCTTGAATATTTCATCTTTCACCCTTAACTTGTGCCTCTTGTTCTAGTCTCACCCAGCCTGAGGGGAAAATGCCTGCAAGTATTCATCCTGTCCATAACCCTCATAATTTTGTTTGCCTCTATCAAACCTCCCCCCATTTTCCTGCGCACAAGGGAATAAAGTCCCACGATATTCAACTTTTTCCTCAATCTCAGGTCCTCAAGTTCCAGCAACTTCCTTGTAATTTTTTGCCCTTGTTGGAGATTATTAATTTCTTTTCTGTGGGTGGGTGGCCAGGACTGCACACAGTACTCTAAACGAGACCTTATCTAAGGCTTGTACAACTAGAACATAACATTCCAACTCCTGTACTCAGTCCCCTGAATTATGAAGAGGCAATGTGTTAAAAGCTCTCTTTATGAGCCTATCCGTTATCTTTTGGTAAGGTTCTGCCTCTCAGTGTTAACACCGTCCAATCCATGAACGTGTTCTTTGGTAATTTCCTTGTTCATTAACTTAATATTAAAAATAATATGATGTATATATCAGTTATCACTGTTTAATATTACTGCTTATCAGCTGGGAATAGTGTTGTTTAATTCTTCTGTATGTTGCTAGAAGGGTGAACATGACCTGTTATTGCTTTTTACTGCCCTATAGATATCTTATAGTTTAGCTTAAACTGCTTGCATTCAGTAGCTTCTTTATTAGAAACCTCCTGTATCTAATAAAGTGGCCACTGATTGGATGTTCAAGGTGATCCAATTCAAGATTTGACGTGTGTGATCAGAGATGCTGTTCTGCACACCACTGTTGTACAAATGGTTCAATTTAATATCAGAGAATGTATACAGCATACAACCTGAAATTCTTATTCATTACAGACATCCACGTAACAAGAAACCCCAAAGAATGAATGATCAGAATTCCAAAGCCCCACCTCCCTTCCCACACACAAGCAGCAGCAGAAGCAAAGACCCTTCCCCTCCCCCCACTTGTGCCAGCAGACGTAGTGACATCCCCCCACTATGCAAACAATAGCAAAAGCCCCCAAACAGACCTTGATCCACAAAAACTACAGTCCATAACCCAATACTTGCATATCTCAGACAAGCTCAGGGAGAGATCGATGTTACAGTCTTCTGTGTCCCTTCTCCAAGCCCTCCGACTCAAGGACCAACATGCTTTTACTCACCATCGAGAGAGAGAGAGAGAGGGAGGGAATGCTCGCGTACAGGGACCTTCTTCCAACTGCAGCACGCGTCTCCTGCCGTCCCAATGTTGCAGTCTTCCACGACGCTTCAGTCGGCAAAATTGCCGAGGAACCGTATATGGGGCCACTTCCCGAAGGCACACATCTTCCAGACCATTCCTGGAGATAGCGAAGTGCCAGGCCACACAGTCAGACCGAAGACGTACCACTTGCAAAGAACCATAGTTTAAGCTGTAGAACACGGACTCTGACAGAACCCCAACCACCTTGAAAAGAAAAGAAAGACATTAGAGAAGAAAATAAGCTGTTTCATGGACAGACTCGAAGAAGTCACCTGGGTCAAAAAAAAAATCACTGACACCAGTTTTCCTAGCTCCTCCTCATTGTAATGTGATTATTACTGTTGCCTTCCTGACAACCATTCTCCTACAACCTCTCTCAGTAACAAGGTGTTTTTGTCCATAGTAATGCCATTTACTGGATGTGTTTTCTTTTGTTTTATGCACTATTCTCTATAAACTCCAGAGACTGTTGTGTGTGAAAGTCTCAGAAGATCAGCAGTTGAAGAGATATTCAAACCACCCCATCTGGCACCAATCATTCCATGGTTAAAGACACTTAGATCACATTCTTCTGCATTCTGATGTTTGATTTGAACAACTGAACCTATTGACCATCTCTGCAGGCTTTAAAGCATTGAGTTGCTGCACATGGTTGGCTGATTAGATATTTGCACATTACAGTTGTACCTAAAAAGGTAGACACTGAGTGTATTCAAACTTTTTTATAAATAGATTTAATCCAGTGTACTAACTGTGTATCAATAGCTTGTGTTGCATATGACAGTGCAGTTGTAGATTACATTCTGTAGGCTGTGTCTTGTTTGTTAATGTTCTTTTTATACGTTTTCTGACCGTCACATTTTTCTTTCCTGTGTGCATAGCGAAACTGCAGCAACTGTGGAAACAGCTATTGCTCAAGATGTTGTTCGTACAAAGTCCCCAAGTCATCAATGGGAGCCACTGGTAATATTAGTCTTGCTATACATTTTTCTTGATTTTTGATGGTTTAGAACATAGAACAGTACAGCACAATACAGGCCCTTCGGGCCATGATGTTCTGCCAACCTTTTAATCTACAAGATCAATCTAACACTTCCCTTCCATTTAGTCCATTTTTCTTTCATCCACGTGTCTATCTATCTAAGACTCTTAAATGCCCCTCATGTATCTGCCAGAGAGAGAACAGAAGAGTCATAGATTACTACAGCACTTAAAAGTTCCTTTGGCCCATCTGGTCCGTGCTGAACTGTTATTCTGCCTACTTCTATTGACCTGCACCTGGACCATAGCCCTCCATAACCTTCCCAACCATATACTGATCTAAACTTCTCTTAAATGTTGAAAGGGAACCCGCATCCACACTTCCGCTGGCAGCTCGTTCCACACTCTCACCACCCTCTGACTGAAGAAAGTTCTCCCTCATGTTCCTCTTAAATAATTCACCTTTCAACTTTACCCCATAACCTCTAATTCTAGTGTCACCCAACCTCAGTGGAAAAAGCCTGCTTGCATTTACCCTATCTACACTCTTCATAATTGTATACACCTTTATCAAATCTCCCCTCATTCTCCTATGAACATTTCCCTATAACTCAGGTCCTCAATTTACTGACAGCAACTTTGTAAATTTTCTCTGTACTTTTTTAACCTTATTGATGTCTTTCTGCTTGGCAGATGACCAGAAACGCTTCCTCAGACAGCTCGTTCCACATAGATACAATCCTTACTGTTAAAAAAAAAAATTCCCCCTCAGATCTCTATGAAATTTTTCCCGTTATCTTAAACCTTCTAGTTCTTGATTGCCTTTTCTTGGGAAATTGACTGAGTGCACTCACTCCATCAATGCTTCTTATGAAGTTATACACTCCTGTAAGATTACCTCTCAGTCTCCTATGCTCCAAGGAATAAACTGCTCGGCTATCTAACATTTCCTTCTAACTCAGACCCTCAAGACCTGTCAACATCTGTATAAATCTTTGCTGCACTCATTCCACTTTGATAACATCTTTCCAATAGCAAGATGACCAAACCTGTGCTCAGAACTCCAAGCACGTCCTCTCCAGCTCCTAAACAAACACACCATGATGACCTAACTGACAAAGACCTCTTCATAATCCTGCCTAGATTTGACTCAGTATTATACAATTTATAGGCATCCATTAGTCTCATGAGACCATGGATTTGCGCCTTGGAAGGTTTCCAGGGCACAGGGCTGGGCAAGGTTGTATGGAAGACCGGCAGTTGCCCATGCTGCAAGTCTACCCTCTCCATGCCACCGATGTTGTCCAAGGGAAGGGCATTAGGACCCATACAGCTTGGCACCGGTGTCGTCGCAGAGCAATGTATGGTTAAGTGCCTTGCTCAAGGACACAACACGCTGCCTCAGCCAAGACTCGAACTAGCGACCTTCAAATCACTAGACAAACACCTTAACCACTTGGCCACGCGCCAACACATTATAAAATGCTAGCATTCATTTCAAGAGAACTAGAATGTAAAATCAAGAATGTAATGCTGAGACTTTATAAGGCATTTGTCAGACTGCACTTGGAGTACTGTGAGCTGTTTTGGGCTCCTTAACTAAGAAAAGATGTGCTGGCATTTAAGAGGGTTTAGAGGAGATACACAAGAAATATCTCGGTAATGAAAGGGTTAATGTAAGAGGAGCGTTTGATGGCTCTGGGCCTGTACTTGCTGAAGTTTAGAAGAAAGAGAGGGGATCTCATTGAAACCCATCAAATATTGAAAGGTATAGAGTGGATGTGGAGAGGATGTTACCTATAATGAGAGAGTCTAGGACCAGAGGGCACAGCCTCAGGATACAAGGATTTCCCTTTAGAACAGAGATTAGGAAGAATTTCTTTAGCAAGAGGGTAGTGAATCTGTGGAATTCATTGCTACAGGTGGCTGTGGAAGCCGGGTACTCCTCAGGCATGATGAAATAACTAAGTAGACTAGATAGGCCAAACAGCATAATTCTGCTTTTATGGTCTTATGGACTTCATTTTTGTACTTCAAAAGGTTCAAAAAGCGAGTCACCACCAGATTAGCAAGGCAATTTAGGGATGTTGCTGAATGAAAACAAATGGAGCAAAAATACTTGGTGTCAGAATTCTAATGTATTAAAACCAAGTTCTCTCTCTCTATCTCTCTTTCAGCGCCGGACGCTCAGCGAGAGACAGTGTTTGTGTGTGCACAATGCTATTACCTTTTGAGCAAATAGGATGGCCCCCTTTCTCCCCTTCTCTCTTTCTCCCTTCCTCCTATTTTGTATGTGCATTTTACTTTATCTTTGAAATGGACTTCACTGAATCGGCACGCTCGACAATGAGGCGATGGGCATGGGCGGATTGTGCCAGCCCTGTGAGTTTCACAGACATGGGGATCTGGCAAGTGCTCCAATTACAAAGGGCAACTTTGTTTCCGGAACCAGTGATATAATATAAAGTCACACAAAAGAATATGTATCTTTAACTTTAAAAGTTGCCTTCTATTGTATATATGGTGAGATTAGATAATACTTTTTTTGTATAGTGTGTGATGTAGAATATTTAAAGAGCCGGTAAAACTTGCTAAGCCCCTAAACTACATCTCTTTATGATTTACTTGATATCTGTGATGCTGGTCTGATTTTTCTCAATAAAAAAATGGCATATTGCAAAACATGATTGGTACAAGATATAAGGTTCTGATGCTTTACTAGGTGGGGCACTGTAGTCATAGAATTAATTACAGTGTGGGGAAAATGCCTTTCTTTCTTCGTAATGTTTCCTAACAGGTTGGTAGTTTGTTTATTACTGTAGCACATACTGAGATACAGTGAAAAACTTGTTTGCATGCCAGCCAGACAGATCATTTTTTACGTAAGTTCAAGAAGTATGTAGAATATAGTGTTAACAGTTACAGAAAAAGTGCGGTGCAGGTGGACAAGAGGGATGTTCATTTAGAACAGAGATTAAGAGGAATTTCTTTAGCCAGAGGATGGTGAATCTGTGCCAGATGGCTTTGGAGGCCAGGTCATTGGTTATATTTAAAGCAGAGGTTGATAGGTTCTTGATTAGTAAGGGCAGCCACTTAATTGGACCAAATTGTACTGATCTTGATGTGTTCCAATTAACCAGAATCCACTCTATATACATAAAAGTAGTGTAAAATAAATAGGTCAGTGCTACAAAATGGTGCTGAGGTCGATGACAGCAAATGGCAGAATAGGCACGAGGAGCCGAGGGGCTTTCTCCTGCTTCCACTTCTAGGAATCACGCAACCATCCAACACCAGTTCGAGTCAGTCCCAAACTCTCCTGCAGCTCACTGATGATCTCCCCAGCAAGGGTTTATCCTGCTCTCTTTTGAAAATGCCTATTGAACTTCATTCTACTACCCCGTTGGTATTTATTGTACCAATGTCCTGTGATAAAAATATCACAAGGTACCCTAACCTAGTCTTTAATGTTAATGGAATGGAAGCATTCTCCCTGTGGGTCACAATAGACTTTAAAAATTAAACTGGTAGATTGAATTCCTTAAAAAATGTTTGAAATAATCAAGTTGAAGTTTATTGTCATAGGCATAAATGCTATGAAAATTAGCCTATTACAGTATCAGCACTGTGCATTGCAAACATAAGTTAACATAAACTTCAGTTAAAATAAACCATGCATAACTTACTCAACAAAATAAACATAGTGGCCCCAGTGCAAGTTGAGAGAGAGGGAAAAAATATAGTCTGAGGTAGAATTAGGGTTTTTCAGGTCATTCAAGCACAGTATGGCAATGGTGAAGGATCCTTGGAGGTGTGGGTCTTCAGACTCGTGTATCTTCTGTCACCTGATGGCACCGAAGAGTGGCGATGTTTTGCACCCAACTCGTGTCTTTCGAAGAACTGAACAATCTCTTCTGGTGTGACTGTTGCTCAGCTCTCTGGGTCCAGGTCTGAGAGAGAAAACTCTGATCTGAGGGTCTGCCGGTGGTACTCCCTCCCTTAACCACAGGGTGTGGGCGTCACCTTCAATGCCAGCCTTTAATGTCCATCCCTAATAAACCCCAGAATTGAGGAGGCTGCTTGGAATCAACTACGTTAGTGGATCTGGGGTTGCATATAGACCACACTGAGTTAGGAGAGCAGAAACTTCTCCTGGAGATCACCAGTAAATCAGGTGGATTTCTGGTTGTATACTGTACACATTCTCTGACATTAAATTGAACTATTGAATAACCCGGGTTTGTGACTGACTTCAAAGTTGCAGATTTGTTCGTTTGTATTAATTTTGTTTCCCCAGCTGCCACACTGTGATTTGAACCTGTCTGTATCAGTGCCCATGCCACTGAGCGCACCCCGCCCAAACACAAATGCATTTGCGAAAGCCGCTATTTTTCAGTAGGAATTTGAGATTTGGTACGTCACCAAAGACTAGCAAATTTCTACGGATGTGCTGTGGAGAACATTCTGACAGGTTGTATCACCATCTGGTATGCAGGCTCCAATGCGCAGGATCGGAAAATCCTGCCGAAGGCTGTAAACTCAGCTATCTCCTTCATGGGCATGAGCCTCCCCACCATCGATGATATCTTCAAAAGGCAATGCCTCAAAAAGGCAGCGTCTACCATTAAGAACATCCACCATCCACGATCCTGTGCATTAGAGCCTGCCTTCTTCTCATTACAATCATCAGAGAGGAGCTGCAGGAGTCCAAAGCCACACACTTAGTGTTTTAGGAACAGCTCCTTCCCCTCCGCCATCAGATTTCTGAATGGACATCAGACAACCCATGAACACTGCCTCACTATTTTTGCTCTCTTTTTGCACTACGTATACTTATAGTAAGTTATAATATATTTTATGTATTGCACTTTGAAGCTGCAACAACACATTTCACAATATATATCAGTGATAATTAATCTGATACTTATTGTGAAGCACTCAAGCACAAAGGGGCATGTACTAGTTGATGCGGAAATGCAGTGACTCCAAACGTAGAGATGCAGCTCATGGTACCACTAGCAGTGTGGTACCATAGTGCTAGACACCCTGATCTTCTGGTAATTGCTAATTAGTTTATTATTACTGAGATACAGTGAGATATGGAATACCCCCTCTTGTCACTACCCTTAGGAAGGCGCCTGAGGACCCACATTCAATAATTCACAAACAGCCTCTTCCCCTCTGCCAACAGATATCTTAATGGTCCATGAACACCACCTCGTTATTCCATTTTTTTCCTACTATTTATTTTTTACTTTGTAGTGATATTATGTAATTGCACTGTGCTGCTATTGCAAACAACAAATTTCACATCATACAAGACAGCATGGTAACACAGTGGTTAGCACAATACTTTACAGTATCAGCGACCCGCTTTAAATTCCTGCAGCTGCCAGTAAGGAGTTTGTACATTCTCCCCGTGACCATGTGGATTTCCTCTGGGTGCCCCAGTTTCCTCCCACAGTCCAAAGACGTACTGGTTAATTGGTCATTGTAAATTGCCCCACAATTCGGGAGGACTGCTGAATGGTGCAATCTTCCCAGGGCCGAAGGGCCTATTTCACACTGTATCTCAATAAATAAATAGGCAGTGATAATGAATATCATTCTAATTCTGAAGAGATTTGCTTTATGTGCCATTCAGGCAGATCGTTCCAAACATAACTACAGTACTGTGCAAAGGTCTCAGGCACATATATATAACTAGGGTGCCTAAGACTTTTGCATAGTACTGTAGTAATTTTATGTATTACACTGTACAGCTGCTGTAAAAAAAAACAATGACACACGAGTGATGATAAACGTGGTTATGGTATGGGTCTCTATTGCAGACTGAGAGTGGGAAAGGAGCAGGGAGAGGGTAATCATGGTTGGAAAAAAGGGAAGGGAGAGGGGAGGGAGCAGGAAGCACCAGAGAGACATTCTGTAGTGATCAATAAACCAATTGTTTGGAATCGAATTACCTTGCCTGGCATCTCAGGGCTGGGTATGTCTGCACCCATGCCACACCCTGCCTCGGCACTCCTCTGCCACCTGCCCACACCCCTCCGGCGGTGCTCCACCCTCACCAATCCCGACATTCTTTGCTCCCAGCAGATTTACAGACTTGCTGTCTGCTCCATATTGACAAGTACAGTACTGTGCAAAAGTTTTTGGCACCCTGGCTAAATATTTGTGCCCAAGACTTCTGTGCAGTACTGTACATTGAGGTAGAACAAAAGGAAAAGCAATATTAGAATGCAGAGCATGCTGTTTCAGTAACAGAGAAAATGCAAGCAGGTATATAAGATGCAAGGGCCACGATGAAGTAGACTGACAAATGATGAGATCATCTTTTTCATACAAAGTCCACGGGAGAGTCTTGAGACAGCAGGATAGAAGCTGTTCTTGTGCCTGTTGGTACATGTTCTCGTGTCTCTTTGGCCTAATGAGGGTCCAAAGAAAGAATTGTCAGGGTGGGGGAAGAGAGCTTTGGTCATGTTAATTGCTGTCTTGAGGCAGCAGGAATTGTGCTGGAGTCAGTGGAGAGGAGGCTGGTTTCTGTGATGGTCTGGGCTGTGTTCACAATCTTCTGTAGTTTTGTGTGGCCTTGGGCAGAGCAGTTATCATTATCAAGGTGTGATGCATCCAGATAGGCTCCTTGCTATGGTGCATCTGTAAACATTGGGTACATGCCAAATTTCCTTATCACTCTGAGGAAGTAGAGATATTGGTGTGCTTTCTTAGCCATAGCATCTACAAGCTGGACCAGGTCAAGCTGCTGGTGACATTTACCCCCTTGGAAGTTGAAACCCTCGACTGTCTCCACTCCACTGTCATTGTTACATATAATAACGTTTACTCTGCTCATATACTGTCCATGTGTGAAGTTTGCATGTTCTTCCCATGACCTGGTTCCCTCAGGTGCTCTGGTTTACCCCACATCCCACAATATGCAGGTGGTGGGTTAATTGATCTGGAGTTTGTGGAATGTGGGAAGAATAAAGCATGGGATTAGGGTAAACAGATGATTGATGGTTGGCACAGACTGGGTGAGCTGAAGGGCCGGTTTTCGTGCTATATGGCTCAATGACACTGCAGTCAAGTTGTTCCCATTTTTTTAAGAAAGACAAAAGATTCATTTTATTTTGTAACATGTACCATGAATGAATCATTTGCATCGATGACCAACACAGTTCATTTTGGTTTCTCATTTATCTTCCCTGTGTTGGGGAGCGAGGAACCGTTGGCTTTAGTTTACAGCTATTCACATTAATGCTGTCAGCTTTACAACAAGCATTGCGCTGATGAAGTACAGACACTCCAGTGAAGCAGAGGGTGTGGTGTGAAAATGCAAGTATTTGCATATGTGGTAGATACCTAACAAAGTTGGGGGCAAAGGTTTTGAAAATAAGTGCCCTGGATGAATAAGACCAGGAGTCAGATGTCTGCCTTTCTTGTAGAATAGTCTTGCACTTTTAATCCATCCTATGTTCTTAAGATTTTTGAAATGAGACGTGCTTGATCAAGGTCTGAAAGCACTAGGGCTTTTCTCTTTGGAGTGAAGGAGGGTGAGAGGTGTACAAAATGATAAAGCATAGACTGAGTGGATAGCCAGAGACTTCTTTCCAGGGTGGAAATGGCTACTATGAGGGGCATAATTTTAAGGTGATTGGAGGAAAGTAGGGGAGGGGGGAATGCCAGAGGTAAATTTTTGCACAGAGTGGTGGGTTCATGGAACTCACTGACAGGTAGTGGTCGTGGCAGACACATTAGGGGCATTTATGAAAGAAACTCTTAGGCACATAGGTGATAGAAAAAAAGGAGGAATATGTGAGAGGGAAGGGTTTGATTGATAGTAGGTTCAAAGGTCAGCACAACATCATGGGCTGAAGGGCGAGTACTGCACTGTTATGTCCTATGTACAACAAAAAACATGAGCAAAGCACCTTCACAAGGGAGTACCTGGAAGGCTGTTGCCATTGCTGGTAGGGACCTTCGAGAATAGTCTAACTGACTAGGACAAAGGAAGAATGATGTTAAACTCAACCACAGTGTAAACTTTCAGAGCAAGAAGCAAAATTACTCCAGTTCTGGTCACTGCAGTCTCAGTGAAGGTGCAGGGGAGACTGGTTACTGATGAAGGGTTTCAGCTACATGCTTGGACAGGGGTAGTTGTGGTTGTCCTCTCCTTAGTTCAGGAGCTTGAAGGTGATATTACAGACATTGTGTCTGCTTTAGAGGGACTAAGTTGAGGGAGTACATGCAAAATGCTGGAGGAACTGATGAAGCATCTAAGCCTGAAAGTCGATTATTCCCTTCATTAAATGCTGCCTGATCTTTGAGTTCCTCCGGTATTTTGTGTGTGTTACTCAAGACTTCTAGCATCTGCAGAATCTCTTGTGTCTGTGTAGAGGGTAGTTGTTCCCATTGGTTGATGGTTCAGGGACCCAAAAACTCAGGGTTAGATAATTGGTCCATGGAAGGGTTTCGACCTGAACCCTCAACTATCCATTTCCATCCACAGATGCTGCTTGAACCGCTGGGAGCCATCCGTATCTTGTGTGTTCTTCCAGATTCCAGCATCTACAGTCTCTTCAGATTCGGGTATATTTATCAGAGGTACATGGAAACATGCACTGATTGCATTGACAATGACTTCCCCCACAGAATAAGACAAACAGAAACAAAACAAAACAAGGCAACTGCAGCAAAACAATCCCCTTTCCTATATCTCCCACCCACCCACTCACACACAGACCTCCAACCCCAGGAAAGATGTCCTCTGGACCTCTCCTTGTCCCCAGATTCTCAGACATCAGGTCTCCAATTTCAGACCACCCACCACCTGCTGACCACGAGTCTTATCTTCAGGCTTCAATTTCTAGACTCACGCGGGACTCTTTAAAAGGTGACATTGACTTTAGGCTTTGACACTGATTTCAATCTTAAGATGGTCGAGGTTGCGACCGTTGCCACCCAGAGACTGGAACACACCAGGGGGCACAGAGGTTTGTAGTGCCCAGCACACACTGAAGGAGAGCTGCAGTGTCCCGAGGCTCAAGTTTCGGGTGAGACACAAACCCTGCAGTGGACACAAAGATCTTGTGATACTGTTTTGAAGGATAGTGCACAATCTAACACTTACTCCAAAATTAGCTCCAAAAATAAATGTGATCTGATCATTCACACAAGCGATTCGGTAGATGCTGGAAATTTTAATCGGCCCACACAAAACGCTGGAGGAACTCAGCAAGTCAGGCAGCATCCGTGGAGAGGATAAACAGTTGACAGTTCATGCTGAGACCCTTCGTCAGGACCGGAAAGGAAGGGGACAGAGTCCAGAATAAGGTGGAGGGAGGAAAAGGGATACACGTTGGCAGGTGATAGGGGTGCAGTGAGAGAGGGTTTTGCTGAACTCCCATCAAAGAGAAGACTTGAACTTTTACAGGGTAGACATACAGTACCTTGAAGGGGCTTTACAGTGGAGAAGCAAGTTATAAATGAGCTTCTGCAGATGATGTAACTCCTGTGCAATGCACACAAAATGCTGTAGAAACTCAGCATGGTAGCTAGCATATATAGAGGGGGATAACAGTTGATGTTGCAGGCTGAGACCCTTCATTAGGACTGCAACAGAAGAGGGAAGAGGCCAGAATATTACCACATAGTTACTCTAGAGTAGACAAATTGGTGGCTGTGTGTCCAAAATCACAACTCTGACTACAGTTCAGACATCGTGCCAAGTGGAAGGCTGTAGGAGAAAAGCAAAATTCTGGTCTTTTGCTTCACTGGACATTACTTTGTATTTCCATTGATGTTTCAGACCAACTTCCTCGCATTAGATGAGAATTTCAGTGTGAGTTATTTATTTTCAAATCCATGAAACCCAGATGTCTCATTGCAGGAATGATGTGGTGATTTTTCTTCCCACAGTTAGCTTGTAATGTTCATCAAAAGGAAATATCCAGTTAAACAACCACAGACTCTGGGTTATGTACTGATCATTTCCAACGTACTATTTATCTCGGGTAATTGTGAACTAAGTGGCTTGTTTGTTTTCTCGAGACTATAATTCAACGGAAACTAATGGAGCGGTTTTGCCAGCTGTGCTGACTGGAGCTGGTGAGGGTGGGTATGACCAGGCCTGCAGACTGCAATGGGTTGCTTCACCATGGTTCCACAGATGCCTTCAAGACCAAGTGGAGAGAATTGGACTTACCTCAAACCCCTGTGTTCGGATTCAGATTCATTTATCACGCACTCATGGAAAAATACAGTGAAATGTGTCGTTTGCGATAACAAGCAATGCAACCTATGGATGTGCTGGGGGCAGTACAAAGATGTCACCACACATTCCGGCACCAATACCGCATACCCACAATCTTCAGCAGAACACAAGCAGCAACAACAGTACAACAACAAAACAAAACGAGCCCCTTTCTACCCTCCCATGTACCTGCCCATTCATTCATTCTTCATACACACACACACACACACACACAGGCGCGCGCGCGCGCACACACACACACACGCACACGCAAACACCCCTGACACACACACACACACACTTAGGATATTGGGCCTCAGACTTCAATCCTTGTGTTCCAGTGAGAATCTACGTTTCAGATGCAGCTTAATTTATCACGTACACGGAAGCATACAGTAAAATGTGTCATTTGCATTGACAACCAACACCAACTACAGGGATGTGCTGTGGGCAGCATGCAAATATCGCCACACGTTCCGGCACCAACATACCATGTAACATGAACTGAAGCCACACAGCTCAGCTGATTTTTTTATTATCAAAATAAACTTGATTTCTAACAAAAATTACAAAAATAAACAGTGTAATGGTTTATTATTCTTACATTCATGGTCAATGTATTCAACAGTGTCCTATTACATTCCTTAAAACCAAGTACCATTGTTGCCACTCATGTTTCCCCCTGGGGTAGTACACCACTGCAGTAATTGAGGGGCTTCCTTGCCCAGCCTGGTCTCTCCCTGTCCAGTCGTGGAAGACCCCTACACTTGATCCTTCCTTCACGATGACTGCACCAAACTTCAGTGTGCCCCTCGACACGTACTCCTGCAGCCTGGAATGTGCTGGTTGCCAGCATTTCTCCGCGGACACCTGGATGTGCTGGCAGGCTAAGGAGTGTCTTTCACCCATTTGATTATCTGCCAGCAGCACTTGATGTTTGCCCTGGTGTGTCAACAGATGCTGCAGTAAATCATACTGACCATCCTGTGTTGGCAGCAGACCCGGCCATATTATTAGTGCATTACTATTTGCTGTTCTATAGACAATAGACAATAGGTGCAGAAGTAGACCATTCGGCCCTTCGAGCCTGCACCGCCATTCTGAAATCGTGGCTGATCATCTACTATCAATACCCGGTTCCTGCCTTGTCCCCATAACCCTTGATTCCCCTATCCATAAGATACCTATCTAGCTCCTTCTTGAAAGCATCCAGAGAATTGGCCTCCACTGCCTTCTGAGGCGTTCCACACCTCCACAACTCTCTGGGAGAAGAAGTCCCTCCACAACTCTGTCCTAAATGACCTACCCCTTATTCTTAAACCATGCCCTCTGGTACTGGGCTCTCCCAGCGTCTGGAACATATTTCCTGCCTCTATCTTGTCCAATCCCTTAATAATCTTATGTGTTTCAATCAGATCCCCCCTCAATCTCCTTAATTCCAGCGTGTACAAGCCCAGTCTCTCTAACCTCTCTGCGTAAGACAGTCCGGACATCCCAGGAATTAACCTAGTGAACCTACGCTGCACCTCCTCCACAGCCAGGATGTCCTTCCTTAACCCTGGAGAACAAAACTGCATACAATACTCCAGGTGTGGTCTCACCAGGGCCCTGTACAAATGCAAAAGGATTTCCTTGCTCTTGTACTCCATTCCCTTTGTAATAAAGGCCAACATTCCATTAGCCTTCTTCATTACCTGCTGCATTTGCTCATTCACCTTCAGAGACTGATGAACAAGTACTCCTAGATCTCTTTGTATTTCTCCCTTACCTAACTCCACACCGTTCAGATAATAATCTGCCTTCCTGTTCTTCTCCCAAAGTGAATAACCTAACACTTATTCACATTAAACGCCAGCTGCCAAGTTTCTGCCCACTCACCCAGCCTATCCAAGTCACCTTGAATTCTGCTAACATCTTCAACACATGTCACACTGCCACCCAGCTTAGTATCATCAGCAAACTTGCTGATATTATTCACAATGCCTTCCTCTAAATCATTGACGTAAATCATAAACAGCTGTGGTCCCAATACCGAGCCCTGTGGCACCCCACTAGTCACCACCTGCCATTCCGAGAAACACCCATTCACTGCTACCCTTTGCTTTCTACCTGCCAACCAGTTTTCTATCCATGTCAATATCCTCCCTCCAATGCCATGAGCTCTGATTTTACCCACCAATCTCCTATGTGGTACCTTATCGAATGCCTTCTGAAAGTCAAGGTACACCACATCCACTGGATCCCCTGCGTCTATCTTCCTGGTTACATCCTCGGAAAACTCCAATAGATTAGGCAAGCATGATTTTCCCTTGGTAAATCCATGCTGGCTTGGCCCAATCCTATCACTGCTATCAAGATATGCCGCTATTTCATCTTTAATAATGGACTCTAGCATCTTCCCCACTACTGATGTTAGGCTAACAGGGTGATAGTTCTCTGTTTTCTTCCTCCCTCCTTTCTTAAAAAGTGGGATAACATTAGCCATTTGCCAATCCTCAGGAACTGATCCTGAATCTAAGGAACATTGGAAAATGATCACCAATGCATCCGCAATTTCCAGAGCCACCTCCTTTAGTACCCTAGGATGCAGACCATCTGGACCTGGGGATTTGTTAGCCTTCAGTCCCATCAGTCTACTCATCACCGTTTCCTTCCTAATGTCAATCTGTTTCAGTTCCTCTGTTACCCTATGTCCTTGGCCCATCCATACATCTGGGAGATTGCTTGTGTCTTCCCTAGTGAAGACAGATCCAAAGTACTTATTAAATTCGTCTGCCATTTCTCTGTTTCCCATAACAATTTCTCCCAATTCATTCTTCAAGGGCCCAACATTGTTCTTAACTATCTTCCTTCTCCTCACATACCTAAAAAAACTTTTGCTATCCTCCTTTATATTCCTAGCTAGCTTGTGTTCATACCTCATTTTTTCTCCCCGTATTGCCTTTTTAGTTAAGTTCTGTTGCTCCTTAAAAATTTCCCAATCATCCGTCTTCCCACTCATCTTAGCTCTGTTATACTTCTTTTTTAACGCTATGCTATCTCTGACTTCCTTTGTCAACCACTGTGGCCACTTTCCCCCCTTTGAGTCCTTCCTTCTCCGGGGGATGAACTGATTTTGCACCTTGTGCATTATTCCCAAGAATACCTGCCATTGCTGTTCCACTGTCTTTTCTGCTAGGATATCCAACCAGTCAACTTTGGCCAGCTCCTCCCTCATGGCTCCATAGTCCTCTTTGTTCAACTGCAATACTGACACTTCTGATCTGCTTTAAGGTGAGAGGGAGAAAGTTGAAAGTCCACTCTCGGTGAGAAGAAGCCCCCCCCCCCACCAATGTTCCCTTCACCCTTAACCCATGTCCTCTGGTTTTTTTCTCCCCTTGCCTCAGTGGAAAAAGCCTGCTTGCATTCACTCTATCTATACCCATCATAATTTTATATACCTCACTCTTCCATGCTCCAGGGAATAAAGTCCTAACCTATTCAAACTTTCTCTGTAACCCAGTTTCTCAAGTCCCGGCAACATCCTTGTAAACCTTCTCTGCACTCTCACAACCTTATTAATATCCTTCCTGTGATTTGGTGACCAAAACTGCACACAATACATAGAACAGTACAGCACATTACAGGCCCTTCAGCCCAAAATGTGCCGACCCTCAAACCCTGTCTCCCATATAACCTCCCACCTTAAATTCCTCCATATACCTGTCTAGTAGTCTCTTAAACTTCACGAGTGTATCTGCCTCCACCACTGACTCAGGCAGTGCATTCCATGCACCAACCACTCTCTGAGTTAAAAATCTTCCTCTAATATCCCCCTTGAACTTCCCACCCCTTACCTTAAAGCCATGTCCTTTTGTATTGAGCAGTGGTGCCCTGGGGGAGAGGCGCTGGCTATCCATTTTATCTATTCCTCTTATTATCTTGTACACCCCTATCATGTCTCCTGTCATCCTCCTTCTCTCCAAAGAGTAAAGCCCTAGGTCCCTTAATCTTTGATCATAATGCATACTCTCTAAACCAGGCAGCATCCTGGTAAATCTCCTCTGTACCCTTTCCAATGCTTCCACATCCTTCCTATAGTGAGGTGACCAGAACTGGACACAGTACTCCAAGTGTGGCCTAACCAGAGTTTTATAGAGCTGCATCATTACATCGCGACTTTTAAACTCTACCCCTCGACTTATGAAAGCTAACACCCCATAAGCTTTCTTAACTACTTTCAGGGATCAGTGGACACGTGCCCCCAGATCTCTCTGCTCCTCCACACTACCAAGTATCCTGCCATTTACTTTGTACTCTGCCTTGGAGTTTGTCCTTCCAAAGTGTACCACCTCACACTTCTCTGGGTTGAACTCCATCTGCCACTTCTCAGCCCACTTCTGCATCCTATCAATGTCTCTCTGCAATCTTTGACAATCCTCTACACTATCCACAACACCACCAACCTTTGTGTCATCTGCAAACTTGCCAACCCACCCTTCTACCCTGACATCCAGGTTGTTAATAAAAATCACGAAAAGTAGAGGTCCCAAATTCAAATACTCCAGATTCGGCCTCACCAATGCCTTATACAACCTCACCATAACATTACAACTCTCATATTCAGTACTATGATTAATAAAACCTGGACAGGTACATGGATGAGAGGTGTATGGAGGGATATGGTCCGGGTGCAGGTCAGTGGAACTAGGCAGAAAAATAGTTCGGCACAGCCAAGAAGGGCTAAAAGACCTATTTCTGTGCTGTAGTGTTCTTTGGTACTATGGAGATGATTGGGGTAAGTTCTTTTTACACGGATATTGGTAGGTGACTGGAATAGGCTGCCAGGGTAGTGTTGGAAGCAAATATACAACTTTGGTGTTTAAAATACATTTAGACTGGCACATGCACATTTAAAGAGAAAATGGATCTCAAGGCTGGATGTGGTGACATGTATGTACTTTGATAATAAACTTACTTTGACTTAAAGATTGGCTTATTATTGTCACGCGTAGATGGAAATGTAGAGTGAAATGCATCATTTACGTCAATGACCGGCACAGTCCAAATGTGCTGAGGGCAGCCATGCTACGGATGTTGCCATGCTTCTGCAGCGTTCCCACAACTTACTGATCCTAACCTGTACATCACTGAAATGCGGGAGGAGATCAGAGCACAGGCAAGGAATGAATTGTTTACAGATAAAGATCGATTCAGTTTAACTTGGCACTATTGTTAGCACAGATAATGTGGGCTAAAGGGCTTGTTACTGTGCTATGTTCTTGTATTTTCAAGATTTAGTCAAAGCTGGCATTTATTGCCCATCCCTGGTCGCTGATCACCCATTATTTGTGTTGATTGTCTCAACCGAGCCCATCTGAGGGAAATGAAGAGTCGACTGTGTTGGTGTTTGGACTGGATAGTAAATCAGTTTATTATTGTCACATGTACCGAGGTGCAATGAAGATCTTGGTTTTTTTGGGCCATCTATTCAAACCATAGAAACATTTCGAATGTTGAAAGGCATGGACAGAGTGGATGTGGCAAAGTTGTTTCCCATGATGCGGGAGTCTAGTACGAGAGGGCATGAGTTTAGGATTGAAGGGCGCCCATTCAGAACAGAAATGCGAAGAAATTTTTTTAGTCAGAGGGTGGTGAATCTATGGAATTTGTTGCCACGGGCAGCAGTGGTGACCAAGTCATTGGGTGTATTCATAGAAAACATAGAAAACATAGAAAATAGGTGCAGTAGGCCATTCGACCCTTCGAGCCTGCGCCGCCATTTATTATGATCATGGCTGATCATCCAACTCAGAACCCCGACCCAGCCTTCCCTCCATACCCCCTGATCCCCGTAGCCACAAGGGCCATATCTAACTCCCTCTTAAATATAGCCAATGAACTGGCCTCAACTGTTTCCTGTGGCAGAGAATTCCACAGATTCACCACTCTCTGTGTGAAGAAGTTTTTCCTAATCTTGGTCCTAAAAGGCTTCCCCTTTATCCTCAAACTGTGACCCCTTGTTCTGGACTTCCCCAACATCGGGAACAATCTTCCTGCATCTAGCCTGTCCAATCCCTTTAGGATTTTATACGTTTCAATCAGATCCCCCCTCAATCTTCTAAATTCCAACAAGTACAAGCCCAGTTCATCCAGTCTTTCTTCATATGAAAGTCCTGCCATCCCAGGAATCAATCTGGTGAACCTTCTTTGTACTCCCTCTATGGCAAGACAGAGATTGATAGGTATCTGAGTAGCCAGGGCATCAAAGATTATGGTGAGAAGGCGGAGTGGGACTAAATGGGAGAATGGATCAGCTCATGATAAAATGGTGGAGCAGACTCAATGGGCCGAATGGCCAACTTCTGCTCCTTTGTCTTATGGCCTTATTTCAGCAAGGTAGTAATAGAGAAATTCAGTAACAGAATATAGAATTTAGTGTTACAGTTACAGAGAAAGTGTAGTGCAGACAGACAATAAGGTAAGAGGCTATGACAAGGTAGACTGTGAGGTCAAGAATCCGTCTTGTCATGCCAGAGGGCCATTGTAACTGCGGGATAGAAGCTGTTCTTGAGTCTGCTGGTACGTGAGTTCAGGCTTTTGTATATTTTGCCTGATGGGAGAGGGGAGAAGAGAGAGGGTGGGAATGGTCTTTGACTATGTTGACTGTGTGACTGAGACAGCAAGAGATGATGTAGAGACCACGGAGAGCAGCTGCCATGATGCATGCAGTTAGGATGCCTTCTATGGTGCAGAAAGATATGCAGAATGAGAGTGGACAGCAGGTAGCCATTTCCTGAAAGAAATTCTTACTGACAGGTACATGCTTCAGAATGGTTTTGGAACTCAGTTCTCAGACTGCACCATTGGGTTTAGGTTCAAAGTCAAGTTTTAGTTAAATGCACAAGTGTATGTATGCATAGCTTCAAAGAAAAACTTACTTGCAGCAGAAATAAGCACGTAAGCAGCATAGAAGCAGCACTCACAAGAAGCACAAACAAACTGCATGAACTTTGCAAGGAAGAACACAGAACAAAAAACAATGTTCAAAGTTGTCATAGTGTTACTAAACTGTAATGAGTAGGGTTGTGCCACTTGGTTCAAGAATGGTTGAAGGGAAGGAGGTGTTCTTGAACTTACTGGTGTTGGACTTCAGGCTGCTGTACCTCCTGCCCAATGATAGAAGCGAGAAGATGACATGGCCTAAATAGTGAACATCTTTGGTGATGGATGTTGCTCATGCCTTCTGGATATGCTAATCCAGTAACACCACCATTGCATGTGTATGAACACAGTCTAGAAGGAGCCAGCTCCTATTCTCTGGAGCCAACTCAACCATTTAGTATATTCATGGTTTCAGCTCTCATTCCTTTCTTGCCAATCTCAGCCTTAAATAAAGGCAAGAATGAATCGCTGTGGGTCCAATATCTGCACATTTCTAGGACAATGCTTCTCATCACAGTCCTGACCTTACATCTGTTTATCCAGAGTGACCTCCTCAATTCTGGACCTCCCACTGAAATGTAACCTCATAACTTTTCCTTCTGACTCTCCCTCTTGGAATGCTGTCAGCCTCATCGCAATCAGCTCTGTGTCATTCACAGTGCACAGGCCAATCTCCTTCTGTCTCTCCTCAAGATTCAAATTCACTTATCAAGTGTACATCAAAACACAACAGTGAAATGTGTTGTTTGTGTAAACAACCAACACTACCCAAGGATGTACTGGGGGCAGCCCACAAGTGTCACCACACATTCCAGCTCCAACATGGCGTGCCCACATTGCTCAGGAGAACAACACAGAACACAACGGGCAGCAAAGCAACAACTCGTCATGAAGCAAACGCCGCATTGACCCTACTGTTTGAACTTCAGCACATGGTTCTGCGATGCCTCACAGAAAACCACCTGATGAGAAGAGCCTGGCTTTTGCCCTCATGTACAGTAGTTTGAACACCACTGATATCTGTCACTGTCCAACACTCTCCATTTTGAGAGAATTCTCTATTTCCCTCAAGATCCCATTCAAACTCAATAAGTCTTGCTAATCTCCTTAGCCTGTAATTTTTATTTAGAACATAGAACAGTAGAGCACAGGAACAGCCCTTCAGCCCACAATGTTGTGCCTCATTAAGATAGTAATTGAACACCTCCCTCTGTCTACACAATGCCCATAACCTTCCATTATCTGCACATTCTAGGAACCTCTTAAATGCTCCTATCATATCTGCCTCCTCCACCACCACCCTTGTCATTGCATTCCGGGCAATCACCACTCTGTAAAATCAAGCCTGCCCCACACATCATCTTTAAACTTAAATGTTTGCCCTCTGGTGTTGGTCATTTTGACCTTGGGAAGAAGATATCAGATGTCTATCTATGCCTCTCAATATCTTATAAACTTTTATCAGCACCTCTCCACTAAACTCAGTGGCCCCAAGGAAAACAGCCCAAGTTTGTCCAACCTCTCTTTACACTACATGCACTCTACCTGAGTCAAAATCTCTTCTGCTGCTTCTCCAAAACCTCGACATCCTTAATGGAATGAAGCAACTAGAACTGAATGCAAACTAAATCTTTAAAAAATATTCCTTGAAGGGTCCAGTTTCATTAACACAACTGAAGATGAGATCATTACAAAATAGAAAGCATTTTCAAATCAGATCCAGTCCAAGACTTGTCAGGAACCTCATCTTGGCCACTGAAAATGAGTGTTTAAGAAAAGGTGGGTGCAGTACACTTAGCAAGCTGTATTGGTATCTGATGACTGCTCCGTAGTAAGTTTTTAAAAGGCTGATGCAGTTGGTAGAGATTTTCAAAGATGATTCATTGGATCTTGAGGGGAGAGTGTGACCAGCTTTGAGAGTTGTGTCATCTTAGAGTGGTAGATCTATGAAGAATTTGCAGTCAGCATGACTTGTTCTTAAAATCCAATGATCCACACTGCTTCGGACATTTTGCAGTAGTTAGTGGTATTCCATTGCCACTTCCACGTGGGAGGAGATCATATTGTACTGATAAGGTTCAGTTCAATATCCTGCAAGCTGTTGCACTGGTGTTCTCTGCACTGTCCCTCATCAAACACAACATGGTGTCATAAGTGGTTGATTATCAATGAATTTGGGCTACAGACCAAAGGAAATCCCCAACAAGCAAGAATTTACAGTGAGACTGTTCTTGTTTGCATACATTAATGAAAAATAACCAAAGACTTATCAACCTAAACTGCCTATGCTAGTTTGCTAACTGAGCTGAGAACTTGGCCAGGGTCACTAGGCAATGCCTTCAGGCTGCTCCCAAAAGCGGATTCATTGTAATAATCTGTGGGCCACTAGCTTGAGGAAGTGCACAGAGACACAGTGTCATGGTCCGGTCCGTGAAGTCTGCATTCCGGTTCACGGTCCGGTCCGTCGATTCCTTATTCCGTGTTTTCCTGTTTTCCCTTGTTCCATTGGGTGCCTTAATCGAGGCACCTGATTCTCATTTTGGGATGGCACATAAATAGTCTCAAACCAAGGATTCCCTGCTGGACTATTCTCTTCCCCTTCCTTCTGAAGCCTTGCCTACATCCCCATCGTTCAATCGCCGGAGTGAGACCGGAGCCTTGCCACGCCAAGATAAGGAACTATCTATCGTTGAGTTTGGAACTATCTCTTTGTGTCCTCATGTTTAGTGTCTGTGTCAAAGAAGAGTCCCAGCCCCAGGTTCTGTTCCCAAGGAGGGGTCCTGTCTCTGTGTTCTGTGTTCCAAGTTCCAGGCACCATGTTCCAGTCCTGTCCAAGTCAAGGCTTCGTGTTCTTGTCCTGTCCATGTCCCTCACCCAGCCCAAGACTACCTCGCCCAGCCCGGTGCTGGAGATTCCTCATGCTGTGCTGGATCATCCCCATCTGAATCCTCGGCAGTCATCCCAGCCCTGCATCCTAGAACGGGTCCCGGCCCGGCTCTGTACCCAAGAGCCTAACCAAGCCAAGTCCAAGAGCCACGTCCTGCCCTGGAGTACCTCGTCCAGTCCACGTCCAAGGCTCTGAGCATCCAGTCCACATCCAAGTCCAAGGCTCTGTGTTCCTGTGTTCCAAGACCAAGTCCAGGCACCGTGTTCCAGCCCTGTCCAAATCTTCGTGTGCTCATCTAGTTCTGGTGCCTCGCCCAGCCTGGTGCTGGAGATTCCTTGTCCTGTGCTGGGGTACCTCGTCTGGTGCTGGAGTACCTTGTCCTGTCCTATAGCCATGTCCTGTCCTTGCCAAGATCCTAGACCCGAGTCCTAGCCTAGGCCCGGGTTCCGGTTCCGAGTCAAGACCCAGGTTCCAGGTCCTTGTCCAGGCTCTGGTTCCGGAGTTCCGTGTCCCTAGTCCAGACTCCTTGTTCCTAGTTCCCCTTCCAGGTCCCGTGTTTCTAGGCCAAGTCCTAGCCCAGGCCCTGAATCCTAGTCTTGTCCAGGGCCTGTATCAGTGTCCAGCCTCATTTCATACTGACTCCCCTTGCTTTCTTGATAAACCTAGTCCTGTTCCTAGTACTTCAGTGTCCGTGCCTTGCATTTGGGTCCACCATCAACGCCCACCTTGTAACACACAGACACAGCAGAGAAGTCAGTCAAAGTCTCAGGAAGAGAAAAAAATTTTGAAGTCTAAATAAATAAAATAGTAAATAACCAACCAGGGAAATGGAGCAAATACCTGCAGTACCCACATCTACTTTGCTAATAAAGCGTCCTCTCACCTAGACATTTGATTTCTCTAAACCAGGAGACTTTGAGAGATGGCTCAGATGCTTTGAGAGATTTAGGGTTGTAAGTAATCTCACTCAGGCTTCAGAAGAGCATCAAATAAATACACTGATCTACTGCATAGATGACAAAGCATCATTAGGACTGTCAGATGCTCAGAAAAAGGAGTACAAAACAGTACAGGACAAATTCAAAGAATATTTCACAGGAAAGCGAAATGTGATATATGAGACAGCAAAGTTCAACTCCAGAAAACAGGAACAGATGAAAGTGTAAATGACTTAATCACAACATTGTATGCCCTGTCAGACAATGGAAAGCTGAGAAATTATCTCATTAGAGACAGGATTGTTGTCGGGCTACTGGACACCAGATTGTCTGAGAGGTATCACTTGCAGACATACCTCACGAGTACAGTCAGGCAGAGCAAGAATGTTCATCAGCAACATGCATGAAAGCGATGCTGAGGTAAAGCTAGAAGCTGTACAAAAAGAAGGGTACAAACAAAGTGCTGTCAGAAAGAGGTGACAGGAGAGCTTAGCTCAAGCATATCAAAGAGCAGGTAAAATGTCCAACTGCAGCAGATGCGGCAGGTCTCCATTGCATGTCAAAGAGTTCTGTCCAGCAAAAGAAGTGAAATGCCACAGTGCAATAGAGTTGGCCATTATAAAAGCCAGTGTCACTCAAAAACAGTTCTTCAGGAGGTCAAAGAAAACCATGAATTAGATGAAGAGGGAATTTTCCTTGGGGCTCTAGGTTTAAATAGACAAGGCTGGAGTACTATGGTTCAGTTGCAAAATGAGGCAGTGACATTCAAAATGTCACAGCCATCTCCAAATGTCTGTTCACAAAACTGGTGAAGAAAACAGGCTCTACGTTAAACCCAACAAAGAAAGTGTTCATGGGATCTGGGAAACAGAAGCTCAGTGTGAAAGGAGTGTTTACTACTTCCATCTGTAAAAGTGAGAAACAGTTAAAAGAGGATGTCTATGTTATTCAAAATCTCTTCTCACCACCCCTGGGACAACATGCTGTTGAGAGGTTGAACGTCATTGCAAGATTGGACTTGCTAAACAATGTTCAGTGGCAGGAGAAGTAACCAGAGATGTTCACAGGCCCGAGGGTACTGAAAGAAGAATACCTTATCCAAATGAGGCCAGGAGTGACCCATTACATTTGGACCACTGTGAAGCGTATACCAGTCCCACTGATGAACAAAGTCAAAGCTGAACTTGAGAAAATGGAGGCAGTTGACATCATAACTGGAGTGAAAGGACCAACTGACTGGTGTGTGGACACCGTTCCCGTTCCCAAGCCAGATGGTAGAGTGCGGATCTGCGTTGATCTAACAAAATTGAAAATTCAGCCAGAGTGGAGAAGTCTATTTTGGCCTCTGCTGAGCATGTATTGGGTATGCTGTGTGGAACTAAGTTCTTCGCCAAAGTAGATGCAAACTCCAAAGTTCTGGCAGATCCATTTTGCACCTGAGTCAGAGAAACTCACAACCTTAATCACACCATATGGATGCTATGCCTTCAAGAGACTCACTTTTGGCATCTCATCAGCCTCTGAAGTCTTTCAGATGAGAATGAACTAAATTTTGTAGGGACTGAGAAGAGTAGTCTGCCACATGGACGATATACTCATCTTTGGAGGCTCAAGTGAGGAACATGACAAAGAGTGGAAGCTGCCTTGGAGAAACTGAAACAAGCTGGAATCACCCTGAACAAAAAGAAATGTGAATTTACAAAGTTGGACATGAAGTTCTTAGGTCATCAACTGTTCTCAAAGGGAGCGCAATCAGATTCAGACAAACTGGCAGGAGTTGGAATGTGGAAAAACATACAAATGTATCAGACACCCACAGTTTACTTGGCACGGTAAACCAGCTGGGAAAATTCATTTCAGATATGGCAAAGAAAACAAAGCCACTTTGTGACTTCCTCTCTCAGAGAAACGTTTGAACCTGGGGCATACCACAGGAGAAGACATTCTCATCACTTAAAGCAGAGCTTATCTCTTCAGCAACATTAGCGTTCCTTGATCTGAATAAAGCAACCTAGGTCTCAGCAGATGTCTCTTCCTAGGGGAAGGGCTCATACAAGACTACAGTGGTGCATGCAAACTGGTGGCATATGCATCAAGAGCACTGACTCTGAATAAACAGCGTTGTGCTCAAATCTGAAAGGAGACACTGGTTCTCGTCTGGGCATATGAATGCTTCAACTGCACTAAATTCTTACTTGAAACAGACCACAAGCCACGAGTCAGCCTCCTCAGCTCAAAACACTTGAATACCTCCACATCTGCAAAGATTCAGAATGAGGCTTACGCAATACTGTTTTGAGGTTGAACATGTCCCCGACAAATCTTTCACAACACCAGACACTCTATCAAGGATGCCCTGCAGAACTGAGTGGACGGAAGCTCATTCCCGCCTTCATGGAAGATACCAATATCTACTTAGCTCAGGTATATGAAAGCTTTCCTGCATCACAAAGTAAACTGGACGAAATTCATACTGAGTTGAAAAAGGAGCAAGTCTGCAGCAAGGTCATGCAATACTATGAGAATTGATGGTCAACTGTTCCAAAAGGATCTCACCAACTCAGACCTTACTGGCTTGAAAGAGACACACTCATCACTCTTGATGGTTTGCTGCTTAAAGCGCTCCAGACTCGTCATTCCTCCGTCTATGGATGCCAATATCATCAGTCAAATCCACCAAGGACATCAAGGCATCAAAAAATGACATCTACGGGCAGGGCAATCTGTGTGGTGGCCTGGTCTGAGCACACAGCTGGGAGATTACATATAGCCAAGTAAAACATAGAAACATAGAAAATAGGTGCAGGAGTAGGCCATTCGGCCCTTCAAGCCTGCACCGCCATTTATTATGATCATGGCTGATCATCCAACTCAGAACCCCACCCCAGCCTTCCCTCCATACCCCCTGACCCCCGTAGCCACAAGGGCCATATCTAACTCCCTCTTAAATATAGCCAATGAACTGGCCTCAACTGTTTCCTGTGGCAGAGAATTCCACAGATTCACCACTCTCTGTGTGAAGAAGTTTTTCCTAATCTCGGTCCTAAAAGGCTTCCCCTCTATCCTCAAACTGTGACCCCTCGTTCTGGACTTCCCCAACATCGGGTACAATCTTCCTGCATCTAGCCTGTCCAATCCCTTTAGGATCTTATACGTTTCAATCAGATCCCCCCTCAATCTTCTAAATTCCAACGAGTACAAGCCCAGTTCATCCAGTCTTTCTTCATATGAAAGTCCTGCCATCCCAGGAATCAATCTGGTGAACCTTCTTTGTACTCCCTCTATGGCAAGGATGTCTTTCCTCAGATTAGGGGACCAAAACTGCACACAATACTCCAGGTGTGGTCTCACCAAGGCCTTGCACAACTGCAGTAGTACCTCCCTGCTCCTGTACTCGAATCCTCTCGCTATAAATGCCAGCATACCATTTACCTTTTTCACCGCCTGCTGTACTTGCATGCCCACTTTCAATGACTGGTGTATAATGACACCCAGGTCTCGTTGCACCTCCCCTTTTCCTAATCGGCCACCATTCAGATAATAATCTGTTTTCCTATTTTTGCCACCAAAGTGGATAACTTCATATTTATCCACATTAAATTGCATCTGCCATGAATTTGCCCACTCACCCAACCTATCCAAGTCACCCTGCATCCTCTTAGCATCCTCCTCACAGCTAACACTGCCACCCAGCTTCGTGTCATCCGCAAACTTGGAGATGCTGCATTTAATTCCCTCATCCAAGTCATTAATATATATTGTAAACAACTGGGGTCCCAGCACTGAGCCTTGCGGTACCCCACTAGTCACCGCCTGCCATTCTGAAAAGGTCCCGTTTATTCCCACTCTTTGCTTCCTGTCTGCTAACCAACTCTCCACCCACACCAATACCTTACCCCCAATACTGTGTGCTTTAAGTTTGCACACTAATCTCCTGTGTGGGACCTTGTCAAAAGCCTTCTGAAAATCCAAATATACCACATCCACTGGTTCTCCCCTATCCACTCTACTAGTTACATCCTCAAAAAATTCTATGAGATTCATCAGACATGATTTTCCTTTCACAAATCCATGCTGACTTTGTTCAATCATTTCACCGCTTTCCAAATGTGCTGTTAACACATCCTTGATAACTGACTCCAGCAGTTTCCCCACCACCGACGTTAGGCTAACCGGTCTATAATTCCCCGGTTTCTCTCTCCCTCCTTTTTTAAAAAGTGAAGTTACATTAGCCACCCTCCAATCCTCAGGAACTAGTCCAGAATCTAACGAGTTTTGAAAAATTATCACTAATGCATCCACTATTTCTTGGGCTACTTCCTTAAGCACCCTGGGATGTAGACCATCTGGCCCTGGGGATTTATCTGCCTTCAATCCCTTCAATTTACCTAACACCACTTCCCTACTAACATGTATTTCGCTCAGTTCCTCCATCTCACTGGACCCTCTGTCCCCTACTATTTCTGGAAGATTATTTATGTCCTCCTTAGTGAAGACAGAACCAAAGTAATTATTCAATTGGTCAGCCATGTCCTTGCTCCCCATAATCAATTCACCTGTTTCTGTCTGCAGGGGACCTACATTTGTCTTTACCAGTCTTTTCCTTTTTACATATCTATAAAAGCTTTTACAGTCCGTTTTTATGTTTCCTGCCAGTTTTCTCTCATAATCTTTTTTCCTCTTCCTAATTAAGCCCTTTGTCCTCCTCTGCTGAACTCTGAATTTCTCCCAGTCCTCAGGTGAGCCACTTTCTCTGGCTAATTTGTATGCTTCTTCTTTAGAATTGATACTATCCCTAATTTCTCTTGTCAGCCACGGGTGCACTACCTTCCTTGATTTATTCTTTTGCCAAACTGGGATGAACAATTGTTGTAGTTCATCCATGCAACCTTTAAATGCTTGCCATTGCATATCCACCGTCAATCCTTTAAGTGTCATTTGCCAGTCTATCTTAGCTAATTCACGTCTCATACCTTCAAAGTTACCCCTCTTTAAGTTCAGAACCTTTGTTTCTGAATTAACTATGTCACTCTCCATCTTAATGAAGAATTCCACCATATTATGGTCACTAATGAAGAATTCCACCATATTATGGTCACTAATTCCACCATATTATGGTCACTGCAGAAAACTGCACAAAAGTCATGCTGAACCTCTCTGTCCCACAGAATTCCCAGACTTTCCATGGAAAATTGCAGACACAGGCATTATTAAGTTGAAAAGAGACAAATACCTTCTCACTGTAGATTACTAATAATGGAATGTTGAGCTGTCCAAGCTGTCCTCTGCATCCTCAGTAGCAGCTACACAGCATCTGAAAACTGCATTTGCCCACCACAAAATACCAGACACTTGTTTTAGGTAACAGTCCACAATTCAGCTGCTCAGAATTCACAGCCTTTGCTAGGGACTATGAGCTCAAACACCAGACAAGCAGTCGACAGTACCCACAGGCAGTTGGAGAAGTGGAAAGAGCAGTGCAACCTGGTAAAAATCTCCTGCTGAAGGCAAAAGAACCCTACAAAGCACTGCTAGCCTATTGCTCCACACCTCGTGCGAATGGCTCAGCCCATCAGAGCTGTCAATGGGCTGGAGACTGAGAACAAGCCTACCCGTTCTTCCTTCCCTTCTCCAACCTCACTTACCGGGCTTAGACAAAGTGAGAAATTTTGACACAACGCAGCGTAAGAAAACAAAGAGTCTGCATGATCTCAGATGCTGAGTAAAATCTTTGTCGCTGCTCAAGAGTGGTGAAGCTGTTTCTGTTCCAGCCCAACTCACCAAAGGAACAACAGTCTGGTAGTGTGCACCATGATTGTTTGTGATCAGAACATCGCAAAGTGAAATCAGATGGAACGGGCATGCAGCCACGCACCTTCAAAGTCCACTAATCGTCAAGAAAGAAGTAGAGTGGCCTGATCCTCATGACGAGGATCGCTTACCTGAGGTGGACACACCTGTCCAAGAATCTCCATCCGCTCCAACACTTCCAGGAACCTGTACCAGATGGAGTTGTTTATCTGTCCTACCACAAAGATACACTCCAGAGCCTTTTAGCTTAGGGCAAGTGACCAAAGATGCTGAATAGTCCTCCAACTTTGCCAGAGCATTCAGGTGGTCTATCCCGACCTCCACTGGATTTAGTGTTTTTTTAAAAGGAGTTCTAATGTTGAAAACCTTTCACAAAACGAGTCTGTTCTTAAAAAGAAAGGAATTGGCGAAAAAAGGAGGAAAACAGAGAGAAAAAAACAAAAAGAAAGACGGTTATAGTGTTGGTAATTTTTTTTAACGTTTACGTAAGGGCCATAATTAACATGCTTATGGGTAAAGTGAACTGCATGTGACTATAATTTCAATGTTGTTCTATAGACCAGTAGTGCGTACTGTACCTGCTTTTTTACAAAGAGGATATGTTGTGGTAGTTAATAGTGGTATTCCTCTGCCACTCAGCCAGCCCGACATGGGAGGGAGGGGTTCAAGTACTGTACAGGCCATGTTATCAATAACGTTCAGTTGGCTTTTCTGCATGCTGCCATGCTGGTGTGTGTTCTGCACTTTACCTCATATTGAACACAACAGACGAGTATAGGTAAAACTTGCTGGAAAGATGGAAACACTGATTCCTCACTCGTAGAAATGTAAGACATAGTGTCCCAACTCCTATACTGAGTGCCCTGTCTGATGACAGCCAGTACGTTAAACACCTTTTCATCACAATGCCACTGTGATGCCACTTTCAATGATCTATGTACTTGTCACCACTGCCACCCAGATCTTGGCAAATTCCAAAGGCGTACAGTCAGGGTTAGTGAATTGTGAGCATGCTATGTTAGTGCTGGAAGCATGGTGAGACTTATGGGCTGCCCAGTTCAATCCTCGCTGATGTGATTTGATGTAAATGATGTATTTTACTGTTTTTTTCAATATACATGTGACAAATAAAG
Organism: Mobula birostris; assembly: GCF_030028105.1. Classification (NCBI taxonomy): domain Eukaryota; kingdom Metazoa; phylum Chordata; class Chondrichthyes; order Myliobatiformes; family Myliobatidae; genus Mobula; species Mobula birostris. The sequence goes on from NC_092390.1 coordinate 14,602,628, forward strand.
CTAATCTTCTTCTTCCCGTCAGAATTTTGTACATTTGGATTTAATCCCTTCTAAATTCTTCCAAACATTAGTGAGTACAAAGCCAGATGACTCAGCCTCTCGCCAGTCAGCAGTCACATCATCCAGGATTCAGCGTGATGACCCTTTGCTGAACTCCCTCTATGGCAGGTCGAACTTATTTTAAGTATGGAGACCAAAACTACACGTACTGTTCCAGATGTGGTCTCACCAAGGCTCTGCATAACCAGACATGCCTACTTCTATACTAAAAGTGTATTACAATCAAGGCCAGCGTGGCATTCTCCTCTTCAATAGGGACATAACAAGGGGAATCGAGTATAGGAGCAAAGAGGTCCTTCTGCAGCTGTACAGAGCCCTGGTGAGACCACACCTGGAGTATTGTGTGCAGTTTTGGTCTCCAGGTTTGAGGAAGGACATTCTTGTTATTGAGGGAGTGCAGCATAGGTTCACAAGGTTAATTCCCGGGATGGTGGGACTGTCATATGTTGAAAGATTGGAGCGACTGGGCTTGTATACACTGGAATTTAGAAGGATGAGGGGGGAATCTGATTGAAACACATAAGATTATTAAGGGATTGGACACGCTGGAGGCAGGAAGCATGTTCCTGCTGATGGGCAAGTCCAGAACCAGAGGCCACAGTTTAAGAATAAGGGGTAGGCCATTTAGAACGGAGTTGAGGAAAAACTTTTTCACCCAGAGAGTGGTGGATATGTGGAACGCTCTGCCGCAGAAGGCAGTGGAGGCCAAGTCTCTGGATGTTTTCAAGAAAGAGATGGATAGAGCTCTTAAAGATAGCGGAATCAAAGGTTATGGGGATAAGGCAGGAACTGGATACTAATTGTGGATGATCAGCCATGATCACAGTGAATGGCTGTGCTGGCTCGAAGGGCCGAATGGCCTACTCCTGCACCTATTGTCTATTGACTTGTCAGAGGTAGGTTCTTGCACAGAGATTGGTTAAATGCAAGGAACATACTGCCAAGGGTGGTGGTAGTGGCAGGTACATTAGGGACCTTGAAGAAACTCTTAGTTAGGCACATGGGTGATAGAAAAATAGAGGGCTATGTGGGAGAGAAGGATTAGATTGATCTTGGAGTAGGTTAAAAGGTCGGCACAATGTCATGTGCTGAAGGGCCTGTGCTGTGCTGTTTGCTGTTTGCTGTTTGTTGTGTGTCTGCGCGTTGCGTGCACTGACTGATTCACAAGTGCAGCCAGGTACACCAGCTTAATTCCCTTCCTTCTCCGTCTCCCCTGCCCTGGCAACCACTACACGTTTACCTGCTTTATTCTGCATCCGCCATGTGTTCACCTTGAGAACTCTGTCTTCCTTCTCACCACTCACAATCCCAGTAACAGGAGAGCAGGAATCAAGGTAAATGGATAAGTAATGTCACATGTACTGACATCCAATGAAAAACTTTGTTTTCTATGCCATGCATAAAGATTATTTCAGAATCAAATCAGAATCAGATTTCTTATTACAGAATAGGTTGTAAAATATGATGTTTTACGGCATCAATACAGAGCAACACAAAAAAATTATTCTGTTACAATAAAAGTACATGAAAAAGAAAGAGACAGTGCAGAAAGAGAGTAGTGTTCATGGGCTCATTGTCCTTTCAGATATCTGATGGCCGACGGGGAGAAGCTATTCCAGAAACGCTGAGTGTGTGTCTCTAGGCTCCTGTATCTCCTCCCTGATGTGATGCCACCTTTTTCATGTCATCAGTATGCCGAGATAGCACAAGGGAAAGCAACAGCAGAATACAGAACAAAGTGTTACAGTGGCAGAGAAAGTGCAGAGCGGGTAGTCAATAAGGTACAAAGACACAGCGAGGTAGATTGTGAGGTCAGGAGCCCATCTTATCGTAGAAAAGGACCATTGAAAAGTAAACAGAGAGCAGCCGCCCTAGATCCTGGAGAAGTGTACTTCCAGGCTATCATGCTTTCTGCCTGATGGGAGAGGGGAGAAGAGAGAATGCCGGGGGTCTTTGATTTCTTCAGCTTCCTGCTGAAGTAGAGCTCCTGGTGAGCTTTCATGGCCGCTGTGTCTATACAGTTGGACCAAGACAGACGATTAGTGATGTTCAGTCCTACGAACTTGAAGCTCTCAGCACCATGGGAGGTGCTGGTGCCATCAGGCCCCAGCAATAACTGTGCTGGTCTGACTACAGCCCCGATCTGTCCCGCTCATTCTCAGCGCTTGGCTCCACAGGCTGCCTTGACACTGCACCTCACTCCACAGCAAACCACACAGCGGTGAGATCACTGACCCATTTCACAGCTGAGAACTGCCAACAAAAACCATAGTCCCCTTTTCTTGCCTCTCTCTCTCTTTCACATTCTCTCTCCTCTCTCTCCCCTCCTCTTTCCTCTCTCATTCTCCTGTTTCCCTCCCTTCTCCTCACCTTTTTTCTCTCTCTTCTCCCTCTCTTTCCCTCTCTCTCTTCTTCCCTGTCTCTCTCTCCTCTCTCTATTTCTCTCTCCCCTTCTGTCTGTCTCTCGCTATTTCTGTCTCCTCTTCCTCTCTCTCTTTGATGTGTTTGCGCTCTCTCTCTCTCTCTCTCTCTCTCTCTCCTTCCATTGTATTTCTCCCCTTCCCGGAGTTGGCTGTCTTCCAGAAATTACTGGTATGTTTTTTGTACCAATAATGAGATGTTAAGTCACAGGCATTTAAACTAATCGGACCTCCTGACATTTCACAGATTAATGAGGGGTGTAATGCAATTATGTTCCGATAAAGACCAATTTCACTTGCCAAGGAATATATTCTGTTTGGATCAGGATATTTCATGCTGTTGCTTTTGGACTAATACAGAGGCTTTTTTGAGAGATTGTGGGATGGATTCATTTTGATCTCTTTGACGTTGAGTGATCTCGGAAGCCACTCACCATAACCCAGCAGTAAAGACAAGGCCAGCTGCAGGGTTGAGATCAGTTGTGAATTAACTTTTTGCACATTGCACATCCATCGAGTTTATGGATCAGATCCTGATGGATGTGTCCTGGGTTATGCAATCCAGAGCCACCTTCCTAGCGTGGTCCTGAGTTACATCGTCATAATGAACCTGTACAGAGAACCAGGCGATGTGCATTATAAGCAAGAGAATAGATTCAGATTCAGATTTATTTCACATTCAGATTCAGATTATTTATCACGTGTACGTTGCAACATATAGTGAAATGTGGTGCTTGCATTAACACTCTCACCATTCCCTATTCCCACTTCCCTGTCTCTCCTTATCTCCTTACCTGCCCAGCACCTCCCTCTGGTGTTCCTCCCCTTTCCTCTTCTCCCATGATCTTCTGTCCTCTCCTATCAGATTCCCTCTTCTCCAGCCCTTTATCTCTTTCACCAGTCGACTTCCCAGCTCTTTACTTCACCCCCTCCTCCTCTCCCCATTTCACCTATCACCTACTACCTTGTATTTCTTTCTCCACTTCCCCCCACCTTCTTACTCAGACCTGATCTCTTTTCTCCAGTCCTGATGAAGGGTCTCAGCCTGAAACGTTGACTGTTTACTCTTTCCCATAGACGCTGCCTGGCCTGCTGAGTTCCTCCAGTATTGTGTGTGTGTGTATGTGTGTGTGTGTGTGTGTGTGTGTGTGTGTGTGTGTGTTGCACATATTGAGGGCAGTCCCCAACTGTCGCCACATATTCCAGCAGCAACATAGCATGCCCACCATTTCAGCAGAACAACAAACCAGAACATAACAAAACAACAAAATAACATCAGCAAAATAAGCCCTGTCCTTCTCAAACCACCCACCCTATGTACATACACAGTCCCCTTATCCCAGACAGGCCGTCTTGGGCCTCCAGCCTCTAGTGGACTGGTGGGTTCACAGACACTGGACCCAACTTCCACAGTGGACTTGCAGAGATCAGCAGATATGCAGCTTTGGCCATTAACCCTTGACTGGACTTCCGATCAACGTGTCATAGAGTTATAAGAACAGAGAACAGAAATGGGCCCTTCGGTCTGCATGGCCCGTGCTGACCAGCAGACATCCATTTTATACCAATTCCACATTAACCCCACTTCATTTGCCCCACATTCCCAACACTTCTCTCCAGATTCAATACACCTGGGACAATTTCCTGCAGCAAATTAATCCACCAACCTGAACACCTTTGGGATGTGGGAGGAAATTGGAGCACACCGTGGGAAACCCACTCGGGCATGAGGAGAACCTGCAGACTCCTTACTGACAGTGCTGGAGGTGCAGGTCTCTGACACTCCACTCTCTTGCATGCCAGCGCCACCCCCGACAACGTTCCCCATTTGGGTCCTGGAGGTATGGTTACCTGCTGTCAAGTTGCCCCTTGGGTATTTTGGTTACCGGAAACAGGCACCAATCAACAGATTTGAGGCTGCAATAAATAGCTAGTGATGGACAATATTTTTCCAATGCGGAATGCTTCAGACTCAGATTCCAAATTCACATGTACATCAAAACACTGTGAAGTGTGTCATTTGTGTTAACGACCAACACAACCAAAGGATGTGCCGGGGGCAGCCCGCAAGTGTCTTCACACATTTTGGTATATCCGCGGTGCTCGGCAGACCAACGCAAGCAGCAACAGCAACAGAACCAAACAAGGCAACAGCAGCGAAACAAGCCCCTTTCACACTTTCCCATCCTCCTTCTCACACACACAGACAGGCTGCCTCCAGGCCTTCAGTCTTTGGCCCCAGACTCTCAGACATCATGTCTCCAAGCTCCAGTTCCTGGCCTGGACTCACAGACATCAGGCCTCTGACCTCTGGACAAGCCAACCCAGGGGCTTCAAGCTTCGGGATTCTACCTCACAATTCACTGAGCTGTGGACTTTGAACTTCAGCTTTGTTCTCTGGACTTCACCGAGCTCTGGTGCCGATTATTATTCGATGGTATTAAATAATGAATTTCTCACATTAAAAGCACTCAATGTCAAAATTTTAAAATCAGAATTATTATCCTTTTATATGCTTCTGCCTTGGTGGGTAATTCCATTGCTGTAGAAGATGTAGGAAGTGATTATAGTACATTGGAATTCCAAACTCTGGGTCAGGTTTGCACTGGGATATAGTTTATACAGAGTCGATTCTACATGAAGGGGGATGTATGTCTTTAATTAAATAATCCCATTTTACAGACTGGTTGAAAGGGCCTAGTTTCCTCTCTATTACAATGCATGTTACGGGTGAACAGTTTGATTTGGATTTGATGTGCTGATTTTTGTGGGATAATCCATTTCATCTTGTTTTATTAAACCTGTTTTTTTTTTGTTTTTAAGCTAAAAGAGGATTTTTTAAAAGAGCTTAAATGTGGTGGGAGCGTCAGAGGTGGGGAGGGAGTGGAGGTGGGGTGGGAGAATGTGTACATTGAACAGAATATCACTGACAACCTTTGATGGGTTCCAGGTGTGATTTTCATTTCATCTGGGATATTTCCACTGAAGATAGCACTTCCCTGCGCAGTACAGTGACCGCACACTAAGTGGATGGATAAGAGGGGTAGATGCAGACGTATGACATGGGCTGAGAGTGCAGACTCTGTGTAGGGTGCGGGGATTCTTCAGCACCTCGATCGGCTCCTGACTGGACCACCAGCAAGAGCCTTGGCACCCTTGTTCCCTCTTGACCCTTGTTATGACTTTGATCGAAGTCCCTGGAGAGACACTGAAGCTGTCTTTATTGATCACAAGAAGCAGGCATTCCTGTGGAGATACTCTCACAAATGCAAAAGTACAATATGTCTTTATATCCTTAAGATCAATAGGTGATTCGATACAATTTCAATAGTTACAATGACGATTTTTACTTCAATACTTTGGGTTGATATTGATTCCTTTGAATTACACATCTACAGTGCGAGACATCTCTGAATGTTCATCTACCTTGGCTGAGACAAACTAATTCCAAGCTTCCCTAAACATAGCGACAATGGTGCATGCCAATTAACACAACCCCGTTGTCTTAACGTTTGGCTGATGCATATGCAAACATCACAAGGTCACCAGTTTTTAAACCATATTTCTCAGTTTGTGTGCCAGCCTGTGCTTCTAACTGCTTGTAGTTTATAAATAGAACTGAGGCCTGGTTCTTCCTTGAATTATTATCTGCTACATTCGCAGAACTGCAGAATACTCCCGAACAACCCTCACACAAAGCAACTCGAGATTCAGAATTATTTATGATACGTTTACATTTACCCTATCTATTTACCTAATAATTGTATACAAAATTAGGAGGGGTATAGAGAGGGTAAATGCAAGCAGGATTTTCCTATTGGTTGGGTGAGTCTAGAACTAGAGGCACAAACACAAGGAACTCTGCAGATGATAGAATTTCAAGCAACACTGGGAGATCCTGCTTTCTCTGGCGCCACTAGGGAGATCCTGCTTCCTATGCCTGTGAGTCCTTCCAGGTGAGGCGACACTTCACCTGTGAGTCGGCTGGGGTGATATACTGTGTCCGGAGCTCCCGATGCGGCCTTCTATATATTGGCGAGACCCGACGCAGACTAGGAGACCGTTTCACTGAACACCTACGTCTGTCCGCCAGAGAAAGCAGGATCTCCCAGTGGCCACACATTTTAATTCCACGTCCCATTCCCATTCTGATATGTCTATCCACGGCCTCCTCCGCTGTAAAGATGAAGCCACACTCAGGTTGGAAGAACAGCACCTTATATTCTGTCTGGGTAGCCTCCAACCTGATGGCATGAACATTGACTTCTCAAATTTCCGCTAATGTCCCACCTCCCCCTCGTACCCCATCCGTTATTTATTTATATACACACATTCTTTTTCTCTCTCTCCTTTTTCTCCCTCTGTCCCTCTGACTGTACTCTTTGCCCGGGCTTCCCCCCTCCCCCTTTCTTTCTCCCCGGACCTCCCGTCCCATGATCCTCTCATATCCCTTTTGCCAATCACCTGTCCAGCTCTTGGCTCCATCCCTCCCCCTCCTGTCTTCTCCTGTCATTTTGGATCTCCCCCTCCCCGTCCCACTTTCAAATCTCTTACTAGCTCTTCTTTCAGTTAGTCCTGACGAAGGGTCTCGGCCCGAAACGTCGACTGTACCAACTCTTCCAATAGATGCTGCCTGGCCTGCTGTGTACATCAGCACTTTTTGTGTGTGTAGCAAAACAAAGCCCCTTTACCACACACACATCTCCAACTTCAGGCCCCAGTGGGCCCCAGTGTTGCAGACATCAGGCCTCAGACTTCGTGGAAAGCGGTGGGTGCCTGCAATATGCTGCTGGGGGTGGTGGTGAATCGAGGTATGAAAGTGAGGTTTATAAAATATTTTTTCAGCCTTGTGAATAGGCAGTACTGTAAATAGAAAGGAACACACTCAAACTGCTGGAGGAACTCAGCAGGTCAGGCACCATTTATGGAAATGAATAATCAGTTGATGTTTCGGACCAAAGACCTTCCTCAGGACTGGAAAGGAAGAGGGAAGGCAGCAGAATAAAAAGGCAGAGAGATTGGAAGGAGGACAAACTAGAAGGAGATAGGGGAAGTCAGATGAGTGGGAAAGGTCAAGTTCTGGAGAAGAAAGAATCCAATAGAAGAGGAGAGCGGACCATGGGAGAAAGGGAAGGAGGAGGGGGCCGAGGGGGAGGTGTTAGGCAGGTGAGAAGAGACAAGTGGCCAGTGTGAGGAACAGGAGAAGAGGGCAGGAGAAGGTTCTTTTTTCCTGGAAGGAGAAATTAATATTCACGCCATCAGGTTGAAGGCTATCTAGGCAGAATATGAGGTGTTGCTCCTCCACCATGTGAGTGGCCTCATTGTAGCATGAGAGGAGGCCGTGGATCAGCATGTCAAATCTGGAATGGGAATAGGAATTAAAATGGTCGGCCGCCGGGAAATTCCACTTTTGGCGGATGGAGTGGAGGTGCTCGACAAAGCGGACTCCCATTTACGACAGGTCTCACCAACGTAGAGGAGGCCACATCAGGAGCACCAGACGCAATAGACAGCCCCAGCAGATTCGCAGGTGAAATGTTGCTTCACCTGGAAGGACTGTTTGAAGCCCTGAATAGAGGTGAGGGAGGAGGTGAATGGGCAGGTGTGGCATTTTGCAGGGAGAAGTGCCAGGAGAGAAGGGAAGGGACGAATGGGCAAGGGAATTGTGGAGGGGGAGCGATCCCTGTGGAAAGCAGATTGATGGGATTAGTTTAAGTTGGCATTGTGAACGGACAGTACAGCATAGAGATGGTGGGCAGAAAAGCCAGTTCCTGTCATGTATGATCAGATATTCATAGTTTACATAGTTCAGACAGTCTCTCTTCATGCATAATGCATAAGCCAACATCCTCGGCCATCTCCTCTGCTGCCTTTCTGTGCTCTGTTTTCCTGCCTGATCAAAGGGTCAGAGCGACAGAATAAAACTGAGGTGCGTAGAATTGTGTCCTCTCAGAGGGTAGTGATCTGCTCCGTGGGGACGGGGGTGGAGGCTGGATCGTTAGATATAGTTAAGATGGAATATTTGATAGATCAAGGAATTGATGGTTATGAGGAAATGTAACAACAGAGGAACTCATCTATGTGTCTCTTCTCCCAGCCCCCTCCAACAGATGCTGAAAGACTCAATGAGTTCCTTGAGCAAACAACAGGAATTCTGCAGATGCTGGAAATTCAAGCAACACACATCAAAGTTGCTGGTGAATGCAGCAGGCCAGGCAGCATCTCTAGGAAGAGGTACAGTCGACGTTTCAGGCCGAGACGCTTCATCAGGACTAACTGAAGGAAGAGCTAGTAAGAGATTTGAAAGTGGGAGGGGGAGAGGGAGATCCAAAATGATAGGAGAAGACAGGAGGGGGAGGGATGGAGCCAAGAGCTGGACAGGTGATTGGCAAAGGAAGTATGACAGGATCATGGGACAGGAGGTCCGGGGAGAAAGACAAGGGGGGGGGGAACCAGAGGATGGGCAAGGGGTATAGTCAGAGGGACAGAGGGAGAAAAAGGAGAATGACAGAAAGAATGTGTGAATATAAATAATGGATGGGGTACGAGGGGGAGGTGGGGCATTAGCAGAAGTTAGAGAAGTTGATGTTCATGCCATCAGGTTGGAGGCTACCCAGACGGAATATAAGATGTTGTTCCTCCAACCTGAGTGTGGCTTCATCTTTACAGTAGAGGAGGCCGTGGATAGACATGTCAGAATGGGAATGGGATGTGGAATTAAAATGTGTGGCCATTGGGAGATCCTGCTTTCTCTGGCGGACAGAGCGTAGGTGTTCAGCAAAGCGGTCTCCCAGTCTGCGTCGGGTCTCGCCAATATATAGAAGGCCACATCGGGAGCACCGGACGCAGTATATCACCCCAGCCGACTCACAGGTGAAGTGTCGCCTCACCTGGAAGGACTGTCTGGGGCCCTGAATGGTGGTAAGGGAGGAAGTGTAAGGGCATGTGTAGCACTTGTTCCGCTTACAAGGATAAGTGCCAGGAGGGAGATCAGTGGGGAGGGATGGGGGGTACGAATAGACAAGGGAGTCGCGTAGGGAGCGATCCCTGCGGAAAGCAGAGGTGGGGGAGGGAAAGATGTGCTTAGTGGTGGGATCCCGTTGGAGGTGGCGGAAGTTACGGAGAATAATATGTTGGACCCGGAGGCTGGTGGGGTGGTAGGTGAGGACCAGGGGAACCCTATTCCTAGTGGGGTGGCGGGAGGATGGAGTGAGAGCAGATGTGCGTGAAATGGGGGAGATGCGTTTAAGAGCAGAGTTGATAGTGGAGGAAGGGAAGCCCCTTTCTTTAAAAAAGGAGGACATCTCCCTCGTCCTGGAATGAAAAGCCTCATCCTGAGAGCAGATGCGGCAGAGACAGAGGAATTGCGAGAAGGGGATGGCATTTTTGCAAGAGACAGGGTGAGAAGAGGAATAGTCCAGATAGCTGTGAGAGTCAGTAGGCTTATAGTAGACATCAGTGGATAAGCTGTCTCCAGAGACAGAGACAGATGATTTGCTATTGGTTTATTACTGTTACATGTACAAACGTTTGTAGTAAGATACAGTGAAAAAGGTTGTCTTGCACACTGTCCAAACTAATCAAGTCATTACGCATGCATTGAGTTAGAATAGGGCAAAGTAGAAACAATGCAGAGTAAAGTGTAATAGCTGCAGAGAAAGTGCAGTGCAGGAGAGAGTGAGATGCAACATCATAACTGATTCCAGTATCTGTAGTTTTTTGTGTCTCCATTGTGCGTAATTGGCCCAGAAGAGTAGTTGATGCCAGCATCGATCATAGAGCACTACAGCACAGAAACAGGCCCTTCAGCCCATCTAGTCCATGCCAAACTGTTATTTTGCCTAGTCCCATTGACCTGCACCTGGACCATAGCCCTCTGATCCATGTACCTATCCAAATTTCCCTTAAATGTTGAAATCAACCTCACATCCACCATTTACACTGGGAGCTCATTCCACATTCGCACCACCCTCAAATTCCCCTTAAATATCCTAATTTTCATCCTTAACCTATAGCCTGTAGTTCTCGTCTCACCCAACCTCAGTGGAAAAGCTTCAGCCCAGAATATATTGAACACTTGAGGGGGTCGATTGGCTTTGTCCTGCTCCAATTGCCTTGAGTGTTCATGGTCTTGTGCTGCACTCCAGATGTGATCTGACTGCTGGTTCAGGCAGCTGTTCTGTTGCCCTTCACAGGGGTGCCAGATGGGAAGGTCTTTCCGGCTTGCCGTGTGTCGGGGATGCAATCTCCACTGCCGTCATCAATCAGTGCAGAACATAAACACAGGAGAAATCGAGTAAATAAGCTGGGACCCCCTAGCAAGGAGAGACGAAGGTGCAGCTCGATTTCGAGCTTCCCTCGCTAAGCTGGGACGTCCGAACCGGCAGCTGTTCTTTGTAAACATGAAGTTATCCAGCTGTTCAGCTGGTCGCAGGCAGCATCTGGCCTGTGAGTAAGTGGACGATGTCACACAATCCATTAGCAGAAGGTAGATTTATTGTGGGGCCAGTGAACCCCCTCTGATCAGCCGCTCAGGCATTGAACCCATCGGACCTGCCGACCTCAGGACGAGGACAACATCTTCCTGTTGTGTTTCAACTGCCCTCCAGACTTTTGCAAGACCCTGCTTCGGCAAACGGTTCAGCTAATAAGAGGAACTGGAGCACAGCACTATGGGAGAACGGTCAGTCACCCCCATCTGGCTACTACCAGCAAAATGTCGCCCCTCTCTGGTACCATCTTTGTCGCAGACTGTAGTGAACTCTGTCAAATACATCTTAAGCACATCCACTGCACCCCCAACATCAAAGTCAAAGTCTTTGTTTTAGGAGCAGAATTAGGCCACTCAACCCATCAAGTCTGCACCACCATTCCATCATGCTGATTTATTATCTCTCTCAGTCTCATTCTACCTTCTCCCCGTAATCTTTGATGCCCTGACAAACTAATAATTTATCAGCCTTTGTTTTAAATATACTCATTGACAGCCTCCATAACCTTCTATGGCAATGAATTCCACAGCCTCACCACTCCCTGACTAAAGAAATTCCTCCACATCTCTGTTCTAAATGTATGTCCCTCTATTCTGTGACTGTGCCCTCTGGTCCTAGACTCACCCACTATAGGAAACATCCTCTCCACATCCACTCTATCTAGGCCTTTCAACTCTATCAGAGACATCAAACGCTTTGGGTCTGTAGTATTGAAGGGGTAAGGATATTGGATTCTGATTTTTGAATTTTCAGTTTCGAAAATAGCCTACACCTTCATTCCATCTCCCATACACTTTCCTACACAGTATCTCATCTGCTACTTGTTTGCCCATTCTCCCAGACTGTTCAAGACCTACTGCAGACCCCTCACAGCCTCAACACTACCTGCCCCTCCACCTACCTTTGTGTCGTCATCAAACCTGGCCACAAAGCCATCAATTCTGTCATCCAAATTGTTAACATATAATGTGAAAAGCAGCGGTCCCAAAGGCAACCCCTGTGGAACCCCACTTGTCACCGGCAGCCTAATCGGATTAGGCCCCCTTTATTCCAACTCTGTGCTTCCTGCCAGTCAGCCAATCTTCTACCCATGTTAGTACCTTTCCTGTATTACCATGGGCTCTTATCTTGTTCAGCAGCATATCTGTACAAAATGAGATTCACTTTCTTGCAGGCATTCACAGTAGGTCAAAGAAATACAATAGAATCAATGAAAAACTACACACAAAGACTGACAAACAACCAATGTGCAAAAGAAGGCGAATTGTGAAAAAACAAAAATGACAAATAATATCATTAATTAATAAATAATACTGAGAACAGGAGTTGTAGAGCCCCTGAGATTGAGTCCATGGAAGTGAGCCCAGTTCAGTGCTGAAGTGAGTGAAATTATCCATGCTGGTTCAGGAGTCTGATGTTTGTAAGGTAGTAACTGTTCTTCAAGCTGGTAGTATGGGACCTAAAGGCTTATTTATACTTGTACGTACTAGCTTACACCGCAGCCTAAATGAGTGGGCTACGCCATTGTGATCATTTATACTTGAGCGTTGGTGTGTCTGCGTCGCTCTGCAATTCACTGCCAAAACGCTAGTTGGCGGTGGGGTTTCTATGCCACTGTGTTGAGTTTCTTCATGTTGAAACTCAACACGAAGAAACTCAAACTTCAAACAATGGCGACTGAAACTGAAGGAGGGTGAATTTTCTGTGCTTGTCCGGCCACTGAGAGACATGGACCAGGAAATGCATTTCAAATATTTTCGGATGTCGGCGGGTAGATTTAACGATTTGGTTCATCGTCTCCAACCATTTATTTCGCATCAGTGTACGCACAGTATACTCAGAGACTGGCAATCACCATTCGAGTTTTAGCTTCAGGTGGAAGTTAACAGGCTGTAGCAGCCAGCTACAAACTGGCGTCAAGCACAGGGTCCTCCATACCTTCGGAGGTCTGTAAAGCTTTATGGAAAGCATTGCAGCCAGAGTTCCTTCCCTGCCCTTCAGTCGCCCAATGGGAAGCTATTGCAGCGTAGGAGGAAATGCGATGCTACCAAGCGGACCAATCACACTTGTTGAGGTCTGCGTCACCACAACGCATAGTTACATTTTGGGAGAGTTACGCGTTAGGCTACGGCGTAGGGTTTGTCGCAGAGTACAGCGTAGGTATGCGGCTATGCCGTACCTACGGCGTACATTTGACGCCCAAGTATAAATCAGCCTTAAGACTCCTGTCCCTTCTTCCCAATGGCAGCAGTTGGCATCTGCACGAGTATCTACAGGAGGCACTGCCTCAAGCAGATAACATTGCTCATCAAAGATGCCCACCATCTGGGCCATGCCATCTCTTGCAGCTACTATTGATAGGGAGCCTGAAGCTCCACACCATCAGATTCAAGAACAGATACTTCCCCTTAAACAGATTCAGATTCACATTTATTTATCACATGTACACTGAAACATACAGGTGAAATGCGTTGTTTGTGATAGAAACAAACATATCCAAAGATGTGCTAGGGCAAGCCCACAAGTGCCACCACACATTCTGGCACCAAATAGCCTGCTGACAATGTTCAACAGAACAACACAAGGACAGCAAAACACAACCCCTTTCCCAACCACCCACCCTTACACACACAGAAAGGCCTCCGTTGCCAGGACAGGCGGCCTCTGGCCTCCTATTTCCCTGTGATTTTGTGTGGCCTCCTGCCTGATATCCCCCCTCTAGGATGAGTCTTGAAGAAAGACAAAGTCAAGTTTATGGTCATCTGCAGAAGTCCACGTGTGCATGGGTGAAATGAAAAGCTACATAGCCACATCACAGGTACAGAGAATCTGATAAGCAGCATTCACAAGAAAAACATAAATTGTACACAATTTTACAAGAAAGAATGCTAAAGTGTTCAGGGTGGTCGTATTTTTGCTGTACTGAGGCAGTGATTAGGGTTGTACCAGTTGATTCAAGGACCAAATGAACGAAGGAAGTATCTGTTCTTGAACCTGGTGGTGTGAGACTTGAGTGTTCTCTTCAAATCTGATGGTAGCTGTAAGAAGATAGCACAGCCTGAATGGTGGAAATCTCTAAAATTAAATGTTCCTTTCTTGAGGCTGCCCCTTCTTGATGGTGGGGAGGGATGTACCCATGATGTACATCTTCAACAGGGGCCTCTGGGTCAAAAATGCTTTGCTGCAGTCCTGCCCTTGTGACAAAATGAGTCGCACAGCCAATGAACAACAGCCTCATGAATTGCTTGGCCAATCACTTGACCTTTTCTCTACATGGCCAATCACATACCCAACTAATCACACGAACAACCAACATTGACCAATGAATCTTACCGTTAATGGCATGACCAATGAATCACATGCCTAATCACATGACCAGCGCCACTCCTTATTATCCATTCCTTCTTCACTGATTGAGAATATATAATTCCCCACATCTGGACTCACAATTAACCCAATTAACCACATGATGGTTAACATATTAGACAACATCAACTGTAGATAGGATCAAGGAGACATCCCCAACTTAGTTGCTACAGAGATGAAAGGGAAATATTTTAAAACAATCCACAACTTAATTGCCACCATCCCATCTGAGAATTCTCTTGAGTTAAAGCAATGATAAACATTTTAACAGGATGGGTGACCCCTGCTGACAAACTGATTCATCTGTTCAAACAATGACAGGCTATTCTGCAGACTGACGAAGGACAGACAACTGAAATACAACAAACTCTGCCTCTGAGGTGGCTAAGCTTTATTGATGGGCTACAGTGTGTAGTGTTACCCTTTTGCAAGAGCTGGTTAAAAGAGAGGCCTCATGCACCACAGAGACAAAGGATCCTACTTAATGGTCGCCCCTCCCGACACAATAAACATTCATCCTGCCTCATTGGCCATTGTTGGTTGGTCATGTGATTAGTTGGTTACATTAATGGCCAGATAGTCCATCAAAAAGCGGAGCCGTTTCAGAAGGAGAGTTGATTGTATTTCGGATGTCTGTTCTTTGTCAGTGATGTACAGGTTAAAGATAGTACCTTGTGGGCATGCTATGTTGGCCCCATACTTGCAGACTGCCCCCAGCTGATCCTCAGAATGTGGTCATCTTTGATGCAACCGAGACACTTCATTGTACGTTTCAATGTACGTGTGATAAGTAAAACTAATCTATAAGGGAAAGCAATTACAGAATGTAGATTATAGAGCAACACACCCAAAAAGCTGGAGGAACTCAGCAGGTCAGGCAGCATCTATAGAGCCTGGGCTGAGACTTTACGTTTTGGGCTGAGACTTTTCTTTAGGACTGAGAAGGAAGGGGGAAGATACCAGAATAAAAAGGTGTGGGTGAGGGGAAGGAGGGTAGCTGGTAGGTGGTGGATGAAGCCAAGAAAGGTAAAGGGCTGGAGAAGAAGGAATCTGATAGGAGAGGAGAATAGACCATGGGAGAAAGGGAAGGAGGAGGGGACCCAGGGGGAAGAAATAGGCAGGTGAGAAGAGGTAACAAGGCAGAGTGGGGGACAGAGGAAGGGGGCAGGGGAAAATAGTTTACCGGAAGGAGAAATTGATATTCATACCATCAGGCTGGAGGGTACCCAGACCAATACCGTGTTGCTCCTCCACCCTGAGGGTGGCCTCTTCTTGGCACAAGAGAAGGCCGTAGACTGACACGCTGGAATGGGAATGGGAATGGGAATGGGAATTACAATGTTTGGCCACCGGGAAGTCCCGCTCGTGGCGGATGGTGCAGAGGCGCTCGATGAAATGGTCCCCCAATTTTCGACGGGTCTCACCAATGTTGGGGAGGCAACATCGGGAGCACCGGACACACCGGACAACCCCAGGAGATTCGCAGGGGAAATGTTGCCTCACCTGGATGGACTGTTTAGGGCCCTGAATGGAGGTGAGGGAGGAGGTGTATGGACAGGTGTAGCACTTGGGCCACTAGCAGGGATAAGTGCCGGGAGGGAGAGTAGTGAAGAGGGATGAATAAACAAAGGAATTGCAGAGGGAGCAATCCCGCAGGAAAGTGGACGGGAGGGAGGGGTAAAGATATGTTTCGTGGCAGGATCCCTAACATAGAATATAGAAAATTGTTACAGTTACAGAGTAAGTGCGGTGCTGGCCGACAGTGAGGTCCAAGGACCACAGTAAGGTAGATTATGAGACCAAGAGTTTGTCCTTATTATTCAAGTGTTTGATAACAGTGGCATGAAGTTGTCCTTGAGCTTTGTGGTACAGGCTTTCAAACTTCTGTATCTTATGCCTGAAGGGTGGGGAAGAAGTGACCTTCGGAGGCAGTGTAGATTCTTCTACCTTCTCGTGAATGCCACTGGTGGTTCGCTGCACGCTTGGTCATTGCGTTTCACTGGGCTGTTTCTGATCATATCCACCTCCAGGAGAAGGGTAGCTGGTAGCTGGGAGAAGGGTTTGGGCCCCCAAATCTGAAGAAGTTTCTACAGGGGCACAATTGAGAGCATCCTGACTGGCTGCATCACTGCCTGGTATGGAAACTGTACTTCCCTCAATCGCAGGACTCTGCAGAGAGTGGTGTGGACAGCCCAGCGCACCTGTAGTTGCGAACTTCCCATGATTCAGGACATTTATGACAGGTGTGTAAAAAGGGCCCATAGGATCACTGGGGACCCAAACCACCCCAACCACAATCTATTCCAGCTGTTGCCATCCGGGAAACTGTACCGCAGCATAAAAGCCAGGACCAACAGGATCCGGGGCAGCTTCTTCCACCAGGCCATCAGACTGATTAACTCACGCTGATTTGAGTGTACTCTATATTACGTTGACTGTTCTACTTATTATAAATTATAATCAATTACTATGATTGCACATTGCACGTTTAGATGGAGACGTAACGTAAGGACTTTTACTCATGTATGCGAAGGATGTAAAGAAATAAAGTCAGTTCAATTCACGGTATCCCTGGCTGTCTACTGCAGCTCAACGAGGGAGCCGCTGCCTCATGCATTAGAAGGTAATGGGTTCAATTCCCACTCCAGAGCACAAGCTCCAGTTCATTGCTCCCGGCTCCATCATCAGAGAGAGAGATGGTCCAACAGAGGTGCCGCCTTTTGCATGGGACATGGACTCGAGGCTCCATTCGCTCTCCTAGCCGATAATAAAGATCAAGATTGGCTTTACTTGTCACTTGTTCACCGAAACTGCTTTGAATGTGCTCAGTGGTCAAACACCTCATGGAGAGAATTCCAACTGTTCCCCTACTTTTCATCCCCATTAGAGTCATGGAGCATTATAGCACAGAAACAGGTACGTTGGCCCATCTCGTCCTTACCGAATGGTCTAGATCCATTTACCCAAACCTGGACCATAGTCCTCAATACGTTTCCCGTCCATGTACCTATCCAAACTATTCTTCATGTTGAAGTCGAACCTGCATCCACAACTTCTGCTGGCAGCTCACTCCACCACCCTCTGAGTGAAGACGTTCCTCGTGTTTCCCTTAAATATTTCACCATTAGTTCTAGTTCTAGTGTCACTCAAGGAAAGGAAAGGTACGTTGCATCCGGAGTTTCTCCTGTTAGCGGACGATTTCCCTCCACACCTCTCTGACGTGGTGGGGAACCGCGTACGAGGTAAGTTACAGCGGTGGTTTGCCATTGCCTTCTGCCGGGTGAGTTTCCAAAGAGATCACCAGCTCGTAACCCAGCACGGGTGGAAAGTGTGCAGGGGAGCCGGCTGGATTCGAACTCGGGACCTTTCGTCCCGAAGTCCGACGTTGATGCCACTATGGGTCGCAGCCGGGTCGCAGTGTCACTCAACCTCAGGTAAAAACAAAACACACAGAATGCTGGAGGAACTCAGCAGGTCAGGCAGCATCTATTAAATGAATAAACGATAAACATTTCGGGCCAAGACCAGTCCTGAAGAAGTGCTGGTTTGGATTTCCAGCATCTGCAGAAATCCTTATGTTAACAATTTGCTACTCAGTCGTAAAAGCTTGTTGAAATTACCTTACCTATACCCTTCATAAATTTGTATATCTCTATCAAATCTCCCCTCATTCTCCTATGGTCTGGGGAGTAAAGTCAGAATCGATCCAACCTTTCCCTATAATTCAGGTCCTCAAGTACCAGCAACATCCTTGTAAATTTTCTCTGCACTCTTTCAAGCTTATTGCTACCTCTCCTGTAGGTAGGTGACCTGAAATGCAAACAATCCTCTAAATTTGGCCTCTCCAACACCTTATACAACATCAGTTCTGATATCCCAACTCCTGTTCTCAGTGGTCTAAAAAGGTTACAAAAGAAATTGGGACAGGCGATAGAAATCATAGCTGATTTATTATTCCTCTCAACTTCATTCTCCTGCCTTCTCCCATTTTCTTTGACACCCTTACCAATCAAGAACCTATCAACCGCTGCCTTGAATATACTGACTTGGCCTCCTGAACCATTTGTGGCAATGTATTCCACAGATTCACGACCTTCTGGCTAAAGGAATTTCTCCTCATGTGATCTAAATGGACGTACTCTGAGGCTGTGCCCTCTGGTCCTGGACTGCCCTGTTACTGGAAATGTCCTCTTCATGTCCACTCTATCCAGGCCTATTCGATAGGTTTTAGAGAGATTTAGGGAGGGATTTCCTGAAAGAGGAGCCACTGCTGGAGTGATTGAAATTGGTTATGCTCAAACTTGGAGCATGCCCTCTTTATATCTTATTGATATCTTTCCTTTAGATAATTGACCAGAACTGCATACAATAATTCAAATTTGTCTTTGCCTGTGTCTTAAACAACTTCAACATAACATTCTATTCCTGAACATCGTCCCTTAATTTTGAAACTTTGACCCCAACCTGTCCAATTCCAGTGTTGCCCTCATACCAGTTATGTCCTACCCCACATGAGGTAACTGTCAGTAAGAGAGACAGTATGTAGCCTCTCACTATCGGCTTGAGAGGAGTGTGAAATTCTTTATTTATCAATCTCGAGGACCTGAGCTACATAAAAATAGTCCTTCAAACTCTGAACGAAATAGCAGACACATTGATTAGCCGAATTAACCTTGTGAACAATGCTGACAAGATGGATGTGGGGCAATTTTGCTAATTATGGGCTAACAACATGCAATTTTTCATAGCCTTAGCTGGTGGGCTCCCATAAAGAGTTGCAGCTAACTGCAAGGCTTCAAGCAACAACTGGAGGAGTGATCAGAGGCCAGAAATGGGGGAGGAGGTTAGTGGACTGAACGCTGTGTGTGTGTGTGTGTGTGTGTGTGTGTGTGTGTGTGTGTGTGTGTGTGCACTCTCATCTTGCTTGTCAATGGCAGGGCACAACACACAAGCGCAACGTTGTCCTCTCCTCCCACTGTTTATCTAGGAGCAGGTGACTTTGATTTAAAATAAACTCCATAAGACCTTAAGTCACAGGAGCAAATTAGGCCATTCGGCCAGTCAAGTTTGTTCTATCATTTCATCATGGCTGATTTATTATCCCTCTCAACGCCCCCCCCACCCCATTCTCCTGTCGTTTCCCCATAGCCTTTAACACCCAAACTAATCAAGAATCTATCAATCTCCACTTCAAATACATCCAATGACTTGGCCTTTATAGCTGTCTATGTCAGTGAATTCCACAGAATCGCCACCCTTTAGCTAAAGAAATTCCCTCTCATTTCTGTTGTGAAGAGATATCCTTCTATTCTGAGGCTGTGCTCTCTTGTCCTAGACTCACCCACTATAGGAAGCACCTTCCCCATGTCCACTCTATCTGGGCCTTTAATATTCAATGGTTTTCGGTGAGATGCGCCCTCATTCTTCTAAACTCTCATGAAGATGTGGAATCGATATGGGTAGAGCTGCGTAACACTAAGGGGCAGAAGACGCTGGTGGGAGTTGTGTACAGGCCACCTAACAGTAGTAGTGAGTTCGGAGATGGTATTAAACAGGAAATTAGAAATGTGTGCAATAAAGGAACAGCAGTTATAATGGGTGACTTCAATCTACATGTAGATTGGGTGAACCAAATTGGTAAAGGTGCTGAGGAAGAGGATTTCTTGGAATGTATGCGGGATGGTTTTTTGAACCAACATGTCGAGGAACCAACTAGAGAGCAGGCTATTCTGGACTGGGTTTTGAGCAATGAGGAAGGGTTAATTAGCAATCTTGTCGTGAGAGGCCCCTTGGGTAAGAGTGACCATAATATGGTGGAATTCTTCATTAAGATGGAGAGTGACATAGTTAATTCAGAAACAAAGGTTCTGAACTTAAGGAGGGGTAACTTTGAAGGTATGAGACGTGAATTAGCTAAGATAGACTGGCAAATGACACTTAAAGGATTGACGGTGGATATGCAATGGCAAGCATTTAAAGGTTGCATGGATGAACTACAACAATTGTTCATCCCAGTTTGGCAAAAGAATAAATCAAGGAAGGTAGTGCACCCGTGGCTGACAAGAGAAATTAGGGATAGTATCAATTCCAAAGAAGAAGCATATAAATTAGCCAGAAAAAGTGGCTCACCTGAGGACTGGGAGAAATTCAGAGTTCAGCAGAGGAGGACAAAGGGCTTAATTAGGAAGGGGAAAAAAGATTATGAGAGAAAACTGGCAGGAAACATAAAAACTGACTGTAAAAGCTTTTATAGATATGTAAAAAGGAAAAGACTGGTAAAGACAAATGTAGGTCCCCTACAGACAGAAACAGGTGAATTGATTATGGGGAGCAAGGACATGGCAGACCAATTGAATAATTACTTTGGTTCTGTCTTCACTAAGGAGGACATAAATAATCTTCCAGAAATAGTAGGGGACAGAGGGTCCAGTGAGATGGAGGAACTGAGCGAAATACATGTTAGTAGGGAAGTGGTGTTAGGTAAATTGAAGGGATTGAAGGCAGATAAATCCCCAGGGCCAGATGGTCTGCATCCCAGGGTGCTTAAGGAAGTAGCCCAAGAAATAGTGGATGCATTAGTGATAATTTTTCAAAACTCGTTAGATTCTGGACTAGTTCCTGAGGATTGGAGGGTGGCTAATGTAACCCCACTTTTTAAAAAAGGAGGGAGAGAGAAACCGGGGAATTATAGACTGGTTAGCCTAACGTCAGTGGTGGGGAAACTGCTGGAGTCAGTTATCAAAGATGTGATAACAGCACATTTGGAAAGCGGTGAAATCATTGGACAAAGTCAGCATGGATTTGTGAAAGGCAAATCATGTCTGACGAATCTCATAGAATTTTTTGAGGATGTAACTAGTAGAGTGGATAGGGGAGAACCAGTGGATGTGGTATATTTGGATTTTCAAAAGGCTTTTGACAAGGTCCCACACAGGAGGTTAGTGTGCAAACTTAAAGCACACGGTATTGGGGGTAAGGTATTGATGTGGATGGAGAATTGGTTAGCAGACAGGAAGCAAAGAGTGGGAATAAACGGGACCTTTTCAGAATGGCAGGCAGTGACTAGTGGGGTACCGCAAAGCTCAGTGCTGGGACCCCAGTTGTTTACAATATATATTAATGACTTGGATGAGGGAATTAAATGCAGCATCTCCAAGTTTGCGGATGACACGAAGCTGGGTGGCAGTGTTAGCTGTGAGGAGGATGCTAAGAGGATGCAGGGTGACTTGGATAGGTTGGGTGAGTGGGCAAATTCATGGCAGATGCAATTTAATGTGGATAAATATGAAGTTATCCACTTTGGTGGCAAAAATAGGAAAACAGATTATTATCTGAATGGTGGCCGATTAGGAAAAGGGGAGGTGCAATGAGACCTGGGTGTCATTATACACCAGTCATTGAAAGTGGGCATGCAGGTACAGCAGGCGGTGAAAAAGGCAAATGGTATGCTGGCATTTATAGCGAGAGGATTCGAGTACAGGAGCAGGGAGGTACTACTGCAGTTGTACAAGGCCTTGGTGAGACCACACCTGGAGTATTGTGTGCAGTTTTGGTCCCCTAATCTGAGGAAAGACATCCTTGCCATAGAGGGAGTACAAAGAAGGTTCACCAGATTGATTCCTGGGATGGCAGGACTTTCATATGAAGAAAGACTGGATGAACTGGGCTTGTACTCATTGGAATTTAGAAGATTGAGGGGGATCTGATTGAAACGTATAAAATCCTAAAGGGATTGGACAGGCTAGATGCAGGAAGATTGTTCCCGATGTTGGGGAAGTCCAGAACAAGGAGTCACAGTTTGAGGATAAAGGGGAAGCCTTTTGGGACCGAGATTAGGAAAAACTTCTTCACACAGAGAGTGGTGAATCTGTGGAATTCTCTGCCACAGGAAACAGTTGAGGCCAGTTCATTGGCTATATTTAAGAGGGAGTTAGATATGGCCCTTGTGGCTACGGGGGTCAGGGGGTATGGAGGGAAGGCTGGGGCGGGGTTCTGAGTTGGATGATCAGCCATGATCATAATAAATGGCGGTGCAGGCTCGAAGGGCCAAATGGCCTACTCCTACACCTATTTTCTATGTTTCTATGAGTACAGGCCCTGAGCCATCAAACGCTCCTCGTACATGAACTCTTTCATTACCAGGATCATTCTCGTGAACTTCCTCTGAACTCTCTCCAAAGCCAGTGCATCCTACCTTAGATAAGTGACCCAAAGATGCTCACAATACTCTGTGTCTAGTCTGACCAAAGCCTTATAAAATACCTGCACATTAGATCATTAGGACACCCATTCAGATGTTGCTCAGGCTAGGTGAAGAGATGATGCCTGTGCCTAGTGGAGGGGGGGTGGGGGGGGGATGAGGTATCCAAAACTGGAAAGGTGGGGGTCGGTTACACTTTCAACGTAGAGAATCTGGAGCAACAAGCAATCTACTGGAGCGAACCTCAGCCTGGATGAGAAGGCCTGAGCTATAAGTAGAGGTTGGCCAAACTTGGGTTATTTCTTCTGGGGTGGCGGAGGCTGATGGAGACCTGATAAAAGTTTATAAAATTATGAAGGGCATAGTCTATCTGTAACTTCTGCTCTGGGTCAAAGTACCTACTGCCCCATTGCATGCATTTAAGGTGTGACGCTTTGAAGGGGAGAATAAGACAACACCTGCATGAAGTCCTGCAACATCTGGCGACCCCATGATCTCTGTCTTGGAGGCCGGTGTCAGGACATCTTTCAAGAGGGTGAACCCTTGCAAGGGGCAGGCCCTGATGATGTACCAGGTGGGGTTCTGAAAACCTGTGCCACGAGTGTTCAAGGACATCTTCAATCTCTCACTGCTGCCATCAGACGTCTCCATCTGCTTCAAAGCAGAAACCATTATACCAGTATCCAAGAAGAGCAGGGTGAGCTGCCTCAATGACAACTTCGAGGACGCATGCTTAGCCCACTGCTCTACTCTCTACATCCATGATTGTGCGGCTAGGCACAAATGCTCAAATGCCATCTATAAATTTGCTGACAACACAACCATTGTTGGCAGAATTTCAGATGGTGACGAGGAGGCATACAGGTGCAAGATAGATCAGCTAGCTGAGTGGTGTCGCAACAAGCTTGCACTCAACATCAGTAAGACCAAGGAAACGATCGTGTATTTCAGTGAAGGGAAATCGAGGGAACTCACACCAGTCCTCATTGAGGGGTCAGAAGTGGAAAGGGTGAGCCCTTTAGAGTTCCTGGGTGTCAATATCTCTGGAGATCTATCCTGGGCCCAACATGGTGATGCAATCACAAAGAAGACACGACAGGGGATATATTTCATTAGGAGTTTGAGGAGAACTGGTATGTCACCAAAAACGTTTGCCAGTTTTTGCAGATGTACTGTGGAGAGCATTCTAACTGGCTTGCACTGCACAGGATAGGGAAAGCGCTGCAGATGGTTGTAATCTCAACCAGCTCCATCATGGGCACCGGCCTCCACAACATCCAGGACAACTTCAAAAGGTGATGCCTCAAAAATGTGGCATCCATTATTTATTTATTTTATTGAGCTACAGTGCGGAATAGCCCCATCCAGCCCTTCCAGTGGCGCAGCCTGGTGATCCTCCAATTTAATCCCAGGCTAATCACGGGACAATTTACAATGACCAATTAACCTACCAGCCGGTACGTCTTTGGACTGTGGGAGGAAACTGGAGCACCCGGAGGAAACCCACACGGTCACAGGGGGAATGTACAACCCCCCTTACAAGCAGTGGTGGGAATTGAGCCGGGGTCACTGGTAAAGCATTGTGGACCCCCATCACACAGGACATGCCCTCTTTTCATTGCTGCTATCAGAAATGAGGAGGTACCGGAGCCTGAAGGCACACTCTCAATGTTTCAGGAGCAGATTCTTTCCTTCCACCATCAGATTTCTGAATCGACAATAGACAACGGGTTCAGGAGTAGGCCATTCGGCCCTTCGAGCCAGCACCACCATTCACTGATCATGGCTGATCATCCACAATCAGTACCCCGTTCCTGCCTTCTCCCCATAACCCTTGACTCCGCTATTTTTAAGAGCTCCATCTAACTCCTTCTTGAAAGCATCCAGAGAATTCGCCTCCACTGCCTTCTGAGGCAGAGCATTCCACAGATCAACAACTCTCTGGGTGAAAAAGATTTTCCTCAATTCCGTTCTGAATGGCCTACCCCTTATTTTTAAACTGTGGCCTCTGGTTCTGGACCCCCCAACATCGGGAATATGTTTCCTGCCTCTAGCGTGTCCAATCCCTTAATAATCTTATATGTTTCAATCAGATCCCCTCTCATCCTTCTAAATTCCAGTGTATACAAGCCCAGTCGCTCCAATCTTTCAACATATGACAGTCCCGCCATCCCGGGAATTAACCTCGTGAACCACGCTGCACTCTCTCAATAGCAAGAATGTCCTTCCTCAAATTTGGAGACCAAAACTGCGTACGATTCTCCAGGTGTGGTCTCACCAGGGCCTGTACAGCTGCAGAAGGACCTCTTACTTATTTACTTAACTTTATTGTCACCAAACAATTGATACTAGAGTGTACAATAATCACAGCGATATTTGATTCTGTGCTTCACGCTCCCTGGATTACAAATCGATAGTAAATATTACAAATTTAAATTATAAATCATAAATAGAAAATAGAAAAGGGAAAGTAAGGCAGTGCAAAAAAAAACCGAGAGGCAGGTCCGGATATTTGGAGGGTATGGCCCAGATCCGGGTCAGGATCCATTCAGCAGTCTTATCATAGTTGGAAAGAAGTTGTTCCCAAATCTGGCCGTATGAGTCTTCAAGCTCCTGAGCCTTCTCCTGGAGGGAAGAGGGAGGAAAAGTGTGTTGGCTGGGTGGGTCGTGTCCTTGATTATCCTGGCAGCACTGCTCCGACAGCGTGCGGTGTAAAGTGAGTCCACGGACGGAAGATTGGTTTGTGTGATGTGCTGGGCTGTGTTCACGATCTTCTGCAGCTTCTTCCGGTCTTGGACAGGACAACTTCCATACCAGGTTGTGATGCACCCTAGAAGAATGCTTTCTACAGTGCATCTATAAAAATTAGTGAGGGTTTTAGGGGACAGGCCAAATTTCTTTAGTTTTCTCAGGAAGTAAAGGCGCTGGTGGGCCTTCTTGGCAGTGAACTCTGCTTGATTGGTTACCTGTTTGCTCCTATACTCAACTCCCCTTGTTATGAAGGCCAACATGCCATTAGCTTTCTTCATTGCCTGCTGTACCTGCATGCTTACTTTCAGTGACTGATGAACAAGGACACCTAGATCTCGTTGTACTTCCTCTTTCCCTAATTTGACACCATTCAGATAGTAATCTGCCTTCCTGTTCTTGCCACCAACAAACCCACAATGAACCCACAAACGCTACGTCAGTGGTTTTTCCCTATCTTTTTTGCGCTACTTACTTAATTTAAATTCCTTTTTTATATATCCTGTAATTTGTAGTTTTATCATTACATATTGTAATGTAATGCTGCCGCAGAATGACAAAATTTCACGACGCGTGCTATTGATATTAAACCTGATTCTGGTTCTGGTAAGTTAAAAGGAGAAGTGGGCACTTGGAATGTCAGGGGTAGTGGTGGAGAGAGATGGGATGAAGATACAGACTATATTAGCTTTATTTGTTACACGACTGTGGAGGCCAAGTCATTTGGAATTTTAAAGTGGAGGTAAGGGTGTCAAAGGTTATGGGGAGAATGCGGGAAAGTGGGGTTGAGAGGGAAAATAAATTAGCCAAGATTGAATGGTGGAGCAGACTCGATGGGCTGAATTGGCCAAATTCTGCTCCTATGTCTTACGTTCATAGAAACATCGGATCATACAGTAAAATCATCGGTGACCAACACAGCCCAAGGATGTGCTGGGGGCAGCCTGCAAGGTTTGCTGTGCTTCTGGCACCAACATAGCTTACCCACAATTCACTAACTTATCAAAGAGGTATTTAAGAGCTCTTAGTGAATGTGCACAGATGGAGCAATATGGACGTTCTGTAGGCTGGAGGGACGAGATTACTTAGGCATTTAATTACTAGTTCAATTAGTTCAGCACAACATTGTGGACCGAAGGGCCTGCTCTGCTCTTCTATCTCCTGTAAACAAGCAGCGTCTGTGGGACGATAGGAATGGTCGATGTTTCAGGTTGAGACCCTGCATCCGGATGTTTTAACATGTGGATGGGAGGGTTTCTGCCCTCACCAGCCCTCAGGCTCGGTGATTGTTATGCTTCCCAAGTTCTCAACAATCCTTATCAACGATCTTGCCACCTAAATCTCTCTCTTTGGTTACTGAACTCTCTGTGGATGCTAGTGGTCTAGCGGGTAGAGCTGCAGCCTCCCAACCCTGCCGACCAGGGTTCGATCCTGACCTCTGGTGTTATCTGAGTGTACCTTTCTCCCTGTGACCACATAGGGTTTCCTGGTGCTCCAATTTCCTCATAAATCCCAAAGATAGAATATGCTATGTAGGGTGGTAAGCTGGGGGCTTCTCCTTAGTGTGGCAAAAGAGGAACTGCTGGGCATACAAGGAAGGTGCAGGGACAGGCGGTGTAGGTGCCGAGACACAGGGGACAGGTGCAGAGACATGAGGTGTAGGTGCTGGGACACGGGGGTGGGGGAGGGTGGCAGGTGCAAGGAAATGAGGTGTACGTGCTGGGATGGGGGGGGCAGGTGCAGGGATACAGGGGACAGATACAGGGAATCTTGAAGAGAGATTCAAGATTATATGAAATATACAGTGAAATGCACCTTTTTCATCAACAACCAACACACTTGAGGGTGTGCTGGCGGCAACCACGATTGTCGCCACATATTCCCAACTCAACATATGTTCAGCAGAACAACACAGAGCACAACAAGCAACAAAACAGTAACAGCAAGACAAGCCCCTTACCATCCTCCCTCCCACCCACCCACACACACAATCCAACACCAGGGCAGGCCGCCGGTCTTCAGCCTCTAATGGATTCAGATTTGGACTCAGGCCTACAGACATTAGGAATGGAACTAAAGGGAGCCAGTATGAGGCCGATGGGTTGAATGGTCATGTTTTAAAAATTTCGAGATGCAGCACAGTAACAGGACCTTCCGGCCCAACGAGCCCCTCCTGCTAAATTACAACTAACCTACTTCCCACATTCTTTGGAATGTGGGAGGAAACCAGAGTCCCTGGAGGAAACCCATGTGGTCACAGAGAGAATGTGTAAATTCCTTACAGACAGTGGCAGGAATTGAACCCCAGTCACTGGCACTGCAGCAGCCTTAAGTTAACTGCTATGGTAGTGTGTCGCCCCATTTTGGAATGGAGCAAAACGCTGGGGGTTCTCAGCAGGTCTGGCAAAAGAAAGTGAACAGTGAGGGAACTGTGTGTCGGCATTTTAGAATGGCACAGCTTTCACACAAGCTGAAGCCCACTTAAGGGTTAAGAAGAGGAGCTGTTCCCCCAGCAGACAGCAGTGGGGGTTGTAGAAAAGAAGGAACTCACAATGGATATTGTGCGCTGTAACAGTACCACATTAGTCCATCTGAGGCGACTATTGAGAGCAGAGACTTTGAAGAGAGAGTCACTGGGTAGGTCTTGTCGCTTGAAGCTGTCAATCAACCTCAATCAGGTGACCCATCAGCCGAGATCTCTCAGGCGAGGTCAGTGAAGAGCAGACCTCCCATTCTGAGGAGCTAAGTAATGTTGTCATGGCACTTGTAGGAAGAGAATTCTCACGATTCCTCTCAGTACGTGCCAAACCGGATACAAGAAGCCACTTGTCACCCGGCGAGGTACAGCAATTCATTCACATACTCTCTTTCTGATTGACGGCTCCCCTTCCAGCCTGGGCCTATTTAACTGGAAACAGACTGCCACAGTTTACTTCACACCAACCTCTTTATCCTTCGCAGGGAGGTGGGGGTCAGCCATCCCTGCTCACTAAATAACAAACTCCCTCTCCACCGCCCAGACGTGCATCTCATTCCCGGATGCCAGTAACGTTGCTCCACCGCAAGTTAACTGATCGTTCAGTCCAGAGGCTGAGCCCGAGGAGAGGGTGTGGGAAGAGTCGCACGTTCCCCCCCACCACCCCCCACCCCCCCACCCCCCGGGGAGCTCCGGTTTCCACCCAGATCCCAAAGATGTGCAGTAGAGTGGGTTAGTTACCCCTCATGCGTAGATGAGGGGTAGGAGAATCAGAGAACATAGAGCACTGAACACTGAACAGGAACAGGCACTTGGGCCTGCCATTAGGGTTGCCAACTTTCTCACTCCCAAATAAGGGACAAAAGGAGCAGTCAAATACGGGACACTTGTGTTTACCCCGAAAAAGACTACCATGACCATGAAGCCTTGCACGGGTACCTGTGTGCGCATGCGTGATGTGCGCATACGTGACTTGGGCATGTGTGTACGTGCCAATTCTTTTCTACAAATCTGTTTTGGCTTAATCTTCCTGATTCTGATACATTGTACATACATTATTTCTATTTTATATAGGCTGTGTATTTATCATATCATTCCTGCTTTTACTATACGTTAGTGTTATTTTAAGTTTTATGTGTTATTGGTATGATTTGGTAGGTTATTTTTTGGGTCTGGGAACGCTCAAAAATTTTTCCCATATAAATTAATGGTAATTGCTTCTGCACTTCACGCCATTTCGGCTTACGAAAGGTTTCATAGGAACGCTCTACCTTAGTGGGGGAAACACGGGACAAAGGCGGTCCCATATGGGACAAACCAATTTAGCCCAATATACGGGATGTCCCGGCTAATACGGGACAGTTGGCAACCCTACCTACCATGCTTGTGCTGGACATGGTGTCAAATTAAGCTAAATCCTTTAAAGTTACCACCTTCTTATTCTGGTTTCTGCTCCTTCCTTTGCAGTCCTGGTGAGGGGCCTCGGCCTGAAACATCGCCTGCTTATTCCTCTCCATCGATTCGGCCTGTCCTGCCGAGCTCCTTCAGCATTTTGTGTACGTTGCTCGAGATTTCCAGCACCTTCAGAAATTGGAATGAGCTGCCGGAGGAAGTGACTAAGGCAGGCACATCAGGCGAATGGTACTAAATGGGAATCTTGGTCAGCATGGACTAGTTTGGCTGAAGGGCCCGTTTCTGCAATGTGCCATCATGAAGGATCCCACCCTCCCTGGTCGTGGACCGTGTGTTCCAAATGTCATCAGGGAGGAGGCTACATAGCATCCAGGACCAACAGACTCAAAACCAGTTACTTTCCCCAAAGGTGACTGACAGGAAACGATCAAGCGGTGGCATTTAGGGGTGTGAAGGGGTGGCGGTGGTGATCAGTCTTACTCTAGGGACATATTATTATGTTCCTTAACTTCTTGTGTTTTCTTGTGCTGCATCAGATCCAGAGTAAAACTTATTTAATTCTTCTGTACGTTTGCATACTGGAAATGACATTAAACAATCATGAATCTTGAGCTTTTGTGCCCATTGAAAATAATCATATTGATTAAAATTGGAAGCAATAAGATATCAAAAGAAAAGAAAATTCGAGAGTTATCTTGCTAGAACTTAATAACTTTGAGACAGAGCAGCTGAGTGATCCAGCTCTAGTTCTCACATTAAACTATTCCAATGTTAGGATCCAAATTTGTAATTAATTTTTAATAAGCAATAAAAAACATAAAATGTAGCATTTATTGAGTAAAGAATCAAAGCAGAGGAAATATGTCAAAATATTTAGTGAAACACACACAAAATGCTGGAGTAACTCGGCAAGTCAGGCAGCATCTAAAGAAAAGAATGAACAGTTGACATTTCGGGCTGAAACGCTTCTTCAGGACTGGTGACAAAGGTGGAAGATGCCAGATAAGAAGGTGGGGGTAGAGAGTGGGAAAGGAGTACTAACTAGAAGGTGACAGGTTAGGACAGCTGGGTGGGGAAGAAGGGATGAAATGGAAAAAGTAAAGGACTGGAGAGCATTAGAACATTAGTGCAACACACATCAAAGTTGCTGGTGAACGCAGCAGGCCAGGCAGCATCTGTAGGAAGAGGTGCAGTCGACGTTTCAGGCCGAGACCCTTCGTCAGGACTAACTGAAGGAAGAGTGAGTAAGGGATTTGAAAGTTGGAGGGGGAGGGGGAGATCCGAAATGATAGGAGAAGACAAGAGGGGGAGGGATAGAGCCAAGAGCTGGACAGGTGATAGGCAAAAGGGGATATGAGAGGATCATGGGACAGGAGGTCCGGGAAGAAAGACAAGGAGGGAGGACAAGAACAGGCCATTCAGTCCAACACAGCTTGCCAAATTCCTATTCACATAGTGTGTTGAAATAACTCTTGAGTTTAGAAAGATTCTGATAGGAGGGGAGAAAGAGAAGGAGGAGGGGCACCAGGGGAAGGTAATGGGCCAACGAGGAGAAGAGAAGAAGTAAGGGAGGGCCAGAGTGCAGAATTGTAAGAGAGGTAAGGGGGAGTGGAGAAATTACTGGAAGCTGGAGAAATAGATGTTCATGACATGACATTGGAGGTTCTCCAAACAGACTATGAGGTGTTGCTCCTCCAACCTGAGAGTGGCCTCAACATGCTTAGTGAGTTGTTAGTAGCAAAATCCAGGCCATGCTCTCTTTTCATTGCTGGTATAGGGGCCTTGGGTCCCACACCACTGGTTTCAGGAATAGGTTATTACCCTATTACCCTCAGGCTCCTGAACCTGAATCTCACTTTCAAGGACTCTACCACTCACGTTCTCAGTGTTATTTATAGACTTATTTATGTATTGTTACTATTAGTTTTTTGTTTTGCTGTTTATCTTCTGTTGAACATTGGGTATCAGTCTTTGTGTGTAGATTTTCATTGATTCTACTGTATTTTTGTTCTACTGTGAATGCCCACAAGAAAATGAATCGCAGGGCAGTATGTGGTGACACATATGCACCTTAATTATAAATTTACTTTGAACTTTGAACTCTTCTCTTCCTGCTCTCAGGAGAACTATTCCAAATGCTCTTGCCGTGCACCTGTGGTTCCTTCAGTTCTTACCACCTCAGACACATTCATAGACTTCAAAGGAACATTCGAAGTCTGCACCCCTGTATGGGTCCTGATGAAGGGTCTCCGCCCAAATCGTCGACTGTTTATTCCTTTCCGTGAGCGCTGCCTGGCACGCTGAGTTCCTCCAGCATTTTGTATAACGTTATTCCTGTGTGGGTTCCCCTCTAGACCTTTGACCACCAGGGTCCTGGGGTTTAAATGTTGTCCCGCAGTGTGGACCTGAGGGAGAAGCAGAGCCTCCCAGATGCATAGTGAATATTTATCCGTACTGGTGCATACTTTAAGGAAGTCCAACAGTGTAAGCTCTCCAGTAACAATAACAAGTTCGATTGGTTACACTTGGTGTTCTATTTCATTTTAAACCTTTATTACCACTGCTGTGTGTAAGGAGTCTGTACCTCCTCCCTGTTCCTCTGGATGCTCCTGATGTGTCCTGCATTCTAAAGACGAGCGGGTTAGTATTTGTAAGCCATGGGCTTACTGCGCTGGTGATACTTGTGGGCTGCCCCCAGCACAATCCTCGGACTGTGTCGGTTGTTGATGCAAACTACGCATTTCACTATATGTTTTAATGTACATGCAACAAATAAAACAAATCTCTTTAATCGTTCTTTCTGGGGACGTGGAAGTTGCCGGTAAAAGAAATGTTTATTGCCCTTGCTTCATTGGCCCAAGGGAACGGTGTCACATTTCAACATTTCCAGTCTCCGCAGTGAAGAGTTTCCCATGTGGACGTGGGATATGACCAAGTAGCTTTAATCCCAAGGTTAATGACTGCCTGACTGTCTTGCCTTTAACTGGGGCCCTCGAGTCACAGGGGAGCTGTACTGGGCAAGGATGAGAAGTGCACACAAAGTGCTGGAGGAACTCAGCAGGTCAGGCGACATCTATTGGGAGGGGAATAAACAGTTGACATTTTGGACTGAGTATCTTTATCAGGACTGGAAAGAAAGTGGGGGAGAAGCCAGGATAAGGAGGACGGGGAAACCAGATGAGGGAGAAGGTGGGTGGGGGAGCAAGGATGAGGTAAGAAGCTGGGAGGGGATAGGTGGGAGAGGTAAAGGACTGAGCAAGAAGGAGTCTGATAGGCGGGGAGAGTGGGCCATGGGAGAAAGGAAAAGAGGAGAGGCACGAGAGATGTGATGGGCAGGTGAGGCGAAGAGAGGGTATCATGTAATTGTGTTAGAGAGTTAGATGTTACCCAATCAGATGACACCAAATCAGAGTTTAGAAGGTCAGATCTCGAGGAGGGGGTCAGGTGTCAGGTAGTCAGACATCCTTAGGTCATCATATCAAGTAATTGAAGTCATGTCATATGTCTAATTCAACTGAGAGAGCTGATTAAATTGCTAGGCAACGGGTTATGGTTGGGTGACTCAGGGAGAGCCCACATTCCAGCAGTAAATTAATATAACTAAAAATCCTCTGTGCATTCCTCAGCCTTCTGACTGGAGGCTTTGCCAGAATTCCTGAGATTTCAGGATTTCTGGATTATAGTTGCATTAATGGACTTCAACACAAATGGTTTCTGAAAATGAAAGCACCTTATCAGAAGAAATTATCTTAAACATTATCTTAAACATATTATTGTATAGGTCTCCTTCCTCCCCCATCTCTCTCTCTAACATTTGCTATCTCTGACTCTTTCTCTCTCTCTCTCTCAATCTCTCTCTCTCTCTCTCTCTCTCTCTCTCTCTCAGGCTACCCCTGTGTGTCTCTGATTGTCTTGTACTGAGACCATTCCCCCATTGCCCATTGTGTATATACAATGTCTCCAGAGAAATCTCCAGACCTGCTTTGATCCTCATTTTCTCTCCCTCTACCTCTTTTGACCATCTTTCAATCTCTCTCTCTCTCTCTCTCTCTCTCTCTCTCTCTCTCTCTCTCTCTCTCTCTCTCTCTCTCTCTCTCTCTGTCTCTCTCTCTATGTTTGTCTCTTTTAACCTTATTCTCTCTTTCATTCTTTGGCTAGCTCTCTATCTCTGTCCCTTCCCTATCTGTCTCACTCCCTTCCCCTGTCACTGCCTCTTTCTCTTCTCCCATCTCTCGCTCCCTGCCTCCTCCTCTATCTCTTTTACTCTCCCTTTCCTCCTTTGCCTCCTCTATCTTTCTCCCTGTCTCTTTCTCTCTCACCCTCTTTCTCCATCTCTCCATTTTTCTCAGCCCCATCTACTGCCTTTAACCCACATAGCATGGTGCCCTCGTTCAGCTGATGAGGAGGTTTGTGCTCACTGGTTCCCGTGGGAACCAGTCGTGTGTCCAGGATGCAACTATACCCGGTGGCTTTATACACAGTGAGTTCAATTCCGATTCCCATCCCGTTCGAACGTCGGTCCATGGCCTCCTCTTGTGCCAAGATGAGGCCACCCCCAGGGTGGAGGAAGAACACCCTATATTCCGTCTGGGTGGCCTCCAACCTGATGGCATGAACATTGACTTCTCCTTCCAGTAAAAAATTCCCCCCATCACCTTCCTCTATTCCCCACTCTGACCTTTTACCTCCTCCCACCTGCCTATTACCTGCTCCTGGGTTCCCTCTTCCTTCCCATTCTCCTATGGTCCAATCTGCTCTCCCATCAGATTCCTTCTTCTCCAGCCCTTGATCTTTCTCTCCTACTTGGCTTCACCTATCACCTTCCAGCTAGCCTCCTTCCCCTCTCCCCAACCTTTTCATTCTGGCATTCTTCTTGTTCCTTCTCCACCTGAAATGTCAACTATTTATTCCCCTCCAAAGCTGCTGCCTGGCATGTTGAGTTTCTCCAGCATTTTGTGTGTGTTGCTTTTTTCCAGCATCTGCAGACATTTTTGCGTTAACAATATAATTTACTCTTTATTCAGATCCAGATTTATTCAGATTAAGATTTGTTTATCAATGTGCATCAAAACATGCAGAGAAATATGCCATTGACATTAGCAGCCAACACAACGTTAAGGATGTACTTGGGGCAGTCTGCATGTGTCGCTGCACATTCTGGCGGTAACATAGCAAGCTCGCCATGCTCGGCAGACCAAGACAGACCACAGCAAGCATCAAAACAACAACAGCAACCCAAGCCTCGTTCCTCCCTTCCAACCAGACACACACACACACAACCCTCCAGCTCACATATTCTATCTGCCAGGCTCTCACCCACTCACACAGCTCCTCTGTATCCCCCAAAGATTGTGGGGTGAACATTGCGGTCTCTTCCTGTGGACTGAACGCATTCCCCAAACATTTTAATTTCCAACCTCGCATGCCGATGGAATTTCTAACTCCAACTTTCTGTCCCGTCTCACTTCACTGTCTGTCTAAAGAAGTTACTTAATCCCTTGGTTTCCACTTTCCTCTTTGGTTCCAGGCCTAGAATCGGAGACAATTAGCCACTCCAAGTCCCACTGAAGTTCAAGTTTTCTGTCATGGACCCAGGGTGTAAATGCCATGAAAATTAACCGTGCAGCAACAAACAGGACTAACATAATTTACATAAACTTAACATACTATACATAATTTACACAAATTAGCACATTATGCATAAATTATGTGGATTTAAATTAGCATATTGCATGTAATTTACATAACAGAATAACATAACATAGTACATTAATGACATGTTCCTCCTCCAACCTGAAGCTTCTTGGCCCAAAATGCCGACTGTTTATTCCCCTCCATAGATGCTGCCTGATCCGCTGTGTTATTCCAGCATTTTGTGTGTGTTGCTCAAGGTTTCCAGGATCAGCAGAATCTCTTGTGACTGAGGGAACTGTAGTCCAAGGTAGCATTGGGGGTGTTCAGTTCAAGATCCTCATGGCAGTAGGGATGAAGCTGCTGTTGAACCTTAAGGCCTGGGTCTTCAGGCTCCTGTACTTCCTGCCTGATGGTAGCATTAAGCTGAGGGCACGGCCTGGATGATGGGGGTCCCTGATGGTGGATGTTGCCTTCCCGTGACATCGCACCTTGTAGATGCCCTTGATGGAGGGGAGAGCCGTGCTCGTGATGGGACTGGCTGAGTCTGTCACTGTCTGTAGCCTCTTGCGTCCCTGAGCACTAGAACTCCCACACCAGGCCAAGACGTAAAGAAGTTTGTCACTCGGTGAACTGCTCAGTGTGAGAGGCTCCATGGCGATCCAGCACAAACCCTCGTGGGGCTGTGAGGTATCAGAGGGAGGTTTACAAGGCAGTTAGATTTGTACAGTTAAACTGCACGAAGAAACCTATGCGGGAGAGTTTTTAAAGTGGAAAAGCCACTGCTCTGGGGCAGTTCCAATCTCTCGACCTCAGAAGCCCGGGTCCAGCAGTACACATAGGCCTCACGACCAAGCTTGTGATTGCAGCGGATGTCCACGACTCCTTCTGCACCTCGCCATGCCCTTTGCCCTCCACGAAGTGTTGCAGAACCACCTCCCTGGCCGTTGGATCTCACAGTTGATCTCATCCGCCAGTCCGCCAGAGCTGACTTCACTACCTCACCGGGGTGTGAGGCCCATCAGCTACCCCCACCTGGTTTAGCCCGCCTGTCAAAGCAGTGTACCGGGCTGTGGCCGCTGTCACATGCACACAGCTACTTGAAGCCACAGGTGAGAGCTGAGTGTCCGGTGGGGGCCAAAGGTGAGTGAGCTGCCCCAGAATGGACACGACGAGCCCCTTCACCAGAGAACACCCCATACACCTTTTGGGGAGGGTAGACATAAACAGAGTATAAATACCCTGAAAATTAACTTAGTTACAAGACGTTACAAGACAAGATCAAACATGTTAATATAAACTTAAAATTATCATAAATAATACTTACGTGTGTATCCTGATTTATTATTGTCACATGGTACTAAGATTCAGTGAAAAGCTTGTCTTGCGTACTGTTCATACACAGTGCATTGAGAGAGTACAAGGTAAAACAATAACAGAATGCAGAATAAAGTGTAACAGCTACAGGGAAAAAGCAGTGCAGGTAAATGATAAGGTGCAAGATCATAATGAGGTGATTGTGAGGTCAATTCTTGTAATA
Source organism: Mobula birostris (assembly GCF_030028105.1). Taxonomy (NCBI): domain Eukaryota; kingdom Metazoa; phylum Chordata; class Chondrichthyes; order Myliobatiformes; family Myliobatidae; genus Mobula; species Mobula birostris. The sequence continues at coordinate 14,638,974 of NC_092390.1, forward strand.
GTTGGATAGAAGCTGTCCTTCAGCCTGGTGGAACGAGCTTTCAGGCTTTTGTATCCTCTGCCTGATGGGAGGGGGAAGAAGAGGGAATGTCTGGGGTAGGTGAGGCCTTTGATTATGCTGGTTGCTTTACTGAGGCAGTGAGAGGTACCGACAAAGTCTATAGACGGGAGGCTGTTTTTTTGTGACATGCAAAGCTGTGTCTATAACTTTATAATATAAAATAATAATAAATTACAGCTCTTGCTGCCCCGTTAGACAGGGAAATCGCTCCTCTAGAAGACCTCGAGTGGGGGATGTGGATGTGTGATTAAACTTGTCACCCTCGGTTAATCCTCCAACACTCTGGGAGCTGACCTATTCAGAGTCTGACACCTCCCCCTAATCCCCTGTTGATGTTCACAGACTGTGAACGTCCCTCTGACACCCTGCTGAATAAAGCTGTCCAGCCTTTCCCCCCTCAGCTGATTCCCCTGAAACGAACAGGAAGACAGGCTGGGTTCTCCCAGAAGTGAAAGGTCTGCGATAGGAAATTGTGTTTCTTTCTTCAGGTATGTTGCTGAGGTATCCCCAAAAATGACTTCCATTTCTACACTTATGACCACTTTACAGGAGGTACCTAATAAACTGACCACCAAGTGTATTTCTGTGCACTTGTGCTCTTCCACTGCTGTAGTCTGTCCATTTCAAGGTTCAACATGTTGTGGGTTCAGAGGTGCTCTTCTGCACATCCGTGTTGTAACACGTGGTTATCTGAGTTCCTGTCAGCTTGAACCAGTCTGGCCATTCTCCTCTGACCTCTCTCACTAACAAGGTGGTTTTCACCCACAGAACTGCTGTTCACTGGATGTTATGTTGTTTCTCGCACCATTCTCTGTAACTCGAGAGACTGTTGTGTATGAAGACCCCAGGAGACCCGCAGTTTCTGTTTCAAAGCCACTTAAATCACATTTCTTCCCTATTCTGATATTTGGTCTGAACAACAACTGAATCTCTTGACCATGCTTGCATGCTTTTATGCATTGAGTTGCTGCCACATGATCGGCTGATTAGATATTTGCATTACTGAGCAGATGTACGGGTGTACTTTATAAAGTGGCCACTGAGTGCTTAGTCCTCCAAGAGGTCCACAACCTTGTCATGGGGTTTGGAGGCTTGTGAGCCTCAATGACCAGGAGGACTATGTTGGCTGGAGTCAGGACTTTATACTTTGGTTCTTGGTAGGGCCATCCATGCCAAACAGGTCAAAGGGTAGAGGCCAGACTATGAGTGGCCCACTAGACCTCTGGGTTCGGTATTTAGCTGGGGGCTAATATCCCTAACTGGTAAAACAAAACTGTTATGGAAAACAGAATGAAGAATCCTTCTACATCTGTATGTGACAGTATTCCTGAGTCTCCATCTGGGACTTGTGTAAGCTGAGAGAAGCTACTGACATGAAGAACGAAGCCCTGAAAACTACCAGAGATGGAGGACCTTCATTGCTGCCCTTAGCACCAGTGGTGTAATGGGCAGCAAGTAAGTGCGTTCATAGTGCCATTCACAATCTCAAGATATCCCAAGGAACATCACGACCAGTACAATACTTGTCAAAGTTAGTTACTGCTGGAGCGATAGGACCATTAGACAAAGGAACAGAATTACACCATTCGGCCCATTGAATCTGCCCTGCCATTCAATTATAGCTGATATTTTCAACCCCATTCTTCTGCCTTCTTCCCAAAACCGTTAACTCCCTTACCAACCAAGAACCTATTAATCTCTTCCTAAAACACACCCAATGAATTGGCCTGCACAGCTACCTATAGTCACGAATTCTACAAATTTACCACCCTCCAACTGAAGAGATTCCCCGCCTCTCAGTTTTAAAGGAACACCCCTTTATTCTGAGGCTATGCCCTCGAATCCTAGGCTCTCCTATTAATGGAAACATATTCTCCATGTCCACTCTAGTCACACTGTTCAATATCCAATGGGTTTCAGTGAGCTCCCTCCTCTGCCTTCTGAACTCCAGCAGTACGGACCCTGAAACATCAGACACTCCACATGCACCTTGAAATTTCAGAATCATTCTTGTGAAGCTCCTCTGGGACCTGTTCAGAGCCAGCACATCCATCCTTAGATATGGAGCCCAAAATTGTTCACAATATTCCAGAGTTCCAGGGAGAAGGTGAGAGAATGGGTTTGAAACATAATCAACCGTGACTGAATGGCAGAGCAGACTTGATGGGTTAAGTGGCCTAATTTTACAACACCTGATGGACATTCAGATCCCTGCATGGCCCTACCTCTTCATATATCCCTTTCTGAAATCTTCTGTGATTCTGGCCTCTTGACATTCCTGAATGTAACCACTCTACTGTTGTCGATCGTGCCTTTTGTTGCCCGGAGCCTTAGTTTTGAAATTCCCTTCCGAAACCCCTCTGTTCTGCCTTTCTTCCCTTAAGGAACACAGAACACTGAACAGCACAGTATAAGCTCTTTGGCCCACAATGTTGTGCCAACCCTTTAACTTATTCTCAGATCAATCTAATCCTTCCTCCCACATCGTCCTCCATTTTTCTATCATCTATGTACTTTTCTAAGAATCTCTTGTGTCCATGATGTTTCTGCCTCTACCACCATCTCCGGCAGCACGTTCCACGCACTCCCCACTCTCAGTAAAAAACATTGCTCTAACATACTTCTTGTACTTTCTTCCAATCACCTTTAAGATCCTGCCAGTTTGACTAAACTTTTACTGACAAGATACAGAAACTTGAAAGCATGTACCACAAGATTTAAAGACATCTTCTACCCCGCCTTCTTAAGACTACTGACCAGTTCCCTCATATACTTTATACTTTATTGTCGCCAAACCATTGGTACTAGAACGTACAATCATCACAACGATATTCGATTCTGCGCTTTACGCTCCCTGGATTACAAATATTAAATATTACAGATATTAAAAATAGTTAAAATTAGTAACTATTAAAAATTTAAATTATAAATCTTAAATAGAAAATAGAAAAATGGGAAGTAAGGTAGTGCAAAAAAACTGAGAGGCAGGTCCGGATATTTGGAGGGTACGGCCCAGATCCGGGTCAGGATCCGTTCAGCAGTCTTATCACAGTTGGAAAGAAGCTGTTCCCAAATCTGGCCGTACGAGTCTTCAAGCTCCTGAGCCTTCTCCCGGAGGGAAGAGGGATGAAAAGTCTGTTGGCTGGGTGGGTCGTGTCCTTGATTATCCTGGCAGCACTGCTCCGACAGCGTGCAGTGTAAAGTGAGTCCAAGGACGGAAGATTGGTTTGTGTGATGTGCTGCGCCGTGTTCACGATCTTCTGCAGCTTCTTTCAGTCTTGGACAGAACAACTTCCATACCAGGTTGTGATGCACCCTAGAAGAATGCTTTCTATGGTGCATCTATAAAAATTAGTGAGGGTTTTAGGGGACAGGCCAAATTTCTTTAGTTTTCTCAAGGAGTAAAGGCGCTGGTGGGCCTTCTTGGCAGTGAACTCTGCTTGGTTGGACCAAGTCAGGTCATTTGTGATATTGACCCCGAGGAACTTAAAGCTTTTGACCTGTTCCACTTGCGCACCACCGATGTAAATTGGGTCGTGCGGTCCACTACTCCTTCTGAAGTCAACAACCAATTCCTTCGTCTTGCTGACGTTGAGGGATAGGTTATTGTCTTCGTACCATGCCACCAGGTTCTTAATTTCCTCTCTGTACTCAAACTCATCATTACCTATATGATAAAATAGACTCTTGGCCTTCCACCTTATTGTCTGCCTACACTGCACTTCCCCTGTAGTTGTTACACTTTGATCTGTGTTGTGTTATTGTTCCCCCTTGTCCCATCACGATGTCCCGCTGTGATGAAATGATCTGTGTGGAAGGCACACAAAACTAAGTTTTCCCATTGTACCTCGGTCCATGTGATAATACTTACAGATTCTAAGTTTTGTTTAATTGGAAAGGTGGCTTGATCAAGGTGTACAAGATGATAAGAGGCATAGATCGAGTGAATAGCCAGAGACTTTCTCCCAAGACAGAAATGATTAATATGGGACGGCATAATTTTAAAGTGATTCAGGAACATCTTCGTGCCCTCTGCCACCAGATTTCTGAATGGACATTGAACCCATAAACACAACCTCACTACTATTTTTGCACTACTTATTTAATGTTTTATATATATGAATTACAGTAAATATATATACACACATGCATACGTATATATATATACATACTTACTGTAATTCATAGTTTCTGTAATTGTGTATTGAAATGTATTCCTGCCACAATAAACAACAAATCTCACATTTTTCGGTGATATTAAACCTGATTCTGATTGGAGCAATGTGTGTCTGTGGTGGTGGTGGTGTGGGGGGAGGAGAATGTCAGAGGTATGTATTTTACACATAAAATGGTGGGTACATGGAATGCACTGCCAGGGATGGAGATAGACCCAGATGCATTACAAACATTTAAGAACATTTAAGATAGACACATGGATGATGGGAAAATGGAAGGCTATGTAGGAAGGAAGGGTTAAATTGATCATAGAGTAGGTTAAAAGGCTAGCACAGCCTTGTGGGCTGAAGGGCCTGTACTGTCCTGTAGTGTTCTACGTTCTCTGTTCTAATTTACTGAGTGGCTGGGAGACAGGTTCTGAGGAGGAGAGGACCCACCTGAAAGAGGGTTTGGAAACCTTTGGTTTACACTGTCGTTGTGGGCTGAAGGGTTTGTTCCTCTGCTGAATTGCACCGTGTTCAAAACCTTTTTTTCTATCAATCTATGGATCAGGAGGTCAAACCCTACGGCTGCTAGTCCCAGCAATGCTTCCAGCTTGACAGGAAGTGGGTGAAGGAGAGGCCGAGGGTAGGGGGGAAGGAAGTGGAGACACAAGGATGGCCTTTCCCAGGATATGTCTCGGAAAACCTGCTTTTCCCAACACTTTTTCTGGTAAAGTTTTCCTCTCAGTACCCCGAGGAGCTCACAAGAGGTCACAGAGCAATGGCCGACCAGACAAGCTGTGAATTCTAAAAGAAAGCTTGTCCCTCAGGAGAGAGCAGCAACAGGGAAGGAACCAATCTCGTGACCGATTCAGTAAAGCCCAATTGTTCGCGGAGTTCCCTCGGAATAACTGGTGACTGTTTCTCAGTCAGTTGTGTGGTGAATGGATTCAGTCAGTCATGTTGTCTTATCGAGAAAGGACTCTTTATAAAGGGCGATGGGAGTGTGGGGGTGGGGTGGATCTGTACAATCACCTTATTTTATGCGATAATTAGTGCCCTAACATTTGTAGCCACTCCTCCACAGAAGTCTTGCCATTCTCTCCGTGTTTCACACATAATTATTAAGCTGTGCTTTGTTCTGTTCTTCTGGTCCTGTGTTTCATTCTTAACTTTATTTAATGAGAAGGTTGCCAGGACTCGAGGGACTGAGGTATACAGTGAAGTTGAACAAGTTAGGATTTTATTACTAGGAGCATAGGAGGCTAAGTGGGTTAATTTATAGAGGTGTATAAAATCCCAAGGGACACAGATCAGGTGAATTTGCACAGCTTTTTCCCCCTCTGGAGAAAGTAAATCAAACCCTAAAGGGCGTAGGTTTGAGGTTTGAGGTGAGAAGGGAGAGATTTTAAAGCAATCCAAGCAGCAACTTCTTCACCTGTTGGGTGGTGTATATATGGAACAAGGTGCCAGAGGATGTATAATTGAGGCAGGTACAACAACAATATTGAAAAGGTACATGGACAGGAAATGTTAGACAGATGGAAATGGAACTAGCTTAAATGGATATCCCAGTCGGGTATGGACAAGTCGGGCTGGAGAGCTTGTTTCCGTAGCAGAAGCCATTTTCTCATGCCTACCCTCCTGCAGATGCTCCCAGCAGATTCAGGGACAGTTATTACCCTTCAACCACCAGGCCGCTGAACCAGCCCGGATAACTTCACTCACCTCAACTGATTCTTCAACCTCCGGACTAACCTTCGAGGATTCTACATTTTCTATTGACAGTATCAATCTATTTATTTATTTATCTATTTATCTACTTATTTGTTTGTCTGTTTGTTTGTTTATTTATCGGGTTACTTATTTATTGATCTATCTGATTACTTACTTGTTTGTTTATTTATTGCACATTTTGCCTGCACACAGTCATTTATCAGTCTTCGTGAGTAGTTTTCATTGACTCTACTGTATTTTGTCCTACCGTGAGTGCCTACAAGAAAGTGAATCTCTGGGTAGTACACAGTCACATAAGCATACCTTGATAATAAATTTAATTTGAACTTCGAACCTTAGCAAGACATCGATAGCGTTTGTTAGCGTAGGAGCGGGGTTGTTGCATCTTCTGGTTGGGGCATCTAAAAGCAGGAACCGTTGTGTCTGAACAAGTGGTGGGCATTCAGGGGCGTGCTGAGAGGAAATATCTTCACCCTCTCAGAGAGTGAACCTCTGTCACTGCCTAACCCGGTGGCTCGCGGGGCCTCAGTCTCAGAGTGTTCACGAGAGAGAGTGATTGCTTTCTTTGACATTGTGGGACTCGAGGGATGTGGACTCAACGGAGGACAGTGGTGCTAGGGATGAGTGACGGGGTCAGCATGAGGGTCGTATTCCTGCTGCACGTCCTGAGCTGTTGCAGAGAGAGGTAGTCGTTATCTGTCCCAGATCAATCACAACACCAGTTCGCGTTTATCTAACTTCGTTATTGTAACAACATTACTCAACTGCTCCCAGAGCCTTTATCAGCCAACTTTTAACCACAGGCATGAGCAGTTATTAGCACTGACTGCCAAAAGATTAGTCACCATGAATCATTGTTACAGCACAGACAGAATGCCATTCAACCCATCATCTCAGTACCGACTCTCAGAGTAGAGCAACCCAACAGTCCCTTTCTGCGCTCTTCCCCCACTGCCCTGAGCATTGTTCTCTCTCTCCAATTCAGTACATGTTCTCCTTGATGGTTTTCCTTAATCTTTCCTGATTACTTTGCATATTAATGTTTATTATTAAAGTTTACTTCATGGCAGTTTAATACAGTTTAAATAAATGCTATTTTAGTTATTAACTTATAGAATCACAAGGTCATACAGCAAGGTAATAGGCCCTTCTGCCCAACTGATTCATACTGACCAAGATTCTCATTTGTCTGTGTTAGGCCCATATCGCACTAAATCTTTCCTGCCCAAGTGCCTTTTGAATGTTGTTAATATACCTACCTCTACTATTTTCTCTGGCAGCTCACTCCCATTCTGACCACTCTCTGGGTGAAATAGTTGATCCTCTCTCCCCTTAAACCTGTGCCCTGTTTCCCAACACTGAGAAAAGAACAGTGCACATTCACCCTAATGATTTTGTACACCTCTATAAGGTGACCCCTTAGCTTCCTACACTGCAGTGTAAAGAGTCTTAATTGCTCAACTCTCTCTACACCTCAGTCCCTCGAATGTAAACAGTTCCATCTGCTCTACCTCTCTCCACAACTCAGTCCCTCCAGTGTAAACAGTCCCAACTGCTCAAACTCTTCACAATTCAGTTTACTGCCTATGGTCCACTCTCCGCTCCTATTAGATCCCTTCTTCTTCAGCTCTCTACCTCCTCCACCTATCATCTCCCAGCTTTTCACATTGACCCCTCTCCGCCGCCCACCCAACTTCCCCCTCATGTGGTCTCACCTGTCACTTGCCAGCTTGTACTCCTTCCCATTCCCCAACTTATTCTTGCTTCTTCCCCTTTCCCTTCCGGTACCAATGAAGGGCTTCAGCCCAACATATTTGCTGTTTATTTCCCTCCATAGCTGTTCCTGAAACTGCCAATTTCCTCCAGCATTTTGTGTGTGTGTGTTGACCAACGCAACCACTTCAGATATTAAGGCTTGTTATCAAAGTCCAATCGTCAAGGTTACTTTGCACAGGTGATAGGAAATAGCTTGGGAATCTCTTCAAAGACCCGCAGCAAATTGCAATATCGCAATTATTGTTCCTTCGTACTAATCAACTGTACTAAGGCAGCTCTGTGCGTGGACAATCACCTCTTGTACTCCACCAGACAGAGAGCAGTTTCAAATAAAGTCTCTGGCAATTACAACTGTTGTCACTAGCTTTATGACTCTCAATCAAAGGGAATGTCCTTCTCGATTGGCGGCTGTGATTACATAATGTCTGTGTTCTATACCGTGATGATAAGATAGGCACCAGGGTGATGTTCTTGCCGTCAATGCATTGCACAGGTGGATTGAAGTCAAGTGCTTTTACATAAGTGTAATCACAAACAGGGTACAACAGCTCTACTACATTCAGCATGTAAAGTACATTGACAAATCCACGGTAGAGAGAGGCCAATCACAGCTTGGATCATACTAGTGTTAATTGTCAGAAGAGAGTGGTGAGTGCGTGGAATGGGCTGCCGGCGGCGGTGGTGGAGGTGGAAATGATAGGGTCTTTTAAGGGACTCCTGGATGGGAACATGGAGCTTAGAAAAATAGAGGGCTATGGGTAAGCCTAGGTAGTTCAAAGGTAGGAACGTGTTCAGCACAGCTT